>NC_083574.1:102312492-102654992 GCF_027579695.1 Neoarius graeffei | reverse complement strand
GGGACAAATTTAAAAAATGTTATTTTTACCCAAGTTTTGGTAACAGAATCTTATGAGAACTGTATTAAAGGACTAATGCCTGAAGCTTGGGGGGGGGGGGCCTCACGTGATGCAGCTGAGCTAGGAAGATGTCTGTTCCGGAGCTCCCACAGAAAACTCGGTTTTAACTTATAAATTACACCTGCTCTGCCTCTAACTTCACCTGGTTGATGTAATATGGACTTGAGACCTCGAAACAAGACTCAAAGCTCGATTATTGATCACTTTTCCTCTCGGGAAGCCGCACATGAACCGAGCACCGAGTGCAACATGGCCGTGAAAGAGCAGCGTGAAGTGGAAGGAAGCCTCGCGATATTACAAGAGAGAAAACGCAGAAATGAAGCACTCTCCCAGAAGCTCGACGCCAAAACAGCCGAAATTAAGCATTCTATCTCGGGGTTGAAAACGGTGATAGACGGGATGTGCTCACGCGTTACGGAGGAATGAATTAGCCCAGCCGAAGACAAGCTAACTGAACTGGATTCCCGTGTCCTCAGCCTGATAAAGGAGAAGGAGTTTCTCATGGACAAAGCAGACCAACTGGAAAATCAAATCTGATGCAACAATGTCCGCAATGTTAACCTACAAGAGGACGGAGAGGGAACAGATCCAGTGCACTTTTTTACAGATTGGATCCCTCCATGCTGGGACGACAGCACTTTCCCGAGCCACTGATTATTGAAGGAGCGCATCGATCCCCGACATCCCGCCAACCAACAGATAAACAGCCCAGACCCATCCTCATCCGTCTGCTCAACTACCAGGACTGTGATAAAATTCTCCGAACAGCCACTAAGAGATCCAGAGAAAAAGGTGGGCCGATCACTTTCAATGGGAACGCGGTGCTGTTTTTCCCGGATCTGAGTGCAAACCTGGTGAGGCGCAGAAAGGAAAATAACAACATTAAGAAGGAGCTGCATGCAAAGAAGCTCCAATTCAGCCTTCTACAGCCAGCGATTTTGAGAGTCGTCCTGCCTGATGGAGAGAAGAAGTTTTTCAAGACACCCGAAGCGGTGGCATCTTTTCTCAGAGACTTCCCGGGAGGAGCTGGGTCCTGATCGACACCGGGGACTACAGGTGCAGCTCTGTAGCTCCGCTAATGCTGAGAGGAGAACGACATTTGTACAGATCCTCTCCATGAACTATCTGGTGACTTTTACAAATGCAACAATATCCCTGTCATAACTTCTTTATTTTCTGGACATTATGGACAGAAAAGGGAACTTACAGTAGCCTACTGTTCTGAGGCTGCATCTGATAGAACTTTTATTTACTTTTAAAGCGGGTGTTAAAATGTTTGCATTTCAGTTTGCTTATATACAGAGTGATAAGGTTCTTTACAATTGAGCTCTGGGCCCGACAAGGTATTAGTTAGGCAAGATACATTTAGGCAGCGTCCAACGGAGGCCCCGGGAGGTGATTTTGGATGGGGCCGAGTGTTCAGGGGGTCAGCAGTCAAGGGGACGGGGAGGCTTTGGTTTCATTAATTTGTTTTTTGTGTTTAGTTTGATCAAAAGAGAGGCATTTTCTTTAAAACTTCTTGACGACAGATTACAAGGTGAGTTACTGTCATACCTCTATATTTTTCACATGAACAAGGTGGTGAAATATGTCAGTTTTAATGTCAATGGTCTAAATGGGCTCGTTAAGAGGAAAAGGGTGTTAACATATTTAAAAAAGACTGAAACGGATATAGCCTTTATCCAGGAGACCCATCTTACTGCGCAAGAGCACAACAAATTAAAGAGAGGGTGGATAGGCCAAGGCTTTTCTTCATCTTTCAGCTCTAAGGTGAGAGGAGTTGCTATTTTGATAAATAAAAACATTCCCATCACTATTCAGGAAATGATCAGTGATCCATTAGGCCACTATGTTTTAATAAATTGCCGGATCTATTCGGGACACTGGACCTTACTAAACCTCTATGCCCCAAACTATGATGACGTTTTCTTTATTCAAGACATTTTTCTTAAAGTATCAGGAGGCCACAAACATATTCTTATGGGAGGAGATTTAATTTCTGTTTAGATTAAATTTTAGACAAATTAGCAACCTCCATCTTTAAAACTAAGTCAGCCTCAACTACTGTATCATTCATGAAGGATTTAAACCTAACAAATGTTTGGAGGCAAATGCATCCTCAAACCTTAGGCTACATCCACATGACAACGGCAATGAGATGTTATTAAAAAAAATATCGCGTCCACATGGGCGACGGATCAGTAAAATATCAGGTCCATATGGCAACGCACCGCTTGCTGAAAACGATGCAACACACATGCCACACCTTTAGGGGCGCTGTAAGATGGTCCCTTTGGAGACACCAGAACAATAGAAGTAAGGACGCATGCACAAACTATTATGCGCGAGACTTCATATTAGCCACAAAGTCAGGAAAATCTGTTCGTAAAATTACATTATAATGACCAAATACAATGAAAAGTATTTTTCCAGTCTCACCTGTGAAAGGTAATCCCATGTGATCTCGTTTGGACAGCAAACCTGTTGGTACAGTTAAACGCAGCACATGAATGAGGCATCTTTATTCTCCGCTTTGACCCATCCAATATGGCGGCGAGGATGACGTATGATTCTACGCGGAAGGCGGCGTCTTTAATGGTCCGGAATAAATTGAATGCTACACGTTGATGGATTAATTTGTTCTTCTACGCCCTTTTTGAGGAATGTATTGTAGGACTTAAACCAACATCTGAAGAGGTGAGATCGCTCCTTTTTTTCCCTATTTTTGCTGGCGGGATTGACTCTGACCTAAGGGCTATTCTCCCTCTCTCTCTCTCACTTTGCACCATTACACAATAAATATTCACAGTGAAAATATTTTGTAAGCACGTTTCATGAACCAAGTTATAGGATTTGTTGACAACTCGCATCGAGTTCGTTACACTTCTACCCGGCGTGAAGCACATGTGGTTGTGACGTCATCATAAAAAAATCCGTTCTACTCATCCAGACGACTTCGCAAGGGCGCCGTTGCCAGATCTTTCCACTCTGGAACCAGTTCTCAAAAGATTTCGTTTTGGGGCACCCAAAACGCCGGTGCCGCGTGGACGCCAGGCCCGGTAAGGAGGATGGTAAGCAAAACACAAAGGCAACAATGTAGGAATGGGAAAAAAACCCAGTACATTTATTTCACAAAATAAATAATTCAGTAACTGAATAAACCAAGATGTTTCACCTTTATCTTTTTAAATGTTAACTTGGATTCACTTGAAATTAAATAAATAATAATAATAATAATAATAAAATAAATGGATCAACAGAAATGTACCACTTTGGTCACCGCTTTTCAATTCCAATGGTAACTTTCAATTCGGTATTCACATCAAAGTCATAAAAAAACAACAAAATTAAAGTGTCCACCTCTACAGTTCGTTCCTGAGGTAGTATCACAATCAGTTTCTTTATCAGTCCCCCCAGGATTCCGCGGGCCTTTTTTGTGATTGTTGCGGGCTAAATGTCTGATGTTGCAGGGGGTTTATCAAAAAATTGCGATGAAAGTTGCGGTGTTTTTTAGGTTTTTGTTGCGATTACATTGCAGGAGGAAGTGAAAGTTGCGAGGAATTGTTGCGATTTTCTCTTTTTGTGATTAAAATTGAGTGATATGTTAAATATTAAGTTATTACTGAAAAACTATTGATTAAAAAAACAAAGACACTGAGAAATGGTCCTATAAACAACTTTACCAATATAAAAGATTACCAGGACTACAAAAATGCAGAAAAATAGGCTTTACTTATCCAAATGCACCTGTTGGTTCAAAAGTTAAAGTGCATAGAACCTCACAGCACAACATGAAGTTACCTTAAAATATAATATAAATGCCTCAGCTTTCATGTAAGAAAAAAAAAAAAACTAAATACTAGTACTGTGTGCAGGCAGTCTCTCCTGAAGACTAAATTAATAATTATAAACTAATAAAATAAATGGCTCAGGCTTCATAGAAGAAAAAAACAATTTGAACAGAATCTCACAGTATGATGCTGAAGCTGCCTAAACAATGGAAAATAAAATACCATTTTGGCAAAAATGTTGGCATCCATTAATTTCTTGTATTAAGTAAAAAATAAAGTGCACACAGTCCTTCACTGTAAATATAACACACTTTCAGTAACAGAATTTAAGCCTATATAAAACACTGACTCGCACATCATGCAATGTTGCCAGATACTGCTGACGTTTTCCAGCCCAAAATATGTTCAAATCCTCCAAAGTGCACTTGAAACCACCCAATCTGGCAACACTGGAAGTAAGGCGGAAGGTAGTTTGTTGACGTCACCACAATACGATGCCAACGATTGGTCAGATTTGCGGGAAAGTTGCGGTGATTGGATATAATTGCAGCACCGCCCTGAATTCGCACTGATTGGTTGAATTTGCGTTGACGTTGCAAATCGCAACATCGCGAAATCCTGGAGGCTCTGCTTTTATAATCTTTCTGCATTAGATAATTGAGAACTGTCCTTTTCTTTTCTTTGCAAGTGCAGTTCTGTTGAGTCAAGTCAGTCAGTCAACTAGTCAGATTCAGTTTAGTTCGGGGCCCCTTTTTTTAGTCTTTTATTCTCTTTGCGCAAGCTTATCTGATTCTTTATGTGGAAATCCAACGCATCCCAGAGCATCCACTCTCTCTCTCTCTCTCTCCACACATGCATACATGTCAACCTTTGGTCAATCAAACCTGTATAACCAACCTCGAAAATCCGTATTTCCCTTATAAAATCCGTATAAGATGCAAATTAAAATAATTTAACTAAAATTTGAATGATAATTAACAATGATATATCCCAGTTACTTTTTACTCAATATTAATAACAATAAACCTTCAGAATGAATACAAAGCTCCAATGTTTGACAAAAACACAAAGTGTTATCAGCGTAGTTACGAAGGAAATACTTCGTTGTTTGGAGACAGGTTTCACCGAGCGGCTATTATTCATATTAGCCACAAAGACTTCATATTAGCCACAAAGTCAGGAAAATCTGTTCGTAAAATTACGTTATAATGACCAAATACAATGAAAAGTATTTTTCCAGTCTTACCTGTGAAAGGTAATCCCATGTGATCTCGTTTGGACGGTAAACCTGTTGGTACAGTTAAACGCAGCACATGAATGAGGCATCTTTATTCTCAGAATCGCCACTTTGCCACATCCTATTTAGCGGCGAGGATGACGTATGATTCTACGCAGAAGGCGGCGTCTATGTTTATATGTCTATGACTTCCGGGTTGGCGGGATTCTCGCAATGCGGTGTGCGCATGATCAAAAGTGGAACGAAGTCTCGCTACCACAAGATAACGCGCGATTTCATAAGACTCTTTACTGGCTGTCGTGGGAATTGATTATAGCTCTAAACAAATATTGAAGTTTTTTTTAAAGAATCCGTATAACTTTATTTATACGCCCGTATACTACGCTTATTGAATCAAATCCGTATAAAATACGGACATTCCGTATAGGTTGACATGTATGCACCTCCCGCTCGCTGGAAATCTTTGTCGTTTTCTTCAGAAAGCGACCAACACAAAAAACCCAACCTGCACACCATATAAATTAACCTCAGTTAATATCAAATCATATTAATCATAATAATATTACTGATTGATGTGTGGTATTTTATCATAAAATCCAACCATTTTTTAAATGCATGTGTTTAATTCATAACTGCATAATGCTCACTGGTTCTGTAGCTCTTGACTTGTTTCTTTTCTTTTTGAAAAGGAAAATGTTCCAGCTTGGGTTTCAGTTGGAATGTATGCTCTTAAAGAAAATGTTCCTGCAGACTTTGTCTACAAATGGACACCTACAACGAGCAACCCTGTCTTGATACATAGAATCAAAACGTGGTATGAAGTCCGGGAAAGTATTGGACTAAAAATATTGTTTCACCTAAAACACCTTTGAAAGAGAATGGACTCATACCCATGTCAGTGGATAATAAGACCCTGGAAACATGGCATTTTGCATGGCATCCAGGACTGGCACACGACTCCAAAAGGTACACTCTGGTGCATTTCAGCTAAGAGATAATGATACACAAAACTAGCAGGTAAAGGAGGCTTTACATGACCAAACTTTGGGAAAAAAATACTGGTGTGAGAAGAGCATGTCCACATATAACATAGTGAAAAAGATTCCGTTAAATCCTGCTAAATGGGTAAAATGTGCCACCTGCTGTAGTAAGTGTGCGCCTGCATTGACCGAGTAGGAATAGCGATGGATTATGGGTAATCCTCAAAGCAGCGGAGGATCTGCCACGAGATAACATGTCTGTGACTAGCCCAGGGGCGCAGATAGGATTTTTGAACTGGGGGGGACTGAGCTGTCAGCAAATGATTCCATTTTGTGTATGTGTATATATATATATATATATATATATATATATATATATATATATATATATATATATACACACACACACACTACCGTTCAAAAGTTTGGGGTCACTTTGAAATGTCCTTATTTTTGAAAGAAAAGCACTGTTCTTTTCAATGAAGATCACTTTAAACTAATCAGAAATCCACTCTATACATTGCTAATGTGGTAAATGACTATTCTAGCTGCAAATGTCTGGTTTTTGGTGCAATATCTCCATAGGTGTATAGAGGCCCATTTCCAGCAACTATCACTCCAGTGTTCTAATGGTACAATGTGTTTGCTCATTGCCTCAGAAGGCTAATGGATGATTAGAAAACCCTTGAACAATCATGTTAGCACAGCTGAAAACAGTTTAGCTCTTTAGAGAAGCTATAAAACTGACCTTCCTTTGAGCAGATTGAGTTTCTGGAGCATCACATTTGTGGGGTCGATTAAATGCTCAAAATGGCCAGAAAAATGTCTTGACTATATTTTCTATTCATTTTACAACTTATGGTGGTAAATAAAAGTGTGACTTTTCATGGAAAACACAAAATTGTCTGGGTGACCCCAAACTTTTGAACGGTAGTGTGTATACATGTCATTTCACCTCCCTCACTGCCATCACCAGGAACTACCTGCAGGCCAGGACAATGATAACATTTTAACATAGCCTATGGAAATCCAAAGTTTACACATTATCATCATGCACAGAAACTGCAAAACTAGTTTTAAAACCGCTAAGTTCCAACTGTTAAACATAGCGAGAGGCTGGGCTGTGTGTGTAAAGTGTAAACCAGTGCATCCTGACTTTCTAACTATGCCTGTGTGTTGCGTGAGCGGCAGTCAGTCAACAACTCTTCGCAAAGTTTCCTTATGAAACAATATGCTCGCTGAAATTATGGCAGGGAACGCCAGATTAAACATTAAAACTGCCTTCTGAGCACTGTATCTACAGGCTGCCACCGAAAGAAGGAGGCTACCAGAAAGGTTTCTCTACTCCGTATGATTTTACTTTCACTACGATATTACTTTGAACAGACTATCAAAAAATTGCAAGGTGATATGATAAAGTAAGGCACAGTTTACTTACAGTCGTTTTTTTTTTTAACGATGCAATCGTTTTCTGCCTTTTGGCACCCTTCATCATGCAGTGTTGGGGTCCTGAACTAGGAGGCGTTGTCCCCGATATGCCTGTCAAACTTGTTGTGGGTAACCATAGCAACCAAGCTAGAGCTCACAACCCGTGCAGTCTGCGCAGTTGCAACCATGTCTGTACTGCTGTGCATCTCAATAAACCGAATGGTAATTAGTCTTTTGATTTTTCCGTGAGGTTTGCCTTATGCAAAGAAAGACAGCATAGACGTTTTTTCCTCCCTATAAGTGGGGGGGGACCGAACGAGGTGAATTTAAATCTGGGTGGGACGAATCCCCCCCCCCCCCCCCCCCCGTCCCCCCCTCTATCTGCGCCCGTGGACTAGCCGTGGACAAAAAGAATGTGAAATTGCTCAAAACAGCACATAAATGTTAGCTGGCTGTATTTGGTTGTCTGTCACGTTTCAGGTTAAACTCGTTATGGTTTTATTAAAGTTCATGATTTGATTTTTATGTGTTTTGCCGCCAGTAAAAATTCCTCTCGTATCGCGCTAGTTAACATTAGCGCTAGCTGACACTTACACAATGTCTTCAGACAGAGCAATGCGCTGCACACCCACAAATGACTATCCGACTCTTATGTCCTGTCATATATGTCTGTAGCAGTGTGTTGATTTTTAAAGTGTTGTAATATCCTATATGAGGTATTTGCCTTGTTTTGTATGGGTAGTTGGAGTTTTTTAATTGCTTTTTTATAGAATGTAAAATGCAACAAAAGGTAACAGTCAGTTTGAACTCTGTAGAAGTATATTGTTATATTTTTGTTCATTTTCCTTGTACTTTCTTTTTGAAAATTAAGGGGATAGCTTCTGTTTTTTTATTTATTTATTCTATTTACATTAATCAAAAACCACTATACAATCATTGTGTATTAGTTAATATCGTTTTAAGTTCTAATTTAAATATGGGTAATCCTAAAAGCAGCAGAGGATTTGCCACTAGACAGAGCAATGCGCTGCACGCCCACAAATGACTATCCGACTCT
Organism: Neoarius graeffei; assembly: GCF_027579695.1. Lineage (NCBI taxonomy): Eukaryota > Metazoa > Chordata > Actinopteri > Siluriformes > Ariidae > Neoarius > Neoarius graeffei. The sequence goes on along the minus strand of NC_083574.1, from coordinate 102,646,439 downwards.
TATGTCCTGTCATACACTACCGTTCAAAAGTTTGGGGTCACCCAGACAATTTTGTGTTTTCCATGAAAAGTCACACTTTTATTTACCACCATAAGTTGTAAAATGAATAGAAGATATAGTCAAGACATTTTTCTGGCCATTTTGAGCATTTAATCGACCCCACAAATGTGATACTCCAGAAACTCAATCTGCTCAAAGGAAGGTCAGTTTTATAGCTTCCCTAAAGAGCTAAACTGTTTTCAGCTGTGCTAACATGATTGTACAAGGGTTTTCTAATCCTCCATTAGCCTTCTGAGGCAATGAGCAAACACATTGTACCATTAGAACACTGGAGTGAGAGTTGCTGGAAATGGGCCTCTATTGAGGTATTTCACTCACGTGACCAAGTCATGTGATGCTGCCATTTTGGACGGCACGGCTCGAATCAGTTTGAATGCGAGGAAGGCGACAAACAAAAAACATTAAAAGAAAAAGGAGCGAGATGCAGAAAACACCTTCACTATCCAGTGACGCAGGGCATTTACAGGGCGAGCAAAGGGAGAGGTATTTGCAAAAATTGAGGTTAGCAGGCTTAGAGAACGACGTTTACCTGCTTCCACCAGGATTGTTCACTGACAGCTAAGATTTGTTCACATTTTCATTTACTTTCGGTCCTCAGGATAAACAAAATGTTATTAAATGTCATTGAAATAACTTCTTAGTCTGTTGAGACATGGCCCGTTATAAGTTTTTCCTTTACTGTATTTACTAGTTTACTGAGCGCGCTCCGGGGCTGGCTGGCTGGCGCTAGCTAGCTAGCGCTCCGGGGCTGGCTGGCGCTAGCTAGCTAGCGCTCCGGGGCTGGCTGGCGCTAGCTAGCTAGCGCGCCGGGGCTGGCTGGCTCAGTAAACTAGTAAATCCAGTAAAGGAAAAACTTGAGACTGAAAGGTTTTAACAGTCATCCAAATGACTGAACGTAAACATTGCTACAGTAACATACCAGCTACTGTTGTTGACATTAGCTAGCTTGCCGTCCAAAATGGCGGACACCGGGGTGTTACGTGACGTCAGGTGAAATACCTCAATACACCTATGGAGATATTGCACCAAAAACCAGACATTTGCAGCTAGAATAGTCATTTACCACATTAGCAATGTATAGAGTGGATTTCTGATTAGTTTAAAGTGATCTTCATTGAAAAGAACAGTGCTTTTCTTTCAAAAATAAGGACATTTCAAAGTGACCCCAAACTTTTGAACAGTAGTGTATACCATATGCAGATGTGAGAAATAAACTGCTGTCACCACAAGCCTGATTAGTCCAGAGAGATCCCTTAGAAGACACCACACACAGGCCATACACGCACTGAAAATTTGGCGTGTTTCCATGTTATAGGTGGTTATTCCCCTGACCTCTTGCATGATGTTTTAGAGGGCAAAGATAGTGTACACAAGATTCCTTCTCACTCATTTCTTGGGGATAGCTTATTTTGATTTTGTAACTTGCATGCTCAATAGCATTGTTCTATTAAAAAGTGTACACAGATTACAGGTTAGATTTTATAAACAACCAACATCTAAGGATGGTTGCATTGCTAAAAATAAATGATTACATACCATCCACGACTGAAACTATCCTCATGAAGAGCATTTGATTTATTCGCTGCTGTCAGGATGTAAAGAGAATTCCAAGAAATATAACAAAAAACACCTCCCATGTCTTTAAATAAAATAAAAATCAGTAATAATAATAATAATAACAATAATAATAATAATGCCCCATACTGTTCGATTTCACTTATTCCAAATGGTTTAATTTTTATTTTATCAGAAGTGTTTACATGTAGAATGATAAGCTGGGTTCAGTCAATCACGGGTATTAATCAAACCTTGTAACACTGTCTTTAAAATTTGCAAAATAATATCAAAATTTAGTGATTTTCACCTTAAAGGTCTGTTTAACTTTGAGCTTAAAAGTTTTAATGTTAAGTTTGGTGAGAATTTTGAACTTGTAGACTGAACTTGCAGACACTGTGTGAAAAATAACACAAAATAACTAAAGAAGCCAAACAACTTAATGTTTACCACATATTGTAAATACATCATGAGTAAATAAAGCCTTATATAAATATTATAGTCAATGATATCTTTACACTATATATAATTATATCCTAATTTATATGCATAAATTACCTTACAGCCAATTTGTTTAGTTCAAGTTCAGAGAGCTACAACATTTCCAGTTTACAGGTTATACAGTAATACTTCGAGAGTCTGAGGCCCATTTTGATGAAGAGCAGCCATTTTGTGAAAGTGAAAAAACAAACAGTGAATGAAATGGGTTCATATAAAATAACATTGTGATTCTGAGGACAATCAAAATCTTCAGAAGGATTTTTGTTTAAAAAGACTAGTTGAATTATCGATTTTTCTCTTCTTTTTTTACCTCCCAGAATTTATAAATGAATCACAGGCTGTTTTAACAGCTTCGACCCAGTCCGCACTGTGCCCTCCTCCCGTCCATAATGTGTGAGATTCGGTACTTGATGTTATGAACATATTGAGTCCAGTAAAGTGACTAAAGTGTGTGATTCTCATGAAGCTAACAGAAGTGATGTCTGTGAAGATTTTTGGGACTCAAGAAAACTTAAAATAATTAACGTTTATTATAAAGTACACTATGTCCATTATGTGGCACAGTTCACTGCTTGGTAACAAACTAGTAGGCCTATTTTATGTGTTTTTAAATTTTTTGAATCACAAATTCATTAGAGATTTTTCTGGAGAAAAATTCATGGTTTTCCTTTAATTTAGCGAAATAAATATTCAAGCCAGTGCATGAAAATAAATATAAATTTGTATAAAACTATAATTTAACAGATTATATTCAGCTTCAATGGTTTTGAACTATGCATAAAACAATTGTAAGAAAACAGTGTTGAAACATACAGCTTTTATTACCGGTGCCCCCTTTTTTTTTTTTTTTAATTTTTTTTTTTAAAAACCTATAATGCACCACAATGAAAAGGAGACAAAAGATTTCCTCTTTTTGATTGCTTGGGTTAAAAATGCCAAGTTATGATGACTGAATTGATTATTCACTTAAATATGAATATGATACATTTTGGGTATTTGATATGGCGAAATAGGACACAATGGAAAAATCAAGAGCACACCGGAAAGATGAGAATAACGGCGGTGGTAAAAGAACAGTGACTGTACCGGCTGAAGGTCGCGCGGGTCTCTGCTGCGGCGCACGAGCAACGGGACATCACTACCGCACCGGACGGAGCGCGAGGTAGGGGCGGGGCAAAATGACTGGCCATAGATTCTATCAAAAGTTCGATCTAAATTGACCATGGTTGCAAAATATTGGCCAAAAACATGCAAACACTACGAAATATGAAAGCAAGATGAAAGTAACATTCTACTGCCTTATACTGCAAGACTAAAACAAAATAAAACTGCCAAAACTCACCTTTTCGGTGATGACCTCCGAACAGATCACCTGCGTAACAGAAAGACCGCAAATGGAAGCACGATCAACTTCTAACTGTTGGAGTGGAAAATTCCATTCTACACATGCAAATTGTTAATGTGTGTCCTTCCCCGCACACAAATAACACGCTACGGTAAAAAATAGACCACAACTCATTTTATAGCTCAGAAATTCATACAAGACCAGCTACCATCATAACATATTCTGTAAGAAACATATTCTATACCTAACTTTCAGCTTTCGTTTTAAAAAACAAAAATCGCAGATTTATAACTAAATTTTTATATGGCGTAGTGATTTATGTTACTACTTTTGGTGAGTAGTGACCTTGACCCTGAGGCTTTCCATTTAGATCAAAACACACAATCGTATTGGTTTTGGGTATGCAGAAAATGGAGTTTCAACGGTAATCAAATATTTTGCATGATGTTTTATTACGGTTATGATTATTCTGTGAGCGCACCAATCCTTAGGTGTATAAAGTTACAACTTAAAATACAATTAGTGATAACTGTAGACTTTTCAGTGAACTAGAACCTTTTTAAGGGAATGCGATGTAGTCAACCATTTATCATGACCCAGATCAAGCCGCCATTTTTCCACAAATTTGCAGAATTTTTGCCAAATTCTGAATATTCACATCAAAGATAGTTTTATTTCTTTCATCATTTTATTTAAAATTAAAACCAACACCACCATTCAAAACCGTATAGTTTATTGACTGAGTATATTTAGTGGGGTACGCCCACAGTACCCAGTTTCTGAGACAGACCCATATGAACAGTTGTTGCAGTTACAACAATATTTTGCTGTGCTTATATTTTTGTATGTCATTTGTCTTTTTTTTTTTTGTTTCTAGCTGGCTGGGATAAATGTAATAAATATTATTTTAAAAAAATGCAAGGAATGCAACTTATACAATTGTAAAAATGGCAGAATAAAAGTTTGTACATAGCTTTTGTTAAAAAACAAAGAAAGTTTGGTTTATCTTTTATATAAAATGTAAAATAATTTAAGTCCCAATATCCCTATATATTCTAAAATTAAATTTCCCTCCAAGTCCCACATTCCTAGACTTAACTTTAAAATAATTATAAGTAGGAAATCCATATTTCCAAAGTGATATCGCCAAAAAAACCTTTATTTCTTTTAACACTTCAATATTCCCACCCCATTAGATTTTATGCTTCATCAGGTTTACTCTTTTGGGAGGTTTTGGTGAGTTCTGCCTGGACCATACGTCCTTGCCATGGAACAGAACCAGCAGGACTGTTAAAGTACAGTTTTAGATACTCCCTCTGTCTCTTGGCAATTACAGTGGTACGATTGTGTCCTCTAACAGCTCCCAGATCATGCATATTTGCATTCTCCCCCCACTGGCCAGGAACAAGGGCTTGCCAGTACCAGGTATTATGCTTGGCTATTCTTGGTCTGATTCTGTTCAGGAGCTCGTTGAACATTGCAGGCTCCATCCTCAAGAATTTACTGAAGGAAGCAGCATCTTCTTGCCGTAATTCCTCCATGAGGTGATTGTAATGGTCATACTGCAATCTTCTGTCAACATCCAGCCACGGTCTCACCCACCCTCTTCAGGGTCTTCTTCTCACAACAGGTCTCTGGGCAACTAACCTGGCGTGTCTCAGCCTGGCTATTTGTCTTCTATTCTCCTCTTCAATTAAAGCCCATGCCAAACCCACGACAGCTACTTGCACTTCAGGTTCTTCCAGGTCCATGACTGTGGAATGAATGAGAACAAGCAGGGAATGTTGGTCTTTTATAGGTACACATCGTGTGACCCATCATGGAATGCCACAAATACAAAAAAAAAAAAGTGTAGACGTTGTAGGTACTCTTGCAACACCACAAACACTTCAACAATGCAGCAACGACATGGCAGCGAAAGGTACGTAGTATGTACGCCATACATACACCAGGATACGCCCAAGAAACAAAAAAATACAGAATCCATACGCAGCTGATACACAGTGGATAAGAACGCTGTGGGTTTGCAGTGGCAACGCATGTCAGTGGTAACAGTGTATGCCACGGTTACGCAGAGGCTCCAATCAAGCTCAGTGAAAAAGAGGGAGACCTCCCTACACTCACTCCAGAAAATAGGGAGAATTTTTTAAACCTTGAATGACATACACAAAGCTACAGGAAGATGCTAAAATGATACACATACCGGTACAAATTATTTATTGTACCGGCATTGTCAGATGAAAATCCTTTGACGCTTGACCAGGGTATATTGTGATGTCTGCAAAATATACAGCAAATAATGTCCTTAGCACAGAAAAAAAAAATTAATAAGAAGTGGTCAGCCTATCATTAGACTGACACAGAATTTAAGGACTGGAATAAAAAAAAAACTATCCTCTTATCTGTTAATAATTATTATATTATGGGGAAAAACACACTGTAGTGTTTTGTAGAGTTGTGAACAAGTTTTAATGTGTGGAGTGACGCTGCTCCAGAGTGAGAGCTGCTCAGTGCTAGCAGTGTTAGCAAAGCTAACTCTCTGTGGAGAATCAACTGAGGAAAGCTAGATAGAGAAGTCACCGCCATTCTGCACCCTCACACGAAAAAGAAATTCAAGTAATGCTGCCAAAGAAGAACTTAATGGATGAGATTGAGGATTTAATTAAAAAATTTTTTGCTTGATTTCCTTACGGAAGAGGTTTCTGCTGTCCACAAGCAACAGAAAATAATAATGGATCTGGTAGAGGAGGTGAACTCCCTCAGGATCCAAAATGTTGAGAAGGACCAGAAGATCATGCTGCTGGAAAACCGGGTCGAAAATCTTGAACAATATTCAAGGATAAACAATGTCATAGTCTCCGGACTGGAGATTAAACCCGGTCGTATGCCCACGCAGTAAAGCGGCAAGACGGAGAAGAACTCACCGAGATGGAAGCCATTTTGGTGGAGGAACCGGTGTCCACTTTCTTCCATTTACACCATATTAAGTTAGACATCAGCAACATTGAGGCTACGTTTACATTACGTCGAATCAGCGGATCATCAGATTAACGTTCTTAAAACGATTCGCGTTGACACTAAAACCGTTAGCCGTGCACACAGCAACACCAATACGCGGATACGCTCGGCTCCGCAGGCATCCTGCGCTCCAAATCACTCCGCCCTGAACAGCGAGTGCCCTCTGGAGGGTGCGCACTCCGGCCCTGCGCAGCTCACAGAGCGCGCGAGTGAAGTGAACAAGCCACGATTCGGGACTGAGCCGCTGTGTGTGAGATCCCAGCGCATATCACTTATTACTTGCAAGTGGAAGGATGGCAAGCCTAAAGACAATCATAACTACACAATGGGCAGTATTTGCAGTATTTTCATACTTTTATACTCTTTAATGAAAGGTGATACAAGGCGGAAGTCTGCGCCGTTTTTCAGCAGTCGCGTCACATGACCAACGCCAGCGAATCAGGAAGGTGGATGTCACAGTGACGTTGTCCAATGAGACGCCAGCTAGAGCTCAGCACAGCGTATTCGCGTATTCTCAATGTTTACACAGCACCGGAGCTGATACGATCTAGATTGAATACGTGGACGCTGGCCGATTCCCGTTTCCCCGCTTTTTCAGGGGGGTTAATGTAAACGGACAGTGCGTCCGCGAAGAAAACGAGACAGATACGGTCTAGTGTAAACGTAGCCATCTCCTTCCTCAGAGAACAAATACAGACAAACCAGCTGTGATTATACGGTTTGTGAACAAAGTTCAAAAAGGAGTTGCTAAAACAAGGCCGAATGCTGAAAGGAACCAATGTATATTTGAATGAACATCTGACAAAAAAAAGAATGCAGATATTGCTCGAAAAGCCCGCTCACTGCGAAGGCAGAAGAAGATACAGTCTACAGGGTCTACAAACTGCAAAATCTTTATTAAACTAAATGGTTCCCCAGAGCAAGCTAAAGTTTTGGTTGTCAGAAGCTTGGAGGAACTGGACAACTATTAATGACACCATTTATCTATGGTAGGATTAACCTTTTTTTTCTTTTTTGAAATGATAAAAGGCATTTTTTGTGCTTTTTTTTCATATGGAGAGTTTTAATCACTCTTCTCTCCTTATGTTTTTGTTGGACTGTGGAATTTTGCTTTTCCAAAATGAATAGTTACTCTTTATAGTTTGGATATCAGGGATCATGTTGTTTCCCACCCCAGTTTTGCACTACTTTTGACGGAAGACGCCCATTTTTGTTTTTGGAGTGTAAATTCTATAGAAGTTGTGTGTTTATATATAGTCGTCAGAAACTCTTTAGTCAATATGCAGGACATAGAATCGGATATAGACCCAGAAAGTAATCTGCTAAATAAATGTGATTTGAAATCGCCGTTACTATACTGAAGATCAGTTTAATAACAAATTCAATATAAAACATGGAGTATCGATCATTCACTTTAATAGCAGATGTTTATATGCAAACTTTCAAAATATAAAAGATTACCTGGGTCAGTTCACTACACCCTTTAGTGTGATAGCCATCTCTGAAACCTGGCTCAGTGTGGAAAAAAAGGGTGATTTTGAACTAGGAGGGTATGAATTAAATTACACGAATAGAGCTAACAAAATGGGGGGGGGGGGGGGGGGGCAGCTCTGTATGTCGACAGAAGATTGAAATATAAGATTAATAGTATGACTGCTGCTACTGATATGTGAATGTATTTCTATGGAGATTTTCAAGAAGAAAAATAAAAATATTTTTGCCAGCTGTGTTTGCAGAGCTCCCAGCTCCAGTATAGAAAAATTCAAAAAAGTGATGGAACGCATGTTCATAAACACTGAGCAGGTGGTCACTTTCATTTGTGGTGATTTCAATATAGATCTATTAAATCCTAATAAATTAGCCTTGATTGATGAATTTAGTGCTGCAATGTACAGTATGAACTTTTATCCGATCATTACTAAACCCAGTAGAATAACATCACGATCAGCAACAATTATAGATAATATATTTACTAACAACTTGGAAGACAATATAATTGGAGGATTACTAATAAATGATATCAGCGACCACCTGCCCGTGTTTGTTAATTATGATTGTGAATATAAAATGTCGAAAGATGAAAATGAAATAAGACAGAGGAGAGGAAGAGCAGAAGGTACTATAAAAACATTGAGAAGTGAACTGTTATGTCAAAACTGGAGAAATGTATACAAAGCAGTGGACGTAGACTCTGCTTATGACTGTTTTCTGGATACTTTCCTATCCTTATAACAGAACATGTCCAATAAAACAGAGCAGGAGGAAAATAATCAGTTATGATAAACCCTGGATTACAAAGGGCTTGCTGAATGCCTGTTTAAAAAAAAAAAAAAGAATATATTGTACAAAAAATTTGTAAAGCATAGAACTATAGAAACAGAAATAAAATATAAAAAGATATAAAAAATTAACTGATATTCAGAAATGTAAGAAATATTTCTACAATAACGTATTAGAAAAGAATAAGGATAACAGAGGTACATGGAACTTATTAAATTCAGTTATTAGAAATAGGAAAACTTGCCCCAAGTTTTCAGATTATTTTATGGAAAACGATAAGACAATAACTGATAAGAAGGATGTGGTGGAGGATTTCAACAGATTCTTTGTGAATGTAGGGCAGAAACTTGCAGAAGATATAGACCCTCCACAAGGGGGAGCTGTTGAAAAATATTATGGAGAAAAATTCATCCACTATATTTTTGAGACACAGATAAAAATGAAATTATTGATGTTGTTCGCAAGTTTAAGAACAAAGCATCTTTGGATTGGAATGGTATACTTTAATAAAACAAGTAATTGATACTATTGTGGACCCTCTAACATACAGCTGTAACTTATCGTTGAAGCTGGGCTGCTTTCCCAGCAAAATGAAAATTGCCAAAGTGATCCCACTATATACAGTTGGAGAAAAAAAAAAATCTGCTTAACAGTTACAGGCCAATTTCACTACTCTCCCAGTTTTCTAAAATATTAGAGAAACTTTTTGTTGCAAGGTTGGACAGCTTCATTGATAAACATGAATTGCTTAATGACCATCAGTATGGTTTTAGAACAAGCAGATCATCTGCAATGGCTTTAATGGAACTAGTAGAAGAGTTAACAACTGCAATTGGGTGTTTTTATAGATTTGAAGAAAGCGTTTGATACAATTGATCATGAAATTTTACTACAAAAATTGGAAAGGTATGGGATTAGAAGGGTAGGGCTAAATTGGTTAAAAAGCTACATTGAAAATAGGCAGCAATTTGTTCAGATGGGTGCTATTAAGTCTACTCTCTTAGACATCACATGTGGTGTACCACAAGGGTCAATTCTTGGACCAAAATTATTGATATACAATATCAATGACATATGTAATGTTTCAAAAATATTGAGATGTTATTTTTGCGGATGACACAAACGTATTCTGCATAGGGGAGAGCCTTCAGCAGCTATTGGAGGTAGTCTCGGAAGAACTAGGAAAGCTAAAGCTGTGGTTTGATGTAAATAAATCATTAAGTATAAAAAAATTATGGTTTTTCTCGTCTCGTCTTCTTCCGCTTATCCAGGACCGGGTCGCGGAGGCAGCAGTCTAAGCATGGAAGCCCAAACTTCCCTTTCCCCAGACACCTCGGCCAGCTCCTCGGGAAGAACACCAAGGCGTTCCCAGGCCAGCCGAGAGACATAGTCCCTCCAGCGTGTCCTGGGTCTTCCCCGGGGCCTCCTCCCGGGGGAACATGCCTGGAACACCTCCCCAGGGAGGCGTCCAGGAGGCATCCGAAAAAGATGCCCGAGCCACCTCAGCTGGTTCCTCTCGATGTGGAGGAGCAGCGGCTCTACTCCAAGCTCCTCCCGAGTGACTGTGCTTCTCACCCTATCTCTAAGGGAGCGCCCAGCCACCCTGCGAAGGAAACTCATTTCAGCCGCTTGTATCCGCGATCTTGTTCTTTCTGTCATTACCCAAAGCTCATGACCATAGGTGAGAGTCGGAACGTAGATCGACCGGTAAATTGAGAGCTTCGCCTTTTGGCTCAGCTCCTTCTTCACCACGACGGACCGGTAAAGCGACCGCATCACTGCGGAGGCTGCACCGATCCGCCTGTCGATCTCACGCTCCATCCTTCCCTCACTCGTGAACAAGGTCCCGAGATACTTAAACTTCTCCACTTGAGGCAGGACTTCTCCACCAACCTGGAGAGGGCAAGCCACCCTTTTCCGGTCGAGACTTGGAGGTGCTGATTCTCATCCCAGCCGCTTCACACTCGACTGCAAACCGCCCCAGTGCATGCTGAAGGTCCTGGTTTGAAGAAGCCAACAGGACATCATCATCCGCAAAAAGCAGAGATGAAATCCTGTGGTTCCCAAACAGGATTCCTTCCGGCCCCTGGCTGCGCCGAGAAATTCTGTCCATAAAAATTATGAACAGAACCGGTGACAAAGGGCAGCCCTGCCGGAGTCCAACATGCACTGGGAACAGGTCTGACTTACTGCCGGCAATGCGAACCAGACTCCTGCTCCGTTCGTACAGGGACCGGACAGTCCTTAGCAAAGAGCCCCGAACCCCATACTCCCGAAGCACCCCCCACAGAATACCACGGGGGACATGGTCAAATGCCTTCTCCAGATCCACAAAGCACATGTGGACTGGTTGGGCAAACTCCCATGAACCCTCAAGCACCCTATGAAGGGTATAGAGCTGGTCCAGTATTCCGCGACCAGGACGAAAACCGCATTGTTATTATGGTTTTTGGTAAACAAAACATTATGGTTTTTGGTAAACAAAAACATCTGGGCACACCGGTGGAAATAATGATTGATAGTGTAAAGCTGGAAAGAGTATATGAGAATATATTTCTGGGGTAATAAATCGACCACAACTTTAGCTGGAAACCCCATATTAAGTATGCCAGGTTCAAGTTAGCATGCACAGTGGGGATTCTTTGCAAAATAAGGCACATTCTGAACTATAAATCAATCATTGCACATATTGTATTGTACTCTCTTTTTACCATATCTGACTTATTGTGTGGAAGTTTGGGGCAACACCTATAAAAGTACCCTGCAGTCAATATACATTATGCAAAAGAAGGTAATAAGAATAGTGAATAATGTAGAATACCATGAACATACTAATGCACTGTTTCTAAAGTCAAAAATACTGAAATTTAGAGATTTAGTTGACTTCAAAACTGCACAATTTCTGTACAAAGTAAGACAATTTACTTTCTGGCAATATTCAAAAAAGGTTTATAGATAGAGAAGGGGGTATCACTTAAGACGGAGAGAGAACTTGAAACAGCCAATAGTTCATACCACGCTGAAAAGTATGTGTATATCTGTATGTGGGGTGAAGCTGTGGAATAGTTTACCTGTTGATATTAAAGAGAGTAAAAGTGTCCCACATTTCAAGATAAAGCTTAAAAACATTATACTTGAGAAGTATCGAGAGGTATGTATGGATAGTTAAAGGATTAAATAAATGTTGCTTAATATCTTTCCTCTTCAATCTTTTTTGTGTTAGATAGATCATCTATTGGCTGCTCCCGATTAGGGGTCGCCACAGTGGATCTTTCGTCTCCATTGCTCCCTGTCTTCCGCATCCTTCTCTACCACACCTGCCACTTTCATGTCCTCTCTCACCACATCCATGTACCTCCTCTTTGGCCTTCCTCGTTTTCGTGTGCCTGGCAGCTCCATCCTCAAAATTCTCCTTCCAACATGCTCTGCATCTCTTCTCAGGATGTGCCCATACCATCTCAGTCTCATCTCTCTTAGCTTCATTCCCAAGCTCTCCTCATGTGCTGTCCCTCTAATGTGCTCGTTCCTTATCCTGTCCAACCTCGTCATTCCCATCACAAACCTTAACATCCTCAACTCCACCACCTCCAACTTTGCCTCCTGTCTCTTCGTTAAGGGTACGGTCTCCAATCCATACATCACAGCTGGTCTCACTACTGTCTTATACATCTTACCTTTCACTTCTGCTGGTACTTTCCCATCACAAATGACTCCCGAAATCCTTCTCCAACTGCTCCACCCTGCCTGCACTCTCTTTCTCACCTCACTATCGCAGCCCCCATTTTCCTGCACAGTTGACCCCAGGGACTTGAATTCACATACAATAACATTATTGTATTTTATTTGTATGGCTCTTTGGACCATCCTGTAGGGCAAGTGATTTGTGGGTTTGCACTTTTATAAGCTTTACTTCAGCCTAAACCCTTTTTGGTAAGCCACAGAACTGCTGGGTTTGTGGTGACTAAATTGGCTTGTATTGTACAGATACTGCTGCTGACTGAAAATTAAATAAATAAATATAAAATAAGTTTTAAGCATTCGGTATATTGCACACTGGAATGCCTAGAAATCTGTTTTCAACTCTGAAGGTCCTTTTGTCCAGCAGTCTGACCATGATGGCACAAGCTTCTTCATCTGCCCTTTTGTTGGACTCCTCCATCATGGTGGTGATCGGTCCCTCTTGAGCAGTTTCCACAATGTTCTCCACACAGTGAGGAGCAAGAGCCTGATTGATTATCGCTGCGGTTTGTGTCCACACTGATATTTTTCTGCTATGCTGCTGTGTGGAAAAGCTGCCTTTATAGCGAACCCCAGCCACACAATGGTGAAGCTTACTGATGTTCAAGAAGCATTTATTATGTTCAGCCGCCATCTTTAATCTGAACACAAATATACTTCCTTTCCTTCACAACCTTTCTTCACAAACACCGTCAGAGCTGCAGATGGATAAATAAAATGAAATTAGCTCTTACAAGCAGAAACATTTCCATAATGCCAGTTAACCATACATGTGAACATTTATAAAATATTCACTCACATATAAAATCGCTTAAAGCACATAAACAGCTAGAAACCCAGCATTAACACGCCATTACAGCTTCTCCATTAGCATGGCTAACACAACAACAACGAGTTTATATATAAACACCCTTTCGGCGGTTAATTAAAATAACAAGTCACAGCAAACAGTCATAAACAAGTTGAAACACACAACACCTTGTTCCCATTTCCAGCGAGGCGCTTAATTATCCCTAATGAAACTTTACATCGCAAAGCAACGTCTCCAAAACACCTTTTCCTTCCGGACACTCTTCCATTAGCTGCCCTTCACGTGTGAACACTGACCAACAAGTTGCTGACTCTCAAGTGAGAGGACACCAGAAGGGCTTCAAAATAAAAGACCCGGAAACGCAAAAGGCACGAACAAAATAAAACTTACAGGAAGTAGTTAACCTGCTTATAGAGATCTTGCAGTCACGTGACCGGAAAGTACACAAACGCCATCTTGTCGGTCAAAAACACCGCTGAATACTGCTGCACTCGTGTACAGAATGGATCAATTTCAACCGACGGACTACACGGCTCATTTTTCTAATGAACAGATAACTAGATATATGTCTAAAATAAACAATCTACAGATTAGTGACCCTTATGGCTTACCGGACGGAGTTTTCACGACCGGATTTTGAACTGCCAGCGGAATACCCAGACGTGTATAATTACCTCATTAACTTTCCCTCGCTGTTCAGTGGTGAAGCACTGCGTGCTTATAAATCTCTGGACAGTTATCTTTACAGAAATTCAGGATTTGTCAGCGACTCAGATGTGGCATCTTGTAAACAAGAATCCTCATTGGATGGGTAAGTCACTTAAGTATTACTAGTACTGATACTAGATGCACTGACCAGCCGATTATAGAATAGAATAAGGTAATTCCAAATCGTCCGTTTTGTTTACCATGGATCTGGCGTTGGAGAGAGAGAGGCTTAGCAGTGGAGGTTTGAGTGGCTGTTTTCTGAGCTTAGTCAGCAGGCCGTCTCTGCAGCCTTGCTTTTGCTTCCGCTCCCGGCGCTGCCTCCTTCGCTTTGCTTCCGATAACAATCCACGGAGACCCCGCTGGTCTCACTATCTCGTCCGGAATGTTTTTTTTTTTTCTCGTCCGGAATGTTTTTTTTTTTTTTTCTCGTCCGGAATGTTGTGCATGCGATGGAAATCGCTACAAACCGTCATTTTCTGCTGGAAACCAATCCAGTAAGTCCATACGGTTGTAGTCCAGTACTGAAGTATTGAAGTCCGGTACAGACGAACAACACACAAAAATACACACAAAAAACATAAAAAACGTGCACAGGTAGGGAGAGCTTGCAGCCGCAGCCGTTGTAGTAGAATTGTATATAGTAGGGTTTTCCAGAAGAAAAGGTAGAAGTAAAAGCAGAAGTAGAACCAGAAGTAGAAGTAGAAGGCGGAATATGGCGTTTGACCGACAAGATGGCGTCTGTCACAATCTGGATCGGCTGTGACGTCACATGCAAGTGCTCCATATACTGTTGGGGTTCAACCCAGTCTGAAACGGTCAATCGGTCAACTTATTTCTCGGGACCCCCGCCCTCGTACCACCCGGACGTCTGGGATGGAACACCGCAAAAAAAACAGAGAACCAGAGATCGGTTTAACTGCTGTTTATTCACAGTATTCTCGCCAAAGATGAAAGATTACAAACACCTTTTATAACAAATCATCATCTCTCCAAACGGCTATTGTGTCTGTCAAATGTGTGTGTGTGTGTTTGTATGTGACCTCAGAGAGGGGTGTGTGTGTGTGTGTGTGTCTATGGGAGGGTGTGAGTGAGTGACGTCATTTTGATATCTGTGTCTATGTGCTAGGTCAGCAAATCACATCTTAATTCCATATGTATGTGTGTGTGTGAATGAAACCTTCAATCATAAGCAAAATAATATTTCAGCAATTTCATTTACGCACGTCAAAGCGCGCGAGATGTTTTTACGACAATGTTTTAAACAAAGACTATGTTTGGTCTAACAAAGAAGTGTTCTTCTCCACTGGACGAAGGTCAGGCTACACAGGAACAGTTTAAAATCACTGCCATAGTATATGCAATAGTCCAAAATAATAAAGGATCTTAAAAAGCTCTAAAATATAGTCTTAACTCTTTGTTCAGCAATAAGGCTACTATTACATCCAACATTAAAGCGTGTGTGGGTCGATCTGACATCAAAACAGACCTTGGCGTCGTTCAGACACATCTCTGATCAAAAATACACATTTCATATCAAACATAAACAAAATGTTCCCAAACAATGTCCAGCCGAGACAGAAGGTCATTTTTAACTGAACCGAAGTTAATCCTTAATTTTGTCACCATTTTAATAAATTACTGCCTTCTTGGTCAAGAATAATACTTATATAAACCTAACAATCCCCCCCCCCCCCCCCCCCCCCTTTGATAATAGTATCACTATTATCAAATCCTAGGACCATATATTATCACCTCATGATCATATATGTGATTACATTGAGAATTAATCTTGAGTTAATCTTTGCCCTTCTTGATGTATATTGGTGCTCAGAGGGCGGGCATGCCCAATCAGCCCTCGTCCCACCTCACCGGAGCTTAGAGAAACTCAAAACCTCTTAATTCGTCCCAAATACACGCTACTTCCTTCAGAGTAATTTGTTCTAAAACAGTGAGGGAAAAATGAAATTAGAAGGCATATCGACCTATAGTGAGAACAGAGTCCTGTAAGAATACAGAGTTTCAGAGCATAGAGATGTGTAATAATAGTAGAAGACATAGAAGCATCAGATGACAGACATAACACATTCGTGTGGTGTGCGCTTGTGCAGTCCAGTTAGCGAAGTTAGTCCAGAAGATGTTGTCTCGAAGTCCAGCTCGAGCAGGTAACCCTGCTCCGAGCAATGAAGTGGTCCTGAAGGCTCGGGCGGGTAACCCTGCCCCAAGCAAAGATGAAGCAGTCACGAAGGCTCGGGCGGGTAGCCCTGCCCCGAGCAACAATGAAGTCACGAAACCCGTGATGAGGACTGTCATGGTTGTAGTGAGGATGATTGGTTCCAAACGGGGCGCAAGATCTCTTCCCCTCTTTGTTCACAACGTCTTGAGGATTCTCAGTCGAATCTGTGTAGAGCTCAGAAATAGAGAGACGGAGAGAGAGAGAAAACTGGCCAGAAGGAGACTAGATAGGGACACAAAAAGCATTAATAGCAGCAAACTTGTCATTGTAACACAACTTTGTTATGGAGCCTTCATCAATCGCATGGTATGGATCCACTGTGGAAAAAGATCAGTTAAAACAGCAGTAGAAGTAATGGCGACTATGTCTGCAGGCCCATTATATTGTTTTCCCAATTGTCCAAATCATTACTTTAAAAAAATCACACCAGCACTTGTCTCCCACATGAAAGGGGTGTGTGGTGGAGATATTGTACTATTGACCTTGGTACAAATTTTATACAACTTATCTAAAGGGCTGCAAAATACTCATCCATATGCATTTTCAAATCAGAGGTACCCAGAGCCGGAGTTCCCTTCTTCCAGGGGAATTATGGATTACAGAACCAAACCTGTGTCCTGCATGACCTTAATTAATTTGTCTTTCAATGTTCGATTAGTACGTTCTACGATACCAGAGGATTGAGGAATGTGAAAATACCAGTTTAGTTTAGAGATACTTACAAAGGTTTTGTGTGACTTTTGAGGTGAAAGAAGTACCCTTGTCTGACTCTATGGCATTTGAAACCCCACAACTATAACAATAATTATTATTATTGATTTCTTATTATTTTATTGTTGTTATTTTATTGTTCTGCTTTTATTGTTTGTTTTTCTAACCCTTTTTTACTGTCCAGTGTTCTTAGGTACCTTGAAAGGCACTTATAAATAAAATGTATCATTATTATTATTATAACTAGGTATTATTTCTTTTGCCAGAGTACGAGTGAACTACCTTCGGGTTCCCTCGAAAACAGAAAAAAAACTTCTACCCATTTAGAGAATTTGTCCACAATCAAGATGACAACAATCAAATGAGAAAGGAAGAGCGTATGTCTCATGCAGAATATCAGGCTGATATTGATTGAACACACAGAATAACCACAGATGTGTGCTAATATTATAAATTATAAACAAGAACCGTTTAAGGGTTTAGAACAAGAACCACCAACAAAGAGTACATCCCCCATCCCTAGAGGGCTGGAGGAGAGATCAGACCTGATACTAGTAGTATGTACGATTTTTAGACAGACAATATCAATGTCATCCCAAGTATCATCCCGAGAATTAAGGAGGCGTGCGGGAGCGTGACCTACATTATCAAAGAGGATGTGACACGAACTTCGAGATTGTTAGTAGAACAGAGAATAAATAGTCATATGTTAATTTAATTATCTATTAAATTACTGATTAAATTAATTTAATGAGTCTGTAAATGGCGGCACGGTGGTGTAGTGGTTAGTGCTGTCGCCTCACAGCAAGAAGGTCCTGGGTTCGAGCCCCGGGGCCGGCGAGGGCCTTTCTGTGTGGAGTTTGCATGTTCTCCCCGTGTCCGCGTGGGTTTCCTCCGGGTGCTCCGGTTTCCCCCACAGTCCAAAGACATGCAGGTTAGGTTAACTGGTGACTCTAAATTGACCGTAGGTATGAATGTGAGTGTGAATGGTTGTCTGTGTCTATGTGTCAGCCCTGTGATGACCTGGCGACTTGTCCAGGGTGTACCCCGCCTTTCGCCCGTGATCAGCTGGGATAGGCTCCAGCTTGCCTGCGACCCTGTAGAAGGATAAAGCGGCTAGAGATAATGAGATGAGATGAGATGAGTCTGTAAATTTTGCAACACCTGTTTAACTTGGTGTGACGAGTGCAAGATCAATGGGTGAGACAAAACCAACTTTTCCACATCTAAAACCATCAAAGCACATGCGGAGACAGCCCTCAGACACGCAGGTAAGCCTTGAGCAACAATGTCTAATGTTGTGCCTTGGTGTTCACAGGCCTAGAGGTGGAAGGGCTTGAAGTGAGCAGGTAACCCAGGGGCGGAACAAAGGGTGCTTCTGAGGGAGTGATAAGCGACCACCATAGCGTCAGTCCAGGTCAAAGGATGTTGCAGTGGATTGTGATGAGAGATTGTGGAATGGAGAAGCTTGTCATATAAAGAGCAGTCAGGGATCCATTTTCTGACCCAGAAAAGACATCAATGCATGTTTAGTTGCAGGGCGTTTTGTGTCTAGAATGACAGCCTTGAGAAAGTTCAGAACTTCAAAAGTTCAAATACTTAAGTGTCCATGCAATATTGCAGATTGGTTCTGGAAACCTTAAAGCCCTTATGCGCCAGATGTTGGAGCAGGCGCAAGTGTCAGTGTCTTGGCAGATTTCTGGTGACTCAGCAGATACCAGAACACACAGACCACAGAGTCCTGAGGGAGGGAGAAGGTCACAGAGTGTGTTATGAATTACAGCTGAAAAAAAACAGCAGGAGAATCAAATGAAACCTTGAGTCCAAACGCTATCCCCTCATGTGCGTGAAAAAAAAGGCAGAACAGAGATCATTAATGGAAAAAAGCAATGATGAGCAGGAACCTGTGATATTACAGAAGAAACAATCAATTCATTAATCTTACGTAAATCTTGTGTAAAGTGTCTCACCACGCCTTGCTCAAGAAGAGACTGTAGGATGACATCCAGAGAGAGAGAGGTACTGCTTAACATAAACAACTTAACTCTGTTAACTCTGTTTCTTGCTGAAAAAAATTATGGTTAACTAAATACATTAAAAGCCTATCCATTCCATATCCTCTGTGGTTTTTAAAGGCAAAAGTATGGAGGTTTAAAACTCAGCAAACAGTTAATCAGAGCATTTCATATCAATAGTTCGAAATTAGGAGGAACATGTTTAAGCTTAGCCTCCTAAGTAGCAATAAGTTTAAAGAAAGAAAAGGAGATATAAAACAGGGCAAATTGAAATGACAAACAATTTCACTGAATGTAATTTGAATAAAATTGAATAGCTGATAAGCACTCTTTGTTGGATTTGATATGTGACAGAGACTCAAAATACATTTTTAATTCAATTAACAGTATTAATGAGAATTGGTTGTCTTGGACATTTTGACTTTATGTATATGGAATATAAAGAGATTACTTATTAAATTTATTATTGTGAGAAAGTGCCAAAAATAATGATTTTCTCTGCCCATTGCAGATTTCTGTGGCTGTCCTTGCCTGCTATGCTTGCATGAGTTGTTTATATTATAGCTATCTGTAACAGTCTGGGAGCTCTTATCTCAATGCTGACTGAGAAAGAGACAGAGAGACTATAGAGACGGAACAATTATTCAAAATATTATTTATAATAGGACGACAATTATTCAAAAAATGTCAAAAATGAAGTAAAAAGCGGGTTAGCTCGCTGTTGAACTAATTGCATGCTTCCCAGACAAGACAAGTCCACATTTCGCTAAAACGCATTAGAAACAGGAGTATATAGGATATTTAAAGGTTAGAATTACATATGATTAATAAAAATACCACTACACGATCAGTTTTAAAATGTTTAGATCAACATTAAACATTAGGTTAAACATTAAACTTTTCGGCATTTCCATTCACACGTAGGGTAAATATATTTGATGCCTTTTATTATGCCTTTAAACAGGAAGTGGTATAATACTCAATAGACCCCTTTCACTGACGTCACCCGAAACCAGAAGTAAACAGACCCTGCGCCATTTTGGAAGACCAACAAACTTGTGATAACGGCAGCGGTATGTGAACCCACGAGAATAAAGTGGAGTGGCAAACGACTTAAACAAACAAATTTGAGCTGTTTTATTTATGATTTATTGGCCCAACAGTAGACTTGAAAGAAACCTGTGTGAGACTTGGCAAAAAACTGTGGATATAATGGATAAGTCTGTGCATGATCTGCGGACACTTTGAGGTAAGCAAATGCAAGAAATTCAGATTTAAAACATGCTAAATTGGCCCCAAGTTGATAACTGTATGAGGAGCAAGCCTCCCAGACTTCTACAATTTAATAATAATAATAACTATGTGTAGGTTATTCTTAATAACAGCTGTAATATCACGAACCAAGCCACTAACAACATAATTGTAAGCCTGTAGCCCTTTGTAGGCTTTCAAGTCATCAGCAGTGTAGGCACTGGGTGTAAACAACAAATAGTTTCCAATGTCTGGGTAGCAAACAGATGGCAGAATTGGCGTCCGGTCCTCCTTATGTATCTGACACGGAGAAATAATATAAATTGTGCTGCCTACCAGATTACAGTCGTCTGTTTTATTGTATCAGTACTAGTATCACTTACTATACTCATCAGTCATAGATTAGTCCAGTACAACATGACCAGCCTGCTTTTTTTCCATTTGACTGTTGCAAGTTTTTTCAGGCTGGTACAGTCAAAAATTTAAAAAAGTTTTGGCCTACTAAACTAGTCATCGATTCTACTAGTGTATTAATTGGAGTCGACATGAAAACGTTAGGTAAAAACTTTAAACCAGTACAATCTCTTCTTCAAAGTTTCACCAAATGGTTTTATTTATGCAATTTAAAGCTCATAATACTGTATAACTTTGGTCGAGTAAAAGCACAGAGCAAAAACATGGCTGAATCCTGAATGACTCCTATTTGTTTAAATAGGGGACTACATAGGCGGCAGAATGTAGTTTCTTTTTCCCTGCCATGGAAGCACACTTGTATACCGAGGAGGAAAGCAATTTGCATTACAGCCGTGAGGCGGCTCGGCTCGGTTTTCCCTTTCGGGGGCTCTCGTTTTCTGTTAGAATTTGGTAAAGAAAAAAAAATATTATTTACCAGCTTATCGGGTCCATTAACATAAATCTGACAGCTGACAAGGTCGGGATATAAACGAACTTTTGCGTTAAACTGTGTGCTTGGATTCACATAATTTTTTCTGAGTCTTATCATATGGGTCAAACCCATCAATCACAGCCAGTTTCTCCACATACCGTGTCCTTTCTGCAACTGGTAATGTACTCACATAACCCGAATTATCATCCATCGTGTCACTTTACTCTCACTCGTACTTTGTTTTATATTGTGAGTGCATGTACTTAGTCTTCCAATATGGCGCCTAACAAAATCTCGCGGCGCGGTGACGTCATGTGAAAGGGGTCTATATTTTAAAAATGATTCCTGATAAATATCTTCAAATCTGAAAGTGATATTTGATTTGGTTGAATTAATCAAACTCTAAGCCTTAAATATATTTCTTCTGTTTTTACCATGTCTGTTTAATTTAAGTGAATGTTTTAAAAATGGTTTTTATGTTGTATTTGCTTGTACAGTTATTTCATTATTTAAGGACTGAACGCATAGAATTACTGCCCAAATCTGATGAGACGAGAGTTTTGCCCTAAAGAGCTGCTTTTTCTTTTATCCAGTGCGCATGCCCAGTTCACAAGCATCATGGGAACTGGAGTTCATCACGATTTTGAAACCTTCGTATTCATCATTTATAAGATCTAGACATGAAACTGCATTAATAGCTGCACTATTAATTATTAAAACACATTAATAGTCTTGTAGAGTGCTCGCGGACCTGTTCAGAGATCACCTCGCAGACCCCTCGTGTCTTTCCTGATAACTTTCCAGTTACAAGTTTCGGACTATCAACACACAAGGAATATAAAAAATAAAATACAGATGATCTACTCACCAAACGCTGAAACTAATTGATTAAGAAACAGATTTTTCCTCTGATGATTCCATTCTGTGTTAAGGGAAGAGGATCTCTTCTCTTGGGTTTCTAACAGTGATGAGATTCACAAACGATTCGGATCTTTTTCGGGACGAAACATAAATGACTCGATCGAGCGAATCGATACAGACGCATGGACTGCATTTGTTGAGTTCATGCACACGTAATGGTTTAATTTCATGCAGCATGAAAGTGTGATTATTGTTTACAATTTGTAAACAGGAATACAAATAAGGTTTCCGTAGTTTCTAAGTCAAGAATCAAGAGTGAATCAAGTAAATTGATTCACCCGCATGCGAGTTTGTTCTAAAGAATCGATTCAGTGAAGCTTTCGTTGAGGTTAAAATGCACAATATACAGAATGTCCGTATTTTATACGGATTTGATTCAATAAACATAGTATACGGGCGTACAAATAAAGTTATACGGATTCTTTTTAACAAAAAAACACTTCAATATTTATTTAGAGCTATAATCAATTCCCACGATGATAAAAGAGCACATAACATTTACACCTTGTGTTTTTTTTTTTTGTCAAACATTGAAGCTTTGTATTCAATGTTTGTATTCTTAAAGTTTATTGAATAAAAAGTACCTGGGATATATCATTGTTAATTATCATTCAAATTTTAGGTAAATCATTTTAATTTGCATCCTATAAGGATTTTATAAGGGAAATAAGGATTTAAGGAAGTTGGTTATACAGGTTTGATTGACCAAAGGTTTGACATTTATGCACACCAGGAACACAGTTCTAACTGTTCATGTCCAGAGTACTGATTTATTGTTTCATTATTTTGTGCATATCCAGTAATGCCTTATATAAATGCTATAACAATTAAAGATACATTACACAGCTCCTAGAGATTGCAAATACCTGAATGAGGATAAATCAAAATTGAGCCGGCTAAACTGTCTAGAATTTGTGTAGAATGCTAAACCACAGCAATTCATCCAATCCCGTGGGTTTTTTTCTCGGGGTCCGGGTACCTTAATACAATAATACAATTAATATAATACAATTTTTCCCCCCATGGTGGCACGAAGGAATCAGTCCCAAGATTAATTAGGGTAATTATTATGGGTTTAACATAAAAAGCGCGCTCTTCCCGTGACAGCGCCTTCACTTCACGAGGGTCATCTTCCCATAAACAAATTACGAGGATAGCCTTCTCGTGTTTTTACACGAGGTTTAACCAATCTTCCCGTAGCCCAAACAAAAGTCTACAAGGATCCCCAAAATAAAAACGTCCCGTGCCTCTACATGAGGATAACATAACCAAAATAATAAACAACTGTTTTTTTTGTTTTTTTTTTTCTGAGACCTCCAACCAAGCGGAAGTCCAACCAATCAAACTAATCAATTAAAATAATTTACTCCTTACCTGATTGGGAGGTTCCCTGTACGGGCCACCAAATTGTTGGGGTTCAACCCAGTCTGAAACGGTCAATCAGTCAACTTATTTCTCGGGACCCCCGCCCTCGTACCACCCGGACGTCTGGGACGGAACACCGCAAAAAAACAGAGAACCAGAGATCGGTTTAACTGCTGTTTATTCACAGTATTCTCGCCAAAGATGAAAGATTACAAACACCTTTTATAGCAAATCATAATCTCTCCAAACGGCTATTGTGTCTGTCAAATGTGTGTGTGTGTGTGTGTGTGTCTATGGGAGGGTGTGAGTGAGTGACATCATTTTGATATCTGTGTCTATGTGCTAGGTCAGCAAATCACATCTTAATTCCATATGTATGTGTGTGTGTGAATGAAACCTTCAATCATAAGCAAAATAATATTTCAGCAATTCAGCAATTTCATTTACGCACGTCAAAGCGCGCGAGATGTTTTTACGACAATGTTTTAAACAAAGACTATGTTTGGTCTAACAAAGAAGTATTCTTCTCCACTGGACGAAGGTCAGGCTACACAGGAACAGTTTAAAATCACTGCCATAGTATATGCAATAGTCTAAAATAATAAAGGATCTTAAAAAGCTCTAAAATATAAAGTCTTAACTCTTTGTTCAGCAATAAGGCTACCATTACATCCAACATTAAAGTGTGTGTGGGTCGATCTGACATCAAAACAGACCTTGGCGTCGTTCAGACACATCTCTGATCAAAAATACACATTTCATATCAAACATAAACAAAATGTTCCCAAACAATGTCCAGCCGAGACAGAAGGTCATTTTTAACTGAACCGAAGTTAATCCTTAATTTTGTCACCATTTTAATACATTACTGCCTTCTTGGTCAAGAATAATACTTATATAAACCTAACACTGCTAACACAGTGACAGTGGAAATGACATAGAATCATCCAGAATGTCAACTTTTACCTCAGAGGTGTTGAAAAATTAACAGGAAAATATTTAAAATACACTGTAATAACATTTAGCATCAAACTGCTAACACAGCGAGCATGGGAATGCCACAGAATTACCTACAATGTCAACATTTACCTCAGACATGTCGAAAAATTAATAAGAAAATACCTAAATTACACTGCATTAACATTTAGCATCAAACTGCTAACACAATGACAGTGGAAATGACGTAGAATCATCCAGAACATCAACTTTTACCTCAGATGTGTTGAACAATTATTATGAAAATACTTAAATTACACTGTAATTGCACTTAACATCAAACTGCTAACACGGAAATGGCACAGAATTATCTACAATGTCAACATTTACCTCAAATATGTTGAAAAATTAATAAGAAAATACCTAAATTACACTGTAATAACATTTAGCATCAAACTGCTAACACAGCGACAGTGGAAATGACATAGAATCATCCCGAACGTCAACATTTACCTCAGATGTGTTGAAAAATTGTAAGGTTTTATTACTTTGTAAGGATAAATAATTGTAAGGATTTATTCTTAATATTGTTAAGGATTATATTTTACTATTTCAGCTAGAAGGACATATTGCTCGAGATGTAATATTGATATCTTTATCAGAACATCTTGCCCTTTGCTATCTCTGACCTAAGGTTGTGCGTAAGAAATGGCCTTTGATATCTGTATCGTATCATATCATAAGAACATCTTATTAATGTACCATCGCCAAGGTTTCACTCACACACACACATACATCTGAAAGAACAGTGATGTAATTAAGATGTGACCTGCTCAGATCAAGGTTTAAGCATGCAATGATGTCATACACACACACATACACATAGATACAGATATCAAAATGATGTCACTCACTCACACACCCCCTACACACACACACAGCTTCAGTGATGTCATTTCATCCACACAGATAACACACACATATAAAATTCCCTGTATTCTCTTGTCTCATTGGGGACTTGTGAATAAAGATTGCAAACTACTTTGTGGGGTTCCTGTCTTTTTTTTCGCAACTCACCCCCAGAGCTCTGGGTGATGCGAGGGGACTGATCTCGAGATGGGGTAATCGCTCTCTGAAGGCTGAGGGCAAGAGGTGAAGAAACCTTTCAGTTTGGGGGCTCGTCCGGGATCTGCTGACCAGGTAAGTTTAAGGGACTTCCGCCTGGTTGGTAGTATCCGAAAACCCAGATTTGTTTATCCCCATGAAATAGTTGTCATGGAATGATTTGTTTATTTGTTTATCCTCGTGAATGGTTTCACGGGAAGATTTGTTTCTCCTCGTGAATGGTTTCACGGGAAGATTTGTTTATCCTCGTGAATGGTTTCGTGGGAAGATTTGTTTATCCTCGTGAATGGTTTCATGGTACGATTTGTTTATCCTCGTGAATGGCTTCACGGGAAGAATTAGTGCGCGCACTTCTGTATTAATTAACACAGAATAATTAATCTCGAGACTGTCCTTTCGTGTCACCATGGGAGGGGAAATTGTGTTAAGGTACTCAGACCCCAAGAAAAACTCACGGGATTGGATGAATCGCTGTGGTTTAGCATTCTACACAAATTCTAGACAATTTGACCAGCTCAGTTTTGATTCATCCTCGTGCAGGCATTTGCAATCTCTAGGAGCTGTGTAAGGTATATTTTATTTTTTAATTGTTTCAGCATTTATATATGGCATTACTGGATATGCCCAAAATAATGAAACAATAACCAACTTCCAAAATCCTTATTTCCCTTATAAAATCCTTTAAGATGCAAATTAAAATAATTTACCTAAAATTTGAATGATAATTCACAATGATACATCCCAGTTACTTTTTTTTCAATATTAATAACAATAAACCTTCAGAATGAATACAAAGCTCCAATGTTTGACAAAAACACAGTGTAAATGTTATGCGCTCTTTTATCATCGTGGGAATTGATTATAGCTCTAAATAAATATTGAAGTTTTTTTTTTTTAAAGAATCCGTATAACTTTATTTGTACGCCCGTATACTACGTTTATTGAATCAAATCCGTATAAAATACAGACATCCTGTATAGGTTGACATGGGTGTGCATTTTAATCTCAACGAAAGCTTCACTGAATCGATTCTTTAGAACAAACTCGTATGCGTCTGTATCGATTCGCTCGATCAAGTCATTTTTATGCTTCGTTTCGAAAAAGATATAAATCGTTTGTGAATCTCATCACTGTTACTGAAGGAGAGAGAGAGAGATCCTCCTCCCTCAACACAGAATGGAAAAATCTGCTTCTTCATTAATTAGTTTCAGTGCATGGTGAGTAGATCATCTGTATTTTATTTTATATTCACTGTGTGTCGATAGTCTGAAACTTGTAACTGAAAAGATACCAGTAAAGTCACGAGTGGTCCGCAAGGATATCTATAACTCCCGCCTCACCCGCAAAGCCGTCAGGATTGCAGGTGACCCCACCCACCCATCTCACAGCCTCTTCAGCCTGTTGCCATCGGGGAGGAGACTGCGGAGTCTCCAGGCCAAAACCAGCAGGCTCAAGAACAGTTTCTTTCACCAGGCGGTCAGGAGGCTCAACTCCCTCCCTGTTCTGCCCCTCCTGCCCCCTGCCACAGATTCTGCTCGCACACCCCTCTTCAGCATCTGACATGTCATCCTCACAGTTCCCCCCCCAACACACACACACACACACACACACACACACACACACACACACATACATACATACATACATACATACATACATCTCATCGTTCATTAACACACTGAACTCAGGTACCGCATATCTCACTTTACCTCGCTCATTTGCACTATTCCGCACTACTTCACCTTAATGGCTGCTAGTTTGTTTATTCTGCTTATTTCATGTTTCATGTTTACCTGCTATACCTCAAGTGCCCTTGACTGTTTGGTTATTTGTACCAATTTGTGTGTGTGTGTGTTTAGTCTAGTTAATATCTAGAGTGTTTATACTGTTTATATTGTCTGTTTGAGTGTTTAGTCTGTCTTGTTCTTGTCTAGTGTTTTATACTGTTTATTTATACTGTTTATATTGTTTGAGTGTTTAGTCTAGTTCATATCTAGAGTGTTTTATACTGTTTATATTGTTTGGTTTTTTCAATTATTCTATTTTTATTTATTGCATTGCCAGTTTACACCGTGGGTCAGAGAGGACTGATATTTCATCTGTGCTGTATGTCGAGCATGTATAGCATATTTGACAATAAAGTTGATGTTAGGACTTGGACTATCTTGGCCTCTAGAGGCCGCTATTATTTCTGTTGTTGTCATGTTTGTTTTGACTGCTAGAGCCCGAATAATTGTTCCATAGCAATATGATAACTACAGTCTCTGTCTCTTTTCTCAGTCAACATTGAGATAAGGGCTCCCAGACTGACCTAGTTACAGAGAGCAATAATATAAACAAACAACCATCCATGCCAGCACAAGGACAAGAACAAGGACACACAGATATCTGAAGTGTCGAAAGATTTGGGAAATTTTCTTTGATGAGAAAATCATTATTTTTGGCACTTTCTCACACAGTAATAAATTTAATATAAGTAATCTCTTTATATTACTAGGTAAATTCCATATACATAAAGTCAAAATGTCCAAGACAACCAATTCTCATTCCCATTATTTTTAATTGAATTAAAAATGTATTTTGAGTCTCTGTCACATATCGAATCCAACAAAAAGTGCTTATCAGCTATTCAATTTTATTCAAATTACATTCAGTGAAATTGTTTGTCATTTCAATTTGCCCTGTTTTATATCTCCTTTTCTTTTTTTCTTAAACTTATTCATCCTGTTTATGTTAAGCAGTACCTCTCTCTCTGGACTGATGTCATCCTACAGTCTCTTCTCGAGCAAGGCGTGGTGAGACCGTGTACCAGCTCGTACAATACACCTGTCAATCCAGTACCTAAATCTGATGGTACCTGGCGTTTTACGCAGGATTTACGTAAGATTAATGAACTGATTGTCCCTGTTGTCCTCTGTAATGTCACAGGTTCCTGCTCATCATTGCTGTTTTTCCGTTATTGATCTCTATATTAATCAATATAGATTAATTAATATATTAATCTATTAATATTGCTCTGCCTTTTTCACGCACGGGGGAGATAGTATACTTGGACGCGTTTGCCTTAAGGTTTCATTAACTCTCCTGCTGTTTTTTCAGCCGTAATTCAAATTCATAACGCACTCTGTGACCTCTCCGTCCCTCAGGGCTCTGTGGTCCTGCAGTATGCAGACAATCTTCAGGTATCTGCTGGGTCACCAGAAATCTGCCAAGACACTTCCTTATGCCTGCTCCAACATCTGGCGCACAAGGGCTTTAAGGTTTCCAGGACCAAGTTGCAATATTGCATGGACACTTAAGTATTGAACTTTCACAAGGTTGTCGTAAGCTGTCATCTGAACGGTGATTCTAGACACAAAACGCCCTGCAACTAAACATGCACTGATGTCTTTTTTGGGTCTTATCAATTACTGCAGACAATGGATCCCTGACTGCTCTTTATATGACAAGATTCTCCGTTCTGCAATCTCTCATCATGATCCACTACAACACCCTTTGACCTGGACTGACGCTATGGCGGACGCTTATCACTCCCTCAAAAGCGCCATTTGTTCCGCCCCTGGGTTTACCTGATTACTCCAAGCCCTTCCACCTCTATGCCTGTGAACACCAAGGCACAGCTGTTGGCCCGGGAGCATGAGGGGGGGGATGCATCCTTGTGCGGGTTTTTATCCAAAACATTAGACACTGTTGCTCAAGGCTTACCTGCATGTCTAAGGGCTGTCTCCGCATGTGCTTTGATGGTTTTAGATGCGGAAAAATTGGTTTTGTCTCACTCACTAATCTTGCACTCGTCACATCAAGTTAAACAGGTGTTGCAAAATTTACAGACCCAACATATGACTGTTCATTCTCTGTTCTACTAACAATCTCGAAATTCGTGCCACATCCTCTTTTGATACTGTAGGTCACGCTCTCGCATGCCTCCTTAATTCTCGGGACGACACTTGGGATGACATTGATATTGTCTGTCTAAAAATCGTACATACTACTAGTATCAGGTCTGATCTCTCCTCCAGCCCTCTAGGGATGGGGGAAGTACTCTTTGTTGATGGTTCTTGTTCTGAACCCTCAGATGGTGTATAATATTTATAATTTATAATATTTATAACACCTCTGTGGTTACTCTGTGTGTTCACTGCCTGATATTGTGCATGAGGCATACGGCTCTTCCTTTCTCATTTGATTTTTGTCATCTTGATTGTGGACAAATTCTCTAAATGGGTAGAAGTTTTTCCCTGTTCTCGAGAGAACACAAAGGTAGTTACTCGTATTCTGGCAAAAGAAATAATACCTAGTTATAATAATAATAATGATAATACATTTTATTTATAAGCGCCTTTCAAGGTACCCAAGGACACTGAACAGTAAAAAAAAACAATAAAAGCATAACAATAAAATAACAATAAATTAATAAGAAATCAATAATAATAATTATTGTTATAGTTATGGGGTTCCAGACGCCATAGACTCAGACAAAGGTACCCCTTTTACCTCGAAAGTCACACAAAACATAACAAGTAAGTATCTCTCATTAAACTGGCATTTTCACATTCCGTACCACCCTCAATCCTCTGGTATCGTAGAATGTACTAATCGAACATTGAAAGACAAACTAACTAAGGCCATGCAGGCCACAGGTTCGAAAAATTGGTAGACTTATTGCCAGCCACTCTGGCTGAAATTCGTATGACAGCCTAGTCTAGGGGATACTCCCCCTACAAAATTATTTTGGAAGACCTTTCCCTTTCCCATGGAGGAAGGGAACTCCGGCTCCGGGTACCTCTGATTTGAAAACATATGGATTAGTATTCTGCAGCCCTTATAGATAAGTTGCATAAAATTTGTACCAAGGTCAATAGTCCAATATTATCTCCACCAGCAGCACCCACACACCCCTTTCACGTGGGAGACAAGGTGCTGTTGCGACTTTTTAAACGATTTGGACAATTGGGAGAACCTATATATAGTGGGCCTGCAGACATAGTCGGCATTACTTTTACTGCTGTTTTAACTGATCTTTTTCCACAGTGGATCCATGCTACACGATTGAAGAAGGCTCCATAACAAAGTTGTGTTACAATGACAAGTTTGCTACTAACGTTTTCTCTGTGTCCCTATCCAGTCTCTGTTCTGTCTCTCTATCTCTGAGCTCTACACAGATTTGACGTGACCTGTGTGCAGCCCTGGCCGACTGAGAATCCTCAGATTACCTGCAAGACATTGTGAACAAAGAGGGGATCTTGCGCCCTGTCTGGGACCAATCACCTGCACTACAACCATGAAAGTCCTCATCACAAGCTTCGTGACCACTCTACTGCTGCTCGGAGCAGGGTTACCCGCTCGAGCTGGACCTCGAGACAACATATTTTGGCAATTCGCTAACTGGACTGCACGAGCGCACACGAATGAAAGTTGTTATGTCTGTCATCTGATGCCGCCTTATACTATTATTACACATCCACCTTTGTCTCTATGCTCTGAAGCTCTGTATTCTTACAGGACTCTGTTCTCACTATAGGTCAATATGCCCTATAATTTCATTTTCCCTCACTGTTTTAGAACAAATTACTCTGAAGGAAGTAGCGTGTATTTGGGACAAATTAAGAGGTTTCGAGTTTCTCTAAGCTCCGGTGAGGTGGGACGAGGGCTGATAGGGCATGCCCGCCCTCTGAGCACCAATACACGTCAAGAAGAGCAAGCATACATCTAATCTCATACATCTTACTCAGTGCAATATTGCCGCTTTTCCACTACAAACGCGGCTGAGTCGGGCTGAGCCGTGCTGTGCTGAGTCGGGCTGAGCGGGGCTGTTGGAGTTGCATTTCGACTACAACCGCGCTGAACCGTGCTGGCTGGAAGTGGGTGGACACATTGGGTGGAGTTAGCGAAAGTGGGCGGACATCAGGTGATGTCGTTAAGCAGCGCAAACAGTGACATCAGTGATCTTTTAAGCGGTAGTCTCACGACCCGGAGAGTAAACAATAAACACGGAGGACATGGAGTCGTTAGTGTGGCTGGTCTTGGTGCTGTGGCTTGTTGTCACCGACAACGCAGACAGATACTGGCAAGAGCGTATAGATGATGCGAGGCGCATAAGGCTTCAGAAATTCTCGTAATTCGTAATTATTCTCCTTCCGGGTTTGCGGTGTTTACAGATCCCAGCTCGCTCGCGGGGCGTGTGTGGGCATGTGAGGACACTCCTCCTCACCAATCAGTGCACAGGGGAGTGTCTGCTCACGCCCCCAACCTCACTCGGCACGGCTTGGCTCGCTTAAGCCCCACTCCAAAACGGTGCGAGTTTTAGGGGCTAAGCAGGGCTGAAACGAGCTGAGTCATGCTGGTTTTTGGTAGTCGAAATGCGAGCCGTGTCGGGCTGAAGTGAGCTGAAGCGAGCTGAAGTGAGCTGAAAAAGGGTAGTGGAAAAGGGCCATATGTATACTGTTCCTACTTATTCAGGTGACATTGGGCATACCTTACAACCTGCGTTTTCTCTCCCCCCCAAATCTGTCCCTCTGAGTTACATGGAGTCAACAGGAAATCTTTTGGTGGAGAGGGTGGAGACCTCGATTGGCTATCGTAGCCTGCAGGGAATTGGCCGTCAGACATTCTGTCGCATGTCCCAGACCCGGTGAAATGTAACTGAATTGTCTTGGCCAGCCCTAAGGGTCCCATCTGCATCTCATCATTGCTGAGGCGTGTGCTCCCATCACCCAATCAAGCATCCAGCCAGAGCAGGTCATGATATTTTTTAACCATATTAACATGCCATTGTTGTGTATTATGCCTGATGTCAAGACTCTCGTCTCTGCGAGCCTACCACACAGATTTAATACTTGTCATTTTTAGGGCATACCTAACAACCTGTGTTCCCCCCCCCCCCCCCATCTGTCCCTCTGAGTTACATGTTGGTCCTGGGATTGAGATTCTGGCCTCTTCTGCCCCTCGGACCTGCTTGATCCATCCTGGTGCCCTGTGTCTGGTCGGAGTTTTATCGCATCGCTCCTGTGAAGGACGGTCCCATGAGGACAGTTGAGGGCTATACCTGGAGGATGCTCTGGACTCTTACAGTAATGCTTTTATGGCTGAGGACTACAGTTGACTTGCTAACTTTAGGACTGCAGTTGTCATGAACAGTTTTGCACTCAAGTTTCCATCAATGAAGAGTTATAACATCAACGAAACTGTCTTCATGTTAAAACTGTTAATGTTATAGTCATGCTGTCTGTTGTTGCCCAAATGAGGATGGGTTCCCTTTTGAGTCTGGTTCCTCTCGAGGTTTCTTCCTCATGTCGTCTGAGGGAGTTTTTCCTTGCCACCATCGCCACAGGCTTGCTCATTGGGGATAGATTAGGGACAAAATTAGCTCATGTTTGAAGTCGTTCAAATTCTGTAAAGCTGCTTTGCAACAATGTTTATTGTTAAAAGCGCTATACAAATAAACTTGACTTGACTTGACTAATCCTAATTCTCGATGTAATCACATATATGATCAGAATACCGGGGTGTGATCCTAGCGATACTAGTATCAAAGAGGGGATTGTAAAGTTTTATTCCTTTGTAAGGATAAATAATTGTAAAGATTTATTCTTAATATTGTTAAGGATTATATTTTACTATTTCAGCTAGAAGGACATATTGCTCGAGACATAATATTGATATCTTTATCAGAACATCTTGCCCTTTGCTATCTCTGACCTAAGGTTGTGTGTAAGAAATGGCCTTTGATATCTGTATATCATATCATATCATATCATATCATATCATATCATATCATATCATATCATATCATATCATATCATAAGAACATCTTATTATTGTACCATCGCCAAGGTTTCACTCACACACACATACATCTGAAAGAACAGTGATGTGATTAAGATGTGACCTGCTCAGACCAAGGTTTAAGCATGCAATGATGTCATATACACACACACACACACACACACACACACATAGATACAGATATCAAAATGATGTCACTCACTCACCCCCCCCCCCCCCCCCCCACACACACACAGCTTCAGTGATGTCATTTCATCCACACAGATAACACATGCATATAAAATCCCCTGTATTCTCTTGTCTCATTGGGGATTTGTGAATAAAGATTGTGAACTATTTTGTGGGGTTCCTGTCTTTTTTTCGCAACTTGCCCCCAGAGCTCTGGGTGACGCGAGGGGACTGATCTCGAGATGGGGTAATTGCTCTCTGGAGG
Source organism: Neoarius graeffei (assembly GCF_027579695.1). Lineage (NCBI taxonomy): Eukaryota > Metazoa > Chordata > Actinopteri > Siluriformes > Ariidae > Neoarius > Neoarius graeffei. Next base: position 102,612,763 of record NC_083574.1, on the reverse strand, counting down.
CTGAGGGCAAGAGGTGAAGAAACCTTTCAAAAATTATTACGAAAATACTTAAATTACACTGTAATTACACTTAGCATCAAACTGCTAACACAGCGACAGTGGAAATGACACAGAATCATCCAGAACATCAACTTTTACCTCAGATATGTTGAAAAATTAATAGGAAAATATTTAAATTACCCTGTAATAACATTTAGCATCAAACTGCTAACACAGCGAGCATGGAAATGCCACAGAATTACCTACAATGTTAACATTTACCTCAGATATGTTGAAAAATTAATAATAAAATACCTAAATTACACTGTAATAACATTTAGCATCAAACTGCTAACACAGTGACAGTGGAAATGACATAGAGTCATCCAGAACGTCAACATTTACCTCAAATATGTTGAAAAATTAATAAGAAAATACCTAAATTACACTGTAATAACATTTAGCATCAAACTGCTAACACAGTGACAGTGGAAATGACATAGAGTCATCCAGAATATCAACATTTACCTCAAATATGTTGAAAAATTAATAAGAAAATACCTAAATTACACTGTAATAACATTTAGCATCAAACTGCTAACACAGTGACAGTGGAAATGACATAGAGGCATCCAGAACGTCAACTTTTACCTCAGATGTGTTGAAATATTAACAGAAAAATATTTAAATTACACTGTAATGACATTTAGCATCAAACTGCTAACACAGCGAGCATGGAAATGCCACAGAATTACCTACAATGTTAACGTTTACCTCAGATATGTTGAAAAATTAATAAGAAAATACCTGAATTACACTGTAATTACACTTAGCATCAAACTGCTAACACAGTCACTACGTTTATATGCACATAGAGAGAATCGAATTTCTGCCATTGCTCAACTGAAATCGAAGTTCAAAATGCCATGTATACACCTTAATTCGGCTGAAATTGAACCGAACTTGATTTCTCGGAATCGAGCTACACGACCTAGTTTATGCGATTTCTGCCGAGCTACTTTGTGCATGTATACCCTATCGAGCTCGTTGTCGAGCTACTTCCGGAAGTGACGAGTGACGAGACCACAAGCGGGAAACACAACAGCCTCGGTCGGCATGACAACAGTAGTAGCGAGCAGCAGAAGAGGTCAGGAGGAACAAACGAAGAAGATAAAATGGCGATGTAGAGCTCTCTGAAGTGTGGGTGGAGCACAGAGGACGGCAGGACAAAGCTTCTGGTACTAATAGGCTTTTTATTGTCAGACTTTTCAGTTTAACAGCCTACTTTTATTCTTGAGAGAAAAACACACACACACGCACGAGCGCGTGCTGTGTTCTAGTCCCGGGATGAGCTGTCCCCTCTGCTCTCCCTCTGCCACCTTAAATAGGGCGCGGTTACTGGGAAGACACACAAACACAGGTTAATTACCGTCAGGTGAAGTGATTCTGCCACTCACCTTCCCTGGCTCCGCCCTCCTGTCACAGCCCGGCACTTGACCACGCCCCTACTGCCACAGGCGAGCAGAAACGTGCACTTCTGGAGCAATGAGGAGACAGAGTTCATGCTCATTCAGCTTAAGGAGTTGAATATATTAAAATTCATGGACGGGAGAAAAACGCGCAATGGAGAACACGGAACTGATAACTTTGTTTACACTCTTGAATAGCTCTTCTTCATGACGACAACCGGAAGTGTACCAACACAATGGGGCGTGTTGTGCCACCTGTGGCTCGGGTGCACAATGCACCTCACACAATAGTCCGATTTCATTGTGTGCATGTAGGATTGGATTTCTCTGGCACCCTGCTGGGACCTTCAGCTCGATTACCGACAGCAGCTCGATTTGGATGTGCATGTAAACGTAGTCAGTGACCCACCACATGATCCATTATTTAAACTGCACACACATTGCGTGTAGGCAGCAGTGTGTGTATGTTGTTCCCTACATGTTCCCTGAGAATTCTGCGCTCTCAATAAAGTCTCCTTTAGCGATTCCCACCTGCATGTCTTCATCTGTAACACACAAAGTTACACACTGTTATACACCATGTGTGTGTAGGTGCATATTGGGGACAAATCTCAGACTACACCAGCCGACGGGGGATTTCTTGGCAAATGAGGACCAACTCTTAGATTTCCAATTGTTTTAGCGCTCTAATACTATCCAGGAGGGTAAAAATGTATGCTAGTAGGAAAATCTCCAAAGTCCACAAATTTCATTTCATGAACAAATGTGTGCAGAAAGTATGTGCCCCCTACAAAGTGTGTGTGAGCACAGTGCCCGAGGAAGTGAATCACACACTGGCATCAGATGATGCAAATTGGCGTGAATTGTTGTAAAGCCTGAGAGAAGAGGTCAGGTGATTCAAACTGACCAATCAGAGTCTACTTAGCCAGACTATGCTTTCAAAACAGGAAGTGTAAATTCCATCTATTTACTTTGTGCATGTCAGTCCTGGGGTCGAGATGCTGACCTCTTCTGCTCCTCGGGCCTGCCTGATCCATCCTGGTGCCCTGTGTCTGGTTGGAGTCTCATCGCATCACTCCTGTGGAGGACAGCCCCATGAGGACAGTTGAAAGTCACACTTGGAGGACGCTCTGGACTCTTACAGTAATGCTTTTATGGCTGAGGACTACAGTACAGTTGACTTGCTAACTTTAGGACTGCAGTTGTCATGAACAGTTCTGCACTCAAATTTCCATCAATGAAGAGTTTATAACATCAATGAAACTGACTTCTGACTCCTGACTGATGTCAAGACTCTCGTCTCTGCGAGCCTACCACACAGATTTAATACTTGTCATTTTTAGGGCATACCTAACAACCTGTGTTTTCTCTCTCCCCCCCCCCATCTGTCCCTCTGAGTTACATGTTGGTCCTGGGATTGAGATGCTGGCCTCTTCTGCCCCTCGGACCTGCTTGATCCATCCTGGTGCCCTGTGTCTGGTCGGAGTTTTATCGCATCGCTCCTGTGAAGGACGGTCCCATGAGGACAGTTGAGGGCTATACCTGGAGGATGCTCTGGACTCTTACAGTAATGCTTTTATGGCTGAGGACTACAGTTGACTTGCTAACTTTAGGACTGCAGTTGTCATGAACAGTTTTGCACTCAAGTTTCCATCAATGAAGAGTTATAACATCAACGAAACTGTCTTCATGTTAAAACTGTTAATGTTATAGTCAGGCTGTCTGTTGTTGCCCAAATGAGGATGGGTTCCCTTTTGAGTCTGGTTCCTCTCGAGGTTTCTTCCTCATGTCGTCTGAGGGAGTTTTTCCTTGCCACCGTCGCCACAGGCTTGCTCATTGGGGATAGATTAGGGACATAATTAGCTCATGTTTTAAGTCGTTCAAATTGTGTAAAGCTGCTTTGCAACAATGTTTATTGTTAAAAGCGCTATACAAATAAACTTGACTTGACTTTTGTTATCTCGTCTTGTCTTCATCCGCTTATCCGGGGCCGGGTCGCAGAGGCAGCAGTCTGAGCATGGAAGCCCAAACTTCCCTTTCCCCAGACACCTCGGCCAGCTCCTCGGGAAGGACACCGAGGCATTCCCAGGCCAGCCGAGAGACATAGTCCCTCCAGCATGTCCTGGGTCATCCCTGGGGTCTCCTCCCGGGGGGACATGCCTGGAACACCTCCCCAGGGAGGCGTCCAGGAGGCATCCAAAAGAGATGCCCGAGCCACCTCAGCTGATTCCTCTCGATGTGGAGGAGCAGCGGCTCTACTCCGAGCTCCTCCCGAGTGACTGTGCTTCTCACCCTATCTCTAAGGGAGCGCCCAGCCACCCTGCGAAAGAAACTCATTTCAGCCGCTTGTCTCCACGATCTTGTTCTTTCAGTCATTACCCAAAGCTCATGACCATAGGTGAGAGTCGGAACGTAGATCGACCGGTAAATTGAGAGCTTCACCTTTTGGCTCAGCTCCTTCTTCACCACAACGGACCAGTAAAGCGACCACATCACTGCGGAGGCTGCACCGATCTGCCTGTCGACCTCACGCTCTATCCTTCCCTCACTCGTGAACAAGGTCCCAAGATACTTAAACTCCTCCACTTGAGGCAGGACTTCTCCACCAACCTGGAGAGGGCAAGCCACCCTTTTCCGGTTGAGAACCGTGGCCTCAGACTTGGAGGTGCTGATTCTCATCCCAGCTGCTTCACACTCGGCTGCAAACCACCCCAGTGCATGCTGAAGGTCCTGGTTTGAAGAAGCCAACAGGACAGCATCATCTGCAAAAAGCAGAGATGAAATCCTGTGGTTCCCAAACAGGATTCCTTCCGGCCCCTGGCTGCGCCTAGAAATTCTGTCCATAAAAATTATGAACAGAACCGGTGACAAAGGGCAGCCCTGCCGGAGTCCAACATGCACTGGGAACAGGTCTGACTTACTGCCGGCAATGCAAACCAGACTCCTGCTCCGTTCGTACAGGGACTGGACAGCCCTTAGCAAAGAGCCCCGAGCCCCATACTCCTGAAGCACCCCCCACAGAATACCATGAGGGACACAGTCGAATGCCTTCTCCAGATCCACAAAGCACATGTGGACTGGTTGGGCAAACTCCCATGAACCCTCGAGTACCCTGTGAAGGGTATAGAGCTGGTCCAGTGTTCCGCGACCAGGACGAAAACTGCATTGTTCCTCCTGGATCCGAGGTTCAACTAACTTTTTTTTTTGATTGAATTCGTCTTTATATATATATATATATATATATATATATATATATATATATATATATATATATATGACTTTTGTTATATAAAGATGAAGTCAATCAAAAAAAAGTCTTGATAATTTTTGTATGTCTATTGAAACTATCAAATTGTTGATTAATTATTGTGATTCGATATCGATCCACAATAAAAGTTTCCTTTAAACATAGCATGGCTTCCGCTTCATTCACCAGGCAGATGCTATACTGGCAAACTGATTCTGTTTTAAACGTAATGTCTAATTATTTTATTGAACATCATAATTAAACAAACATGGGAAACACCACTCTGTGTGATGTGGCTTGCAGGACTATTGCACGACTTCAGGAACCTTTCTCCGGGGAGAAGATTCCAGGGAACCGGGGGCATCATATCATGAGCAGCTAGCGAGCCACAGGTGTACACTACAACAACAGGAAAATGCAGTAGAATTCTCTTATTACTTTAGGACTAAAATCATATCATCTAAACTACTCAATAACTAGAAGTATAGCATGTCAAATTTAAAGCCGAGTCGATACACCTACATGGTGATGTGCGTTTAAACAGGGGAACACCATGTGTAGCTGGTTAACGTGTGTTAAGGTAATGATTTGTTTTGCAAGTTTTGAAAAGTGTGTAAAATGTTTACATTAGCTCATTAAAAACAAATTGGACTTATATTTTAGTTGGCAAAATTTATCCCATGTGTGTTTGTGTTTCAACAAAAATGACTTGCACTGGAGGAAAACAGTACGGTGATTATAATAATGAGTGTTATGCTAATGATAAACGTCGAATTGAACAGAGAAAACGTGGGCCATTTAAATATTAAGACACCAGGTTTACATGCTAATCTAATGCTAGGGTTTTAAAAATAAAACTGACTGTATTCAGGAAGATTAATTTTGCTCCTTTAGTTCAGCTCCTTCCAAATCCTTTAGTTTGCCAACTAAAATATAAGTCCAATTTGTTTTTAATGAGCTAATGTAAACATTTGACAGACTTTTCAAAACTTGCAAAATACCAAGAAATTAAGGAAAATGAAGTAATTTTCTTGAAATGTTTTCCGTGAACAATTAATATGTAGTGATTTACCATAATGTGGGACACCTATTAATATTTAGTCTATCCATATTCACTGGATATGAGCAATCACGCGCTCCGATTGGCTACACTACTACACAGCAAATTCCCCAGTGTTGAATTAACACTTTCAGAGTTTATTTGTGTCCAATTGGACATAATAAACACAGTAGGGTGTTAAATCGATACCCTGGGTGTTAATTCAACACTGGGGATTTTACTGTGTACTAGGGTATCAGCTCATACACCGTGAGTAGAGAAAAACAAAATGGCAGAGCGTGAACCAACCAAGGATGAAATAAAAACTCTACTCAAAACAAAAACCCCCAAAATACAAAAAAATCCCCAAAACAAATATGGAATAAAAGTTTTTGACGGTAAGAACTTTTTTTTTCAAGAATTAGTATTGTAACATTTTTTACAAATTGTTCCTGTCATTTCACCGGTTTGTTTACATTCTTCATCTTTGAGCATTAAAATTTGTTGAATTTGTTTAGACTGGTTCAAAAGCTCAAAGAAGTTTGAAAATTACAGAACTGAAATGTCCAAGGAAAAATTTTATAAATGTTTAAAGTTATTCTATACCTCGGCACGACAGCGAGACAGCACTTTCTACAAAAAAACAACACTAAAGTCAATTCATGCCGCCATCGATAGGATTTTAAGAAGTCTGCCTATGTTTTATATAAAGTTTTATTTATCGAATTTGCAAAAAAAATGCTTTGTTTCTCAAAACCCAGTGAATGTGGATAGAATAAAACTTATTCCACTCAGTCTCGTCATACATTGGTTATACATGTACATGGCTCAAAGAAGTTTGAAAATTACAGAACCGAAATGTCCAAGGAAAAATTTAATAAATGTTTAAAGTTATTCTATACCTCGGCACGACAGCGAGACAGCACTTTCTACAAAAAAAAAACAACACTAAAGTCAATTCATGCCGCCATCGATAGGATTTTAAGAAGTCTGCCTAAGCAGAAATGATTTTGTCTGATGTTTTATATAAAGTTTTATTTATCGAATTTGCAAAAAAAACTGCTTTGTTTCTCAAAACCCAGTGAATGTGGATAGAATAAAACACTTATTCAACTCAGTCTCGTCGTACATGGGTTATACATGTAAATGGCTCGGTGCTGCACGCCTCATCAGCTAGAGGCTCATGTATGACTTGATTTCAGGGAATAATTGTTATATTTCTTTAGACTCAATTGGCCTAAAATGTCCCACATTAGGTTAATTTCACCCTACTTTATCATAATATGCATTTCTGCAATTATATGTAAATGTACATGAATATACCACAGTTAAGCAATAATAATAATAATAATAATAATAATAATAATAATAATAAAACCATGAAATTAACAATATGACTATACCAAGAAGTTCAGAAGCTGGAATATGACACTAACACATTATATATGATTATAAGAATCCAAATATTTATCATTGCTTTCAAAGTTTTCACAGTTTATGAAACAAAATTTGGGAATAATAAACCGGAAACCACAAAACTTTTCAAACGACTTAGATCAGAGGAATCAATGAACACTTTTAGAAATGACTTGCTGGCACAAAACTGGGATGAAATATACCGACTCAAAGACATAAATAAAGCATATGAGGAATTCTTGAGGATATTTACATCATTGCAACAGTGATCATCGCCCATGATGTTTGGGATGGAGCCTGTGTGTGCACACGTCTTACAGGAGACACTGAAGCCAAAGACACCGTCGAACTCTTTGAGCAGTGTTTTGAGTAATGTGCTTTTCCCAGCACCCGAGGGACTGCTGAAAACCACTGGCCTCAGTCCTGCCATCACTACACACACACACACACACACACACACACACACACACACAGGGTTCCGTAAAAATGCAAATATAACAAAGCTGATGTTCTTGTTGAGTGTTTTTTGGAATTAATAATAACAAAACAACTGTGTGTTCCAGCATCTTCAGTGGATTGTGTCCCAGTCCACACTAAACCCCACAAGCCATAGCAACTGATCACAGGGCACTTCACACAGCACAGTGGTACATTCCACTGTTTGGGAGCAGCAGCACAACAGCCACTCTCCCTAACTGAAGTCTCCTGATTAGGATGTGATTAATAAGGACAAATCAACACACTCAAACACACTTCACCTCCAACATCACACCGAACACAAGGTCCTTCAGCATCAACAAGGAACAAGAAAGATCTAAAGTCTGGGGTAATCTATAAATATAAATGGGGGGGGGGGGGAATCATCAATATCATATCAGGTCAAAAGTTTGTGCCCACTTTTCTGAATCTGATAGGAATATTCTATAATAACCTGCATGTATGCTGTTTTTCTTTCAGTGTTCTTCCTGGATCTTGGGTTTGTTTTTTCTTCTCCTGTTGAGTTTTTCGAGAGTTCTCGTGTTGTAGAATTCAAGATCCCCCCCAATCCAGACATTATTTTTAATCAGGGCTCGACATTAAGCACTGTCTGATTGCCCGGGGCAAGTGAAACATGCATTTGGGCAAGTGAGGTATGTCCCTGACATGCCCGACCGGGCAAATTGGAATGAGTATATATTACGAACTAGCACCACAAAATTAGACTTTTTGATCTTTTATTTCAGTTCCTAAAAGCGTCCCTCACTACGTATCCGCCATTATGTCTTGGCTGTTTTCGTAGTCTCAGTTTAATTAACTGCTTTGCATGTTATTTTATTTACCCCCGTTGTTGTACTGTGGTACTGTACATGTACTGTTTGTAGACCCTCTTGTGTATGACGTCACGCATCACGTGATAATTACAGCTGGGGCTTAATCTGTCTTCAGTCTGGTTAATTTTTTGTGCTGTTTTTGCTTGCTCAAACAGAGAAATGGATAAAAGGCATTACCATCTCCCTGCTATCAAGAAAAATGTTAACAAATAGAAGCAAATGCTTCAAGAACAACGAGGAAATGAGCAGTTAAAGAATACGAGGAGAGGAGCTCAGCATGAAAATGGAGAAATTCACGATTTTATTTAAAATGTATTTTACAAAAACAAAGTCGGAAGTGAGGATGGAAGAGTTTGATGAAGAATCTTTTTTGTTCTTGCTCGCATTCGAGTTTAGCCTAGTAAACTAGACCCACCCGCCTAGCAGACAAAAATATTTTTGCCTACGAGTGGGTCTAGCCTCGGACCATATCAACAACACACCCCGGGCATCAAATCGTGCCCGCCAATTACAACACAAGGTTTTTGTTTGGATTCTTTGGGCGGGCTTTTGCAGGAGTGACGACAAGGCTGCGCGACGCTGGAGAAAGCACAACAGGAAAGATGGCTACGGCTATTGAACAGCGCTCATTTGACTCCGCTTTGGAATCAGTTTTAGAAGAATTAGACTTGGAGTTTTCGTTGAAACATGAGCAGGAAGAGGCTCTCTGCTCATTCCTTTTCAAGAAGGACGTTTCGCTGTCACATTTAGTCTGGCTTGCCAGGCTACTCCCCCACTGCTTTCTGTCACTCTGACTACGTCACAGTCACTGTTGCGCTGATTGGTCAGACCGTTGGTCAGGGGTTTTTTTGTTATATCATCCACCTCTAGGTTTAAAAAAACAAACAAAAAAAAAGCAGTGCTGCGTTATGACAGACTGGTTGTACTTGATTCAGTTACAGGTTGCCAGGTCAGTATAAAACACCCACAACCTACACACTAAGGTGGTGTTTACATTAGACCGTATCCGTATCGTTTTCATCGCGGATGCACTGTCCGTGCACATTAAAACGCCGGGAAACGACTCCACAGGCGGAACAGTTTGAATCCGCCAGGGCCCACGTATTCAACCCAGTACGTATCTGATCCGGTGCTGTGTAAACATTGAGGAATGAGGATACGCAGTGCTGAGCTCTAGCTGACGTCGTCATTGGACAACGTCACTGTGACATCCACCTTCCTGATTCGCTGGCGTTGGTCATGCCACGTTGGTCATGTGACGGCTCAGTCCCGAATCACTGCTTGTGCGCTTCACTCGCGCGCTCTGTGAGTTGTGCAGGGCCGGAGTGCGCACCCTCCAGAGGGCACTCGCTGTTCAGGGCGGAGTGATTTGGAGCGCAGGATGCCTGCGTGCGGAGGAGGAAGCGCTGAGCCGCACTGAGGTTTATTTACACATTTCAACTTACGTGCCATCTAATTAGTCATGTGATTAGCGTATCCGTGTATTGGCGTTGCTGTGTGCACGCGAATCGTGTATTGGCGTTGCTGTGTGCACGCGAATCATTTTAAAAACATTAATCTGATGATCCGCTGATACGGTCTAATGTAAACACCACCTAAACAATTTTAAACTCAAACATTATCCTGTCTGTCATGATGCAGCACTTTTTTTTAAACCTAGAGGTAGATGATATCCCAAAGATATGTAAATATTCTCAAACACAGTACTGTTCAAAAATATTGGCACCCTAACCTTCATACAAACTTTGTTATAGATTTCTATTTTATGATTTCTACATTGTCGAGTAATTAACCTACAGTCTGAGAGACAAACACACTGAACTTTACAACAGCTGCATGCATGTGAAATGGAAATAAATCGACTAAGGCAGGAAAATCTATTTTGGATAAAATGTTTACTTTTACTTGTAATGGACAATAAAAAGTAACCAATAACCAAACTTAATAATAAACTTAGTCAATAACCAAACTTCAACTCAGTGTGTGTGATCTTAATTTTATGTTGCAATTCACAACCATCCTAGATTTCCTTAAAAAAAAGTACAACCCCGATTCCAAAAAAGTTGGGACAAAGTACAAATTGTAAATAAAAACAGAATGCAATGATGTGGAAGTTTCAAAATTCCATATTTTATTCAGAATAGAACATAGATGACATATCAAATGTTTAAACTGAGAAAATGTATCATTTAAAGAGAAAAATTAGGTGATTTTAAATTTCATGACAACACATCTCAAAAAAGTTGGGACAAGGCCATGTTTACCACTGTGAGACATCCCCTTTTCTCTTTACAACAGTCTGTAAATGTCTGGGGACTGAGGAGACAAGTTGCTTAAGTTTAGGGATAGGAATGTTAACCCATTCTTGTCTAATGTAGGATTCTAGTTGCTCAACTGTCTTCGGTCTTTTTTGTCATATCTTCCGTTTTATGATGCGGCAAATGTTTTCTATGGGTGAAAAATCTGGACTGCAGGCTGGCCAGTTCAGTACCTGGACCCTTCTTCTATGCAGCCATGATGCTGTAATTGATGCAGTATGTGATTTGGCATTGTCATGTTGGAAAATGCAAGGTCTTCCCTGAAAGAGACGTCGTCTGGATGGGAGCATATGTTGCTCTAGAACCTGGATATACCTTTCAGCATTGATGGTGTCTTTCCAGATGTGTAAGCTGCCCATGCCACACGCACTAATGCAACCCCATACCATCAGAGATGCAGGCTTCTGAACTGAGCACTGATAACAACTTGGGTCATCCTTCTCCTCTTTAGTCCGAATGACACGGTGTCCCTGATTTCCATAAAGAACTTCAAATTTTGATTCGTCTGACCACAGAACAGTTTTCCACTTTCCCACAATCCATTTTAAATGAGCTTTGGCCCAGAGAAGACGTCTGCGCTTCTGGATCATGTTTAGATACGGCTTCTTCTTTGAACTATATAGTTTTAGCTGGCAACGGCGGATGGCACAGTGAATTGTGTTCACAGATAATGTTCTCTGGAAATATTCCTGAGCCCATTTTGTGATTTTCAATACAGAAGCATGCCTGTATGTGATGCAGTGCCGTCTAAGGGCCCGAAGATCACGAGCACCCAGTATGGTTTTCCAGCCTTGACCCTTACGCACAGAGATTCTTCCAGATTCTCTGAATCTTTTGATGATATTATGCACTGTAGATGATGATATGTTCAAACTCTTTGCAATTTAACACTGTCGAACTCCTTTCTGATATTGCTCCACTATTTGTCAGTGCACAATTAGGGGGATTGGTGATCCTCTTCCTATCTTTACTTCTGAGAGCCGCTGCCACTCCAAGATGCTCTTTTTATAGCCAGTCATGTTAATGACCTATTGTCAATTGACCTAATGAGTTGCAATTTGGTCCTCCAGGCCTGTTCCTTTTTTGTACCTTTAACTTTTCCAGCCTCTTATTGCCCCTGTCCCAACTTTTTTGAGATGTATTGCTGTCATGAAATTTCAAATGAGCCAATATTTGGCATGAAATTTCAAAATGTCTCACTTTTGACATTTGATATGTTGTCTATGTTCTATTGTGAATACAATATCAGTTTTTGAGATTTGTAAATTATTGCATTCTGTTTTTATTTACAATTTGTACTTTGTCCCAACTTTTTTGGAATCGGGGTTGTAGTAGTCACAAAATAGGGGGAAAGTGATGATGGGGGGGGGGGGGGGGGGGGGGGGGGGGGGCAAGTGGAAATTTTAAAAAAAAAAGTGGAAATAATAAAGGATGCACAAGTGTTAGTAAACTAAAAGCAAATTAAACTAAACTTGTGAAACTTGATTAAAGAATAGGCACAACGCTGCCTGTAACACAGCGCCACCTGCTGTAATAGAAGATAAACACGTGTACATTAACAAAGTGAAAATAAACAGTCTCGCAGTGAATAAGGGAACAAAACTAGGGGACTTGTGTAAAGGCAAATAAAAAAAAAGCGAATGCATCTAGTGCCTAGTGTACAAGGCGACAAAAACTGGGTGAGTATTTTTAAAAAATGTCAAAGTGCAATAAGCTGATTTCCATAATGTTCCTAATTTTACACACACAATAGAAACAGAAGGATCAGACTCACCTAAGTGAGACATGGCCATGCGAGAGTGAAAACAGAAGCTACACTCTGTGTGTGTGTGTGTGTGTGTGTGAGAGAGAGAGAGAGATACCGTACATGTATGGGTGTGGCCAGCATTCAGCCAATCACCTGCTTCATAAATTGAGCATTCAAATCAGCCATTACATCAGACACTTCTATTATGGGTTTGTTTAAGGTGTGTGTGTGTGTGTGTGTGTGTGTGTGTGTGTGTGTGTGTGTGTGTTATTTGGAGAGCTCTAACTGATTCAGGAGGAAAAAAAATCATCATTAACTTTGAACCCACCATCACACAATGGCGATGAGACAATCTACAGGAGTGAGGTGAGCCGCTTGGCCATGTGGTGCAAGGACAACAATCTCCGTCTGAACGTGGAGAAGACGAAGGAGATTGTTGTGGACTTCAGGAGAGAGCACATCCAACATGCTCCACTATCTATCGACGGTGCTGCAGTGGAGAGAGTGAGCAGCACCAAGTTTCTGGGTGTGCACATCTCTGAAGACCTGTCCTGGAACAACAACACCGCATCACTGGCCAAAAAAGCCCAACAGCGTCTGTACTTCCTCCGCAAACTGAGGAGAGCAAGAGTCCCAGCCCCCATCATGCACACATTCTGCAGAGGCACCATCGAGAACATCCTGACCAGCTGCATCACCGTGTGGTATGGCACCTGCACCGTGTCCTGCTGCAAGACTCTGCAGTGCATCGTGAGAGCAGCTGAGAGGATCATTGGTGTCTCTCTCCCTTCTCTTATGGATATATATAACTCCCACCTCACCCGCAAAGCCATCAGGATTGCAGGTGACCCCACCCACCCATCTCACAGCCTCTTCAGCCTGCTGCCGTCGAGGAGGAGACTGCGAAGTCTCCGGGCCAAAACCAGCAGGCTCAAGAACAGTTTCTTTCACCAGGTCTGCCCCTCCTCCCCCCTCTGCCCCCTGCCACAGATTCTGCCCGCACAACCCCCTTCAGCATCTGACATGTCATCCTCACAGTTCCCCCCCCCCAACACACACACACACATACATACATACATACATACATCTCATCGTTCATTAACACACTGAACTCAGGTACCGCACATCTTACTTTACCTCGCTCATTTGCACTATTCCGCACTACCTCACCTTAACAGCTGCTAGTTTGTTTATTCTGCTTATTTCATGTTTCATGTTTACCTGCTATACCTCAAGTGCCCTTGACTGTTTGGTTATTTGAACCAATTTATGTGTGTGTGTGTGTGTGTGTGTGTTTAGTCTAGTTCATATCTAGGGTGTTTATACCGTTTATATTGTCTGTTTGAGTGTTTAGTCTGTCTTGTTCTTACAGTATCTAGTGTTTATACTGTTTATTTATAATGTTTATATTGTTTGTCTGAGTGTTTAGTCTATGTCTAGTTCCTATCTAGAGTGTTTATACTGTTTATATTGTTTGGTTTTTTCAATTATTCTATTTTTATTCTATTTTTATTTATTGCATTGCCAGTTTGCACCGTGGGTCAGAGAGGACTGATATTTCATCTGTGCTGTATGTCGAGCATGTATAGCATATTTGACAATAAAGTTGACTTGACTTGACTTGACTTGACACAGAGAAAGAGAAGAACACAAAAAAGAGAAAAAGAAGGAAAAGAGGAAATAATGCAAAAGAGAATGAAGAAGGTTAAATCCCCTTTAAAAACTAATGTTAATGGCGCTAAAACAGCCACTCTCAAATGGTGCGGTTGGAGTGTTGTTCGTGGACTCAACTCAGACTTGACTCTAAAATTTTTTTAATGACTTGGATTTGACTCGGCTTTGAACATTGGGGACTCGAGACTGGACTTGGACTCGAGGTTTAATGACTTGACTACAACACTGATCTTCATAAAGGTGACATGGGGGAACCCCACGGACTCTGGGGTTGGTGCACCTGTTGGAGTGATGAGGTGCAGGAGCGCCTGGCGGTCCTCTTGCTGGGCTTGCAGCAGGGCCTCGACACACCACTCCTGCTCAGTCCGCATTGTGACCAGCACCTGGTGCTGGTTTTGTTGGGCAGCGGCGAGAGCATGGACCAGCTCTTTAAACAGGGAGGATTCCATATAATAAAAAGAAAATTACACATTCGCTTGGATATGAAGTGATCATCTCATGTTGAAAAATATTTCCATCACTTGCAGATAAACTTCATATTATTGTGCCACCATGGAATATCAAATTATATATATATTTTTTTCATACACACAAGCATTAATAAAATCAATAATTTTGCAGATAAGTGTATATTCTAAAGAAAATAGTAATTGTGATGTTCTACTTTAACATACTGAGGTGAATTATTGAATCGTCCTGAGACATTTTTAAAAAAGGAAAATGAGCATTTCCACATTTTTCGTTGAAGGATTAAACCCCCCCCGAAAATAAACTCCTTTATAATGACAGACAATATCCATACAAGACATGTTTGAGTGTTCACTGTTCATATTTGTACCTGTATACTGTGTACAGATTTTATTTTAAAGGAAGAAGTGTCCTTGGGCACTGACATCTTACTCTCCGAGGTACAAATATCACGCTCTGAGTACAAATTACATGAGAGAATCCAAGATTGTGATGTCACTTACATGCTGCATGACTTACTGAGACTGAGATCTAGTGAATACATCACTTTTAAACTGTTATAAACAACCCTGAAGATGCCGAGTGTCAATTGTGTAAAAATCAGCCCACTCATGGATCACTGTATGTGACATGCATAGGCATAGAGTGTGGATACATAAAGAAACCCATTGAGTTTGTTTTCTGATGGTTTCGGTCCTGTACGTGCCTCCACCATGCCAGTGTTAAAGTAATGACCAGTCATACACACCGCCGAGTGGCCAGTGTTATAGTAATGACCAGTCATACACACCGCCTAGTGGCCAGTGTTATAGTAATGACCAGTCATACACACTGCCTAGTGGCCAGTGTTATAGTAATGACCAGTCATACACACCGCCTAGTGGCCAGTGTTATAGTAATGACCAGTCATACACACCGCCGAGTGGCCAGTGTTATAGTAATGACCAGTCATACACACCGCCTAGTGGCCAGTGTTATAGTAATGACCAGTCATACACACCGCCTAGTGGCCAGTGCTATAGTAATGACCAGTCATACACACCGCCTAGTGGCCAGTGTTAGTAATTGCCAGTCATACACACCGCCTAGTGGGCAGTGTTCGTAATTACCAGTCATACACACCGCCTAGTGGCCAGTGTTAGTAATTACCAGTCACACACACTGCCTAGTGGCCAGTGTTAGTAAATAACTGTCGTACTCACCACCTAAGGCGGCACGGTGGTGTAGTGGTTAGTGCTGTCGCCTCACAGCAAGAAGGTCCGGGTTCGAGCCCCGTGGCCGGCGAGGGCCTTTCTCTGCGGAGTTTGCATGTTCTCCCCGTGTCCACGTGGGTTTCCTCCGGGTGCTCCGGTTTCCCCCACAGTCCAAAGACATGCAGGTTAGGTTAACTGGTGACTAAATTGACCATAGGTGTGAGTGTGAATGGTTATCTGTGTCTATGTGTCAGCCCTGTGATGAGCTGGCGACTTGTCCAGGGTGTACCCCGCCTTTCGCCCGTAGTCAGCTGGGATAGGCTCCAGCTTGCCTGCGACCCTGTAGAACAGGATAAAGCGGCTAGAGATAATGAGATGAGATGAGATGAGACACACCACCTAGTGGCCAGTGTTAGTAATTACCAGTCACACACACCGCCTAGTGGCCAGTGTTAGTAATTACCAGTCACACACACCGCCTAGTGGCCAGTGTTAGCCAGTAAAGAAATAAAACAAAAGAGGCTGGCTATGATATAAGAAAATTCTACAACCCAGAAACAGACGGGAGCTCCGCTTTTAGGCAGTGCCTAAATCTATATATTAATCACTGAACAAAGCGATTTTTTTAGATGGCAATAATTGTGTTGCAATGGCAACGGGATTGAGTCCTCATATCTGTGTCCGTACTGCATGTGCTTTATCTAGCCGAGTGAAATTTAAACTTCATCAAAGTGGAGTCTTGATTTAAGGATTTTGTTGCCAGTAAAAATCACATGGTTCCATTGAATTTCTGAATAGATTTCTAGAATTAGAAGCCTTTATTTGTTACATATACATTACAGCACAGTGAAGTTCTTTCTCTGTACTTAACCCATCTGAAGCAGTGAAAACATACGCATGTGCGCGCACACGCACACACACACACACAGAGCACAGTAGCACCCAGCGATTTTTCTTTTTGAGAATTAGAAGCCTTTATTTGATGGCTATTTGTAATGAAGATTAACAGCATTCTCATGTACCATGAATGTTATGACCAGATACCCAGTTCCAGTGCAAGTGGTTGCATCCAGGTAAGCCTATTTTTAGCAATATCATCACTGTTAAAATTGATAAATTGTCTTTTATTTTTAATTTAAATGTGCAGAGGGCACATCAGGGCACTTGCCGTGATCAGGAAACAGTGTTTATTTTTGGGTTTTGTTTTAATTTAAGGAAAGAAGGGGAAGCCTGCAGCACAGCTCTGGGTGTGTGTGCTGACATGCTGAGATGGGTTAAATGCAGAGAAAGAATTTTACTGCTCGAACGTACATGTCACAAATAAAGGCTTCCCCCCCCCACCCCCCCCCCACCCCCACCCCCCCCCCCACACACACACACACACTCACACAAACAGCATTCCAGGTGACTACTTCATGAAGCTGGTTAAGATAATGCCAGTAGTGTACAAAGCATCATCAAGGCAAACACTGGCTCTTTGAAGAATCTAAAATATCAAACATTTTTGTTTTTTTCTCCACACTTTTTTGTTTCCCACATTCCATATGTGTTCCAGATGTTATTTCACAGTTTGGTTGTCTTCAGTGTTGTTTTTAATATATTGTTAGAATTAGAAATGGCATGTTTCTCAGTGTGTCCAACAGCTTCTTAAATCTATATTGCTTCTTTTGATGTTCACCCTTTTTATTCTCTATCCTCTGTGACAATATTTTACAGACTTTCAGACTGCAGTATAACAGAGGAAGGATACACTGCTCTGGCTGAAGTTCTGAAATCATCCCACATGATATAGCTGGATCTCAGAGGGAACGACCCTGGAGCATCAGGAGTGAAGCTGCTCACTGATTTACTCCAGGATCCAGACTGTAAACTAACAACACTGAGGTGATTCTTCTATAAACTAACACAATTATATAAATATTAAACATAAAGTAATGCTGTACAAAGAACTTTCATAGGGTTTGTTTTTTTTAATGGATAAAGTTGATAATTGACTGTAATTTATGGTTTATTCAACTGGTCCTATTTTTTTCCAGTGTGTTACAGACATTGGGCACTATCATTTAAATTTAAAAAGAAGTCAGGAAATAAGCAAAAGCAGCCACACTGTTCTGGTTAATGTGGGTCTATTATTCTGGAAACACCAAGTACAAAAACATTTAATTTTTGCAGTTTGTTGAAACGCCCTGCTGCACAAGAGGCCTGTACTTGGCTAAATTCAGTTTTAGATGAAAACCCTTTACTCCTAAAAGAGCTGGATCTGAGCATGAAGGAACCAGGAGACTCAGGGGTGAAGAAGCTCTCAGCTCTACTGGAAGATTCTCACTGTAAACTTCAGACAATTCGGTAAGTATTTTTATTTATGCATCACTGTCAGCTGAGTTTTACTCACAGAATGTTTTCTAGTGGGACCTGCCATTAAAGGACCCATGGCATGGTGGTTTGTTGATGCTTTAAATGGGCTCATGGAGGCTTCCGGATGTTATATCCGCAGCCTTTCTCGAAATGAACCCTCGGCAGGTAGATATAGCCTCCTGGGAGAAAGCCCCATTTCAGCCCTTTTCCCAGTGTGTCGTTTTGCTAATGAGAAGCATGGAGGCGGGCCATGGGGGGAGGGGGCGGGGCTTGGCCAAGCTGCGGGCATGCTACCTGGCTAACTGCAGGAAGCGGTTAGCTGCACAGCTAATGTAGCCATTGCTAGGCTAACGCACCGATTTTAAAACACGGCAAAACGACTTAACAGTTACACACTTACTTGTTCGGTGTTTGTGGCTGATGCGGCAGGGATGCAGCGCAATTTCCATGTTTCGCTCACATAGGTGGTGTAAAGTTATCCTACCTCTTCAATTTGTCCTACCAAGCCTACTGCGCACGCGCAAAGCCTACGCGCGAAGCCTACTGCGCATGCGCAGAACACATGACATTATTACAATTAGCAAGTTCTCATACAGACCGTTTTATTATACAAAACAAGTCATTACAAATTATTTGACTCGGCCAAAGACTCGACCAATACGCACAAAACATAAAAATCGGCACATGCGTGAAATACTCACCGATTTTCTATCAGCCCAGCTGATCGGTAGGACAAAACTACTGTTGAATTTTCCTACCCTCCTGCATTTCGCGCATGCGCAGTAGGCTTGGTAGGACGGGCAATCCATACAGTGGGTGGGTATCCGGGGGGGGGGCGTGGGGATCATCTCCCTTGCTGACGTAGTAAAGGGAAGAGCCTATCAACGCGCCATTTTGACGCGCCATTCTCAAATGTTGGGCATAGTTTGGTTTACACATTATGAAATTTCTAGCCACTGGGGTGACTTAAGAAGGTCAGAGGAACTCATTTTAACGTTAAAAAACCTCAGAAAGTGAAAATTTCATGCCATGGGACCTTTAAGGATGACCCAAGTATGCACAAATGTATTTTTAATTATAGATTTTTTTTGTTTTCTATAAGTGCTGACATAACATAACGTATCCTGTGCTTCTCCAAAGAAACCTCATAGTCCTTCTAGAAACACTTGGGTTCTGTTCCATCACTGGAAAGTGTTAAGCTCCTGAAACTAGAAAGGAACAGAAGAGTAGAAATGAAAACACAACTTTATTCATCACACACTTGTGAAATTTCTTCTCTGCATTTAACCCATCTGAAGCAATGAGCACACACACATACCCTTATTAGGTGTTATCGCAAGTTAGGTGCATCGCTCAAGGGCACCTCAGCCGAAGGCCATCCCATATTAATCTAACCTGCATGTCTTTGGATTGTGGGGAAAACCGGAGTACCCGGAGGAAACCCACACAGACACGGGGAGAACATGCAAACTCCACACAGAAAGGCCCTTGCCGGCTGCTGGGTTCGAACCCAGAACCTTCTTGCTGTAAGGCGATAGTGCTAACCACTACACCACCGTGCCGCCCGGTGAAATGATCAACAAATTTGACATTTTTCAATTAAATCACTTGATTTAACCACTGAGACATAACAGACAAGACAAATTAAAAGAGGAATAAATGAATAGAATGATGTTAAAAATAACATCTAATAACCCCTTATGACCCAGATGAACCCAGAATATGGACTTCAGTGCACATGAAAATAAAATGACTTGTGTTTTCCATAATATCTGCACAATGAAGTATTGAGTATAAAGCTCTTTCTACATCATATTTCATATCTAGGCTGAATAAAAGTAATCTGACTGTGAAGAGCTGTTCAGCTTTAGCCAGTGTTCTCAAATTAAAGTCCTGCAGTGTGAGAGAGCTGGACCTGAGCAACAACAGTCTGCAGGATCCAGGAGTCACTCAGCTTTCTGCTGGACTGAAACACAGTCACTGTAAACTGGAGATTCTGAGGTCAGTTCATTTAGGTTATGAATATTTAGTCACGCCAGACTAAAAAAAAATGTAAAATGTGGGTGAATTTTGGTATAAAACACGATTATTGTTCTGAATGCGTCAGTTTATTGTTGCTCTTCCTTCCTCTGGTTTCATCTTTAGGTTTAATGCATGTGCTCTAACTGATGGAAGCGGTTCGGCTCTCGCTGAAGTTTTGAGCTCTGAATATTCCCAGCTGAGAGAGCTGGACCTGAGCAACAACAGTCTGCAGGATCCAGGAGTTACTCAGCTTTCTGCTGGACTGAAGAATCCACAGTCTCCACTCAGAACACTGAGGTGAAGGAACATCTGAAATGATGTCTAATCCTTCAGTGAAGCATCAATTCAGTATTTTAATCTCTGAGTTTAAATGACTGCAGAATTGTGTGTCATTAAAAAAGTAGAACTAGAACACAATATAATAAACAGCTTGCTTTCATAAAAAATAGATTATTAGATTTACTATTTTAAACTAAAAAGTGTTTGTGTAAAAGTTCTATTCCAATGTAAACGTCTAATTGCTGTAATTCTAAGGTAACTGTTAAAGAAAAGAATGAAAATATTGCGTTCTTATTGAACAACTGAGATGCGATCTGTTCATTGTGCTCCTTCTTTCCTTCTGCAGACTGTGTAACTGCAGTGTAGCAGCTGAAGGCTGTGCTGCTTTGGCTGCAGCTCTGGAAGAAAATCCCTCACAGCTCAGAGAGCTGGATCTGAGCGGGAATAAAGCAAGAGACTCAGGAATAAAGCAGATCTCGAACCTCCTACAGAATTCACACTGCCTCCTGGAAACACTCAAGTATGTCAATGTCATTTCTTAAAAACAAAGTGTCATGAAATGCTTTTATCCTTCAACACTATTTCTTTTACTTTTGAAGTCGTGCTCAGTCAAGCACTGAATTATTATAATATCAGTTTTTAATGACAACCCAGTAATTTGTACATGATCCATTCAGTGACCATCTAGAGTTAATAAATTAACAAGAAAAAAGATTAAATCCTCAATTTGTATACAATATCACATCTTCACTCATTTATTTTGTATATAAAATAAGACCGTTGTTTTCTCTTCCTTGTTGTCTCTCTGTATCCAGGGTAAATAAGAGCAGGGTGAGAAATGAAGGCTGTACTGCTCTGGCATCAGCTCTGTGTTTAAAGCCGTCACACCTGAAATAATAAGAAAAAGAATGAGTTATTATTATTAATAATCTCCTGCCACCAGCAGCTGGATTAAAGTTTATACTGAAACTATAATTATTACTAAAAGTAACAGAAAACTTTCTAGAAATGTTAAACACTGGTCACAAACCACCAGTTAATCTGCAGATAATAAAATCCTCCAGGTTGAAGAAGTTACAGTAACAGAGTAATGTACAGTACGGACCTGTCAGATTATTTCATGACTACAGCGAGAACTGCACTTACCACCGTCAAGAATTCTTAAACACACAAGACACACAGTGAGAGATCGTCATACGATACCCAGACATGATCAGAGCAACAAGCAGAGACAGATCCAGAAGAGCAGAACAGGAGCCTGATAGGAAGCTTCACACTCTTTAAGTAAAGTCAGTTAAGATGAGGAAGGAAAAGCACAATGAAATTAATCTGCTCCCCCTGCAGGTTGTGTAAGTGCCGTCTCTCTGAGGAAGATTGTGGTGCTGTTGTATCAGCTCTGAGAACAAACCCCTCACACCTCAAGGAGCTGGACCTGAGTGAGAACACGATTGGAGACTCAGGAGTGAAGGAGCTCTCTGATCTACTGCACAACTCAAACTGCACTCTGGAGAAACTGAAGTAAATTATTTTTAGTCTGAGAAAAGTAAAAATGTTGAAAAAATGAATTAAAAAAATGAGAAAAATAACTGATAGATTTTGAATTTTGTTGACAAACTGATGAAGTGGCATCATTTTACTCTGTGAATAAGGAAAGAAATTAAGAGTTCATCAAACTCATTTAGTTATAAAAAGGGAACCCTTGTAGTATGTAGACTGAGTGGATCTCAGCGTGGACATGTCCCAAATCACACTGCATAGTTCTCATTGGTCTGGGTCACTAGACAGGTTCTTCAGAGCAGTGGTTCTCAATCTTAGAGCCCTCCTCCCCCGTCCTGAATTTCTTCTATCTATCGTTGTTCCAAACACACCTGAGTGTTAGTGTGATTAGCATGCTCTTGATTAGAATCAGGCATGTTCAGTTAAACAAAAGTGCTGAGGAGTTGAGTCAGGTAGGTGGAGCAGGAGAAGATGGAAAACATGCAGAGCAGCGGGGCTCAGGAGCAGGACCGAGAATCGGCACTTTAGAACGAATGAGACAGACACGTCTGGGAGAGAACACACACAGACTGGAAACGAGAAGTTACTGATTCAGTTTTTCCCACAGACAAAAGCGGCCGTATTTGGGCAGGTGTGTGTGTGTGTGAGAGAGAGACGACACAGAGGACGTCTGATTATAGCTTTATACAATTACACTGACAAATCTGCTATGCAAGGTTAAATATAATTAATGATTAGATTAATCAAACAGGACGATTAATTACAGGTCAGAACTTAACAATAACACATTTATCAGTGTGTGACATGGCCTGTGTGTGTAAATAAACATTCCTGACACCAAGCCATTCTATAACTGCGGAATATTTCTCACTGTGCAATATACGACTCTCACTTCCTCTTTCTACAGCCACAAATCTGTGCCGCACTCATCAAGGGCCCTTATTACACAGGGCAATTAGTTAACACCAGCGAGTCATCGGTTCACACGGGAGGTAAGTCAAGTCAAGTTTATTTGTATAGTGCTTTTAACAATAAAAATTGTCACAAAGCAGCTTTACAGAATTTGAACAACTTAAAACATGAGCTAATTTTATCCCTAATCTATCCCCAATGAGCAAGCCTGTGGTAGGGAGCTGGACACACACACTATATATGTCTCACCAGCCACTTTATTAGGTACACATGTTCAATTAACACAAATCTCAATCAGCCAAATCACACAGCAGCAACTCAATGCATTTAGGCATGTCGACATGGTCAGGACAACCTGCTGAAGTTCATACCAAGCATCAGAATGAGGAAGAAGTGATTTAACTGACTTTGAACGTGGCATGGTTGTTGGTTCCAGCCAGGCTGGTCTGAGTATTCCAGAACTACTGGTATTTTCACACACAGCCAACTCTAGGGTTTACAGAGAATGGTCCAAAAAAGAGAAAATATCCGGTGAGCTTCGGTTCTGTGGGTGAAAATGCCTTGTCGATGCCCGAAGTCATGATTTTCGAGATGATAGAAAGGCAACAGTAACTCAACCACTCGTTACAAGGTATTACAAGGTATACAGAAGACCATCTCTGAACGTACAACACATCGAACCTTGAAGCAGATGGACTACAGCAGCAGAAGACCACACCGGGTGCCAATCCTGTCAGCTCAGGACAGGAAACTGAGGATACAATTCGCATGGGCTCACCAAAATTGGACAACAGAAGACTGGAAAAACATTGCCTGGTCTTGATCGATGAGTCTCGATTTCCGGTCAGAATTTGGCATAAACAACGTGAAAGCATGGATCCATCCTGCACTGTATCAATGGTTCAGGCTGCTGCTGGTGGTGTAACGGCGTGATACTTTCTTAGCACACTTTGGGCCCCTTAGTACCAAATGAGCATCGTTTAAACACCACAGTGTACCTGAGCATTGTCACCAAACATGAGGGGACTTATAAAGGGAGACAGAGCCCATATAGCTACCTACTGGATATATAGTGCACTACAGAGGGTATAAAAACCAATACTTACTCCCTAGATAGGCAGCTGAATCCTAAGTGACTTTATAGTGCACTATATAGGGATGATTTCATCCCCTATACAGTGTGCCCTTCCAGAGAGATTGGGAATTCCAAATTGCTCCCTCCTTTCATTTAGTGCAGAAGTCATGAAAAGCCTATTTAGTGCACTTGTATAAATGAAACAGACTCAGAGATGCTTGCCCAGTGGAAACATAGTGCACTATATAGGGTTTAACACCCAAGTAGTGCACATAGAAAGGGAGTTGAATAGTGTAGTGGAAGAACCCTTTATTTCATTCCCTATGTACAGTAGTGCACATACACAGGGACCAGTCATGGACTTTGAGATAAATCTTTAATATGACAATGACACTGTTTAAAAAAAAAAAACATGTCCACTTTCCCTCATTACACAGAAGTGTGCACTCCTGAAGTCCACTCTAATGCTGACTCGTCCCCTCATCTGATGATCTAGAGCACTTCACTGGAGCTGAAGAAGCAGCATAAAGATAACAGACTGCTTTCCAAACAAAGTGTGTTACAAAAAGAAATCAGAACGGAGTCACTGCGTCCTGGTTGATGGAGGTGAGAACAAAGACACTTCTGCACTCGTTTTCCCTTTTAGATCTCGCAAACATCTTGCACAAGGTGACAAAACAGAAATAAACTTCAGACCTGAGAAGCGCCAGCACACACCGATTGGAAGTGTTAAGGCACGAATGTCATTCTGAACATCATACCAGGATTATATGTTGACGCATAAATGTCATTGTTGTCACTCTAATGAAGCAAACGTTAGGAGACATCTCTGAAGATTCTCAGTCATCCAGGTCATAGTAAACTGTGGGTGGTAAAAGAGAGCAACTGGACTTGCTTGAAGATTCTTGAAGACGTTTCACCTCTCATCCGAAAGGCTTCTTCAGTTTTGTCTGACTGGTAGGGAGTATCAGGTATTTATGAAAACATCCATGAGAGGATAAATACCGGATACTCCCTACCAGGCAGACAGAACTGAAGAAGCCTTTCAGATGAGAGGCGAAACGTCTTCAAGAATCTTCAAGCAAGTCCAGTTGCTCTCTTTTACCACCCACAGTCAGGAGACATCATTCTGAACCACTAATCATCATTATACTGACCATAACAGGTGACACACAGGTGTCGCTCTCTCTCAACACACAGACTAGCTGGATGTCATTCTGAACACGACACTATCACACTCTGTGAAGACATGACAGGTCTTTATAAAAAAAAGTCATTGCGGACACCGAAACGTCACGGCATACTGAACATATAAGGCTCTCATTGTGGATACTGTGTCAAAGATCATCCTGAACACTAACACATGTTCTGCACATGCATGACATGTCATTATAACTGGCATCACTCTGCACACCCAAATGTCATGCTGACATGGAGATAAATACACAGTTATCTCTGATTGCATAATCTAGCCAGTTCTCATTCTGACTCTTCACTAAACCGTCAGTCAGTACATGACATGGCACGACTTTAGAAAGACACCCAGGCTTCACGGTGAACACACAGACACACACACCCCTTCCGGAACATGGAGGAAAAGCGAGCTGGATGTCATTCCGAACGCCGCTCGCGCTCGCTTGAGTTGCACCAAATGTCATTCTGTACGCAGTGACGTCATACCGCGCGCCCAACGCCCCGCTGAACACAGAGGAGGGTTTCTCACTGCAGAGATCATTATGAGCGCGCGCGCACCTGATCTGCTGGCGGTGTCACACTGATCCTACAATAGCTAGCGAACCTGCTAGTCACGCCAGCGCTCCTAACTAGCTTAGCATGCAGAGCAGAGTGATGTGTTAGCATGAGCGCTACTGTACAGCCCCGCAGGTTCACCTACCGTGAACGGGACATCATTCACACTCCCCACCGAATAGCAGCAGTCTCCCGGGTTCACGGCTCCCGTCAGCAGCTGGTGGAGATGCATCGCTGCTCCTCCGCGGCTGTCTGTCTGCGAGGGTTGACGATTATTTTAATAATTCACAGCGATGAAAACAACACCGAGCCGCCGCTTCACTGTCTCCATCTATTAACTAACCGGGAATCCCATCCGCCTCTCTCTCTCTCTCTCTCTCTCGGGTGCGCGCTTGGCCTCTTTCTGTGGGGAGGAAAAATAAAACTCTCAATATCCTCTCCGACACCAAACATGGACCCAACCTGGTTTCCTCCCGATATTGTTGTTGTTGTTTTAATAATTAAACCGCCACTACTGTGTGTTTTTTTCCGCGTCGTTATCATTTAGCTAAGAAGCTAACTCCAGCTTCACACCGCCGCACTGAAAACCTCCGCAGCTGCCGAGCGCGACAACCGCGCATGCGCAGAGATCCTGAACTGACCATAAATAAATCAAACAAACAAAAACCCGGCGTTTATGAATCCTTTTTTTTTTGTCACGCGATACTATTCCAAGAACAAACTCGATAATAACACGCATTTATTCAGTTTAACATCTTGATGCTTCGAATGCGATAAATAATTTTGTTCTTTAAAAACAAAGAAACAAACAAACAGCCATAGGGAAGGCGGGGCGATGGAATCCGTGCCGCTGTGACGTCAGCAGGCTCGGGCGCAGTGGGAAAGGTCTCTGTGAGGTAGGGGGTGTCGTAGCTCAGATGGCTAAGGCACCAGACCATAAATCCGGGGACCCGGGTTCGATTCCGGCCCGAGGTCATGTCCCAATCCCTCCCCGTCTCTCTCGCTCATTTCCTGTTTCTCTACACTGTCCTATCCAAAAAGAGGTCAGCGTGCTGATTAGATTTAATCAATGAGGAATCTGGAGAACTAAACACAACAGACTGGCTGAATAAAACCACCGTGTGACTGGGTTTCCACTTATTTATCATTTAAATATTATTTGTTCTACATCCATAAAGGGAATCCCCGATTATGTGTGGGTTTATTTTTGCATTTTTACTTCAAAATGGCTTCCTTCTCACTCTGAAGTGAACAGAAGTGTGATTGTCAGTTATGGATATGGGTCACAACATCATTCTGTCACATGACCATCACAAACACTGTTTATTACATTTAACCAGAACAGGGGCCTCATGTACAAAGCTTGCGTACGCACAAAAAAGCTACGTACGTCACTTTCTGCGCAAACATTTGTATGTACAAAGATTGACTTGGCGTGGAAAAGTGCGGTACTCTACGCAAACCTCATGGCTGGCGTACGCACATTTCTGGTGCATCTTGGTACTTGGCGACACTTAGAGGCAGAGCAAGGCAACTACATTTAGGCCTACCCGGTCAAGAGTCATGACATGGCAATAAGAGGCATCCAAAAATGCATCGGAACATCAGGATGCGTGAATTGAAATGTATGTCAGTCATACGACATTGTCGAGACACATAATGCGAGACTGTTGGGTAAATGCCAACAGATCCATCAACCATCCCTTCCATATTGTAATTACGGGAAATGAGAAACCCCAGCAATATCATTTCGATATTATTCCCATTGACTATTGGTTAATTAATTAAATTAAAGAATGCACATGCAGGACCATGCATTGCAGCTAGCTTAATAGATCTTTCTCGTGCATTTGCCGCGAGGTGTCAGACTGAAATATTATTAGTTGATGTTGCGTGGAGTAGCCTTATCACATAATTACCAAGATCAATATATGAAACGATTTCCAAGTGCGTACAAAGCAGACACAACCGCGGTGTGTGGCGTGTTACACAATGTGGCGCAGCGGCACGGCGTGCCAATAATGGAGCGAGACCTGCCGCAGGACCCAGACCCTGGGCCTCACAACGAGGTGCTACAGCGACATGGCATACAAACCCGACAGCGCTTAATAGCCACAATGTGAAAGACAGACGGGACACCATTCATGTTTTAAGATATTCTTTTAATGTGTTATTCAGTTCCTTCAATTCCTCGCGGATTCCCTCGAGGTTGTCGTTAATCGCCTCTATCCCCTTTAAAATTTCCCCCTGCGACTCAAGGACCGCGCGCGTCAGCACCCGGCATGTGGACCCGGCGACAGGGGCAGGCAGTGGAGAAGGGGGGCAGGTGACAGTGACGCTGGATCCGCTCGGCTGGGGGTCCTCTTCCTGCTCGGGTGGGATGGACTGGGGGCCTCCTGTTGTTCCCTGGCACCCTGCTAGAATACATTTGTCATTAAAATCCTATTGTGGAAAATATGTGCACATTTTATTTCTGGTTACATGTGGCTAGGAATATTGGGCCTACTAAGAGAGGAAGACATTTCCTCAAATACAGGGTGTCCCCGAAAAAATTTACACATTAGAGCACTAAAGGTGTTTTTTTGTTTTCAAAACCCATGTAACTCGAATAGACACTCATTGTGGCGCAGGCACTGCGGACAATGCGAATCATACCGTTATCTTGGTATAGGCTACATTCACATTCAGTGGCATACAATCAGTGACCGTTGCATGTCTCATAGCATACACTTTGAACATCACTTTAATTGGAGGTGACAGAACAATTAAGTGATGTATGTGAATTCTATTGCACTGTGCTAAAGGCAGGGATTAACGCAAATAAATGTTAATGTTAAATGTTAATAATAAATGTTAAATGTTAATTTGATTAACGCGAGATTTCTAACATTTAATTAACATTAACGCGTTAGTAAAAGTTGCCATGTCTTTTACCTAACGCGGGCCTTACTGCAGGTCTATTTATACTAATTAACATATTCAATGTGGAATAATTGAGGGAGGAGACGGGGCGGGGAACGGGGCTCGTGCATGTGCGCTGAATTCCATGTTGATTGGGATGTACAACAGGAAAGCGCGTGGAAACCTTCGTACGCACTGATTGATACATCCGGATTTTTTTGGTCGTACGCAAATTTCCCGATTTTGACGTGCGCACATATTTAGTGGGAAATCCACGCAGGTCTTTGTACATGAGGCCCCAGGACATTACTGAATAAATGTCTCAGATTGATGTTTAAACAAAGAGCAGGACAAAATGAACAGATAGGACAGGAAGAGGGGAAGAATCCACAAAACAACGTTAAAAGAACAAGATTACAGTCAAAGTAAAAAAAAAAAAAGTTTGCGAACCCCTTGGAATTTTCTATATTTATGTCTAATTCCCATATAAAACATGGTCATATCTTCATGTAAGTCACAATAATGAACAAAGACAGTCTCCTATAACTAAAGATACACAGATTTTCAAAGAATGTTTGACCATATTGAATAAATCATTCAAACTGTGAAACTGAAAGTTGGAAAAAGTCAGTGAACCCTAAGCTAATGGCTTTTTAAAAAGCTCATTGCAGTCAGAATTTAGCACACCTGGGTTCCATTTAATGAAACGAGTTCAGAGGTGTGGCCGAGAATTACTTTGATTGATAAAAACCCCTGAAAAGTCTGAGTTTGAACTTTTGACAAGAAGCATATCCAGATGGGAATCATGCCTCGCACAAAAGAGCTATCTGAAGACCCAAGATCAAGAATTGTTAACTTACATAAGGCTGGAAACGGTTACAAAGTCAACTCAAAGATTTTAGGTATTCATCAGTCTACGGTCAGGCAAGTTGTCTATAAATGGAGATGATTAGGTATTGTGGCTACTTTGCCTAGAAGTGGGCGCCCCGCCAAGATGACCCCAAGAGCACAATGCAAAATCATTAATGAAGTAAAGAAGAACCCTAGAGTGACAGTGAAAGACTTGAAGATGTCATTAGAACTGGCTAACATCTCTGTTCATGATTCAACAATACGCAAAACATTGAACAAGAAAGGAGTCCATGGCAGGACACCAAGAAGGAAGCCACTGCTGTCAAAAAAAGAACATTGCTGCATGCCTGAATTTTGCAAAAGAGCACTTGGACACTCCACAATGGTACTGGGAAAATGTTTTGTGGCGTGATGAAACCAAAATTGAACTATTTGGGAGGAACAAGCAGAACTCCATTTGGCATAAAAAGGGAACTGCATATCAACATCCGAGACCTGTACCTGTCCAGAGTCAGGAAACGGGCGGGTAACATCTCTGCTGACCCATCACACCCTGGTCACAAACTGTTTAAACTTCTCCCCTCTGGGAGATGCTACAGAACACTGTACGCAAAAACAACCAGACATGAACAGTTTTTTCCCCTCAGGCTGTCTCTATGATGAACAGCTAAAACCGGACTCAAATATCAGTAACATCAACTGTGAAATATCTGCACACTCATACCGTCATTCTGTGCACACTGTATATTTATATTTACTAAGTCATCCTTGGACTATGCTGTCTATACATATTTACCCTTCTACATCTGCATAGCTTTTTGTTTTTTGTCTACGCATTTTATGTTTGTACTAAGAGAGCTAAGTGAAACCAGAGTCAAATTCCTCGTGTGTGTTCACATATCTGGCAAATAAAGTTCTCATCTCATCATCTCTAGCCGCTTTATCCTTCTACAGGGTCGCAGGCAAGCTGGAGCCTATCCCAGCTGACTACAGGCGAAAGGCAGGGTACACCCTGGACAAGTCGCCAGGTCATCACAGGGCTGACACATAGACACAGACAACCATTCACACCTACGGTCAATTTAGAGTCACCAGTTAACCTAACCTGCATGTCTTTGGACTGTGGGGGAAACCGGAGCACCCGGAGGAAACCCACGTGGACACGGGGAGAACATGCAAACTCCGCACAGAAAGGCCCTCGCTGGCCACGGGGCTCGAACCCAGGACCTTCTTGCTGTGAGGCGACAGCGCTAACCACTACACCACCATGCCACCCTGCAAATAAAGTTGTTTTTTTTATTATTATTATTATTATTAACATCCCCCTCCTAGAACTGCCACCTTATTGTGGTGGAGGGGTTTGTGTGCTTGAATGATCCTAGGAGCTATGTTGTCGGGGGCATTATGCCCCTGGTAGGGTTTCCCAAGGCAGACAGGTCCTAGGTGACAGGCCAGACCAAGAGCAGTTCACCAAAAACCCCCTATGGAGAAAAAATCCAGGACCGTGACGTTGCCCGGTAGGACGCAGCCGGGGCCCCACCCTGGAGCCAGGCCTGGGGTTGGGGCTCGTATGCGAGCGCTTGGTGGCTGGGCCTTTGCCTATGGGGCCCGGTCGGGCTCAGCCCGAAGAGGTGACGTGGGCCCGACCTCCTGTGGGTTCACCACCCACAGAGGTAGCAGTAAGGGTTTGGTGCAATGTGGATTGGGTGGCAGTCGAAGGCAGGGGCCTCGACGACCTGATCCCCGGACACAGCGGCTGGCTGTTGGGACATGGAATGTCACTTCGCTGGGGGGGAAGGAGCCTGAGCTTGTGCGGGAGGTTGAGAGGTACCGGCTAGAGATAGTCGGGCTCACCTCCACGCATAGCTTGGGCTCTGGAACCCAGCTCCTCGAGAGGGGCTGGACTTTCCACTTCTCTGGAGTCGCCCGTGGTGAGTGGCGGCGGGCTGGTGTGGGCTTGCTTATAGCTCCCCAGCTCAGCCGCCATGTGTTGGAGTTTACCCCAGTGAACGAGAGGGTCGCCTCTCTGTGCCTTCGGATTGGGGAGAGGGCTCTTGCTGTTGTTTGTGCCTACGGGCCAAATAGCAGTATAGAGTATCCGGCCTTCTTGGAGTCCCTGGGAGAGGTACTGAGGGGTGCTCAGACTGGGGACTCCATTGTGCTACTGGGGGACTTCAGTGCTCACGTGGGTGACGACAGTGACACCTGGAGGGGCGTGGTTGGGAGGAACGGCCTCCCTGATCTGAACCCGAGTGGTGTTTTGTTATTGGACTTCTGTGCTAGTCACAGTTTGTCCATAACGAACACCATGTTCGAGCATAGGGGTGTCCATAAGTGCACGTGGCACCAGGACACCTTAGGTCGGAGGTCGATGATCGACTTTGTAGTCGTTTCATCTGATCTCCGGCCCTATGTCTTGGACACTCGGGTGAAGAGAGGGGCTGAGCTGTCAACTGATCACCACCTGGTGGTGAGTTGGATCCGCTGGCAGAGGAGGAAGCTGGACAGACCTGGCAGGCCCAAACGTATGGTGAGGGTCTGCTGGGAACGTCTGGCCGAGCACTCTGTTGGGGAGGTCTTTAACTCCCACCTCCGGGAGAGCTTTTCCCGGCTTCCGAGGGAGGCGGGGGACATTGAGTCTGAGTGGACCATGTTCTCTACCTCCATTGTGGACGCAGCTGTTCGGAGCTGTGGCCGCAAGGTCTCCGGTGCCTGTCGTGGCGGCAATCCCCGAACCCGGTGGTGGACACCGGAAGTAAGGGATGCCGTCAAGCTGAAGAAGGAGTCCTATCGGGCCATGTTGACCTCCAGGACTCCTGAGGCAGCCGCCGGGTATCGGCAGGCCAGGCGTGCTGCAGCTCGGGCAGTTGCGGAGGCAAAAACTCGGAACTGGGAGGAGTTCGGGGAGGCCATGGAGAAGGACTATCGGTCGGCCTCGAAGAAATTCTGGCAAACCGTCCGGCGCCTCAGGAGGGGGAATCAGTACTCTGCCAACACTGTTTACAGTGCGGGTGGGGAGCTGTTGACCTCGACTGGGGACATTGTCGGGCGTTGGAAGGAATACTTTGAGGATCTCCTCAATCCCACCGTCATGTCTTCCACTGAGGAGACTGAGGCTGATGACTCAGAGGTGGACTCGTCCATTACCCAAGCCGAAGTCACTGAGGTGGTTTGCAAGCTCCTCGGTGGCAAGGCACCGGGGGTGGATGAGATCCGCCCTGAGTATCTCAAGTCTCTGGATGTTGTGGGGCTGTCTTGGTTGACACGCCTCTGCAACATCGCGTGGCGGTCGGGGACAGTGCCTCTGGAGTGGCAGACTGGGGTGGTGGTCCCTCTTTTTAAGAAAGGGGACCGGAGAGTGTGCTCCAATTATAGGGGAA
This sequence comes from Neoarius graeffei, assembly GCF_027579695.1. Taxonomy (NCBI): domain Eukaryota; kingdom Metazoa; phylum Chordata; class Actinopteri; order Siluriformes; family Ariidae; genus Neoarius; species Neoarius graeffei. The sequence goes on along the minus strand of NC_083574.1, from coordinate 102,579,881 downwards.
TCACACTTCTCAGCCTCCCAGGGAAAGTTTACTCCAGGGTACTGGAGAGGAGAATTCGACCAATAGTCGAACCTCGGATCCAGGAGGAACAATGCGGTTTTCGTCCTGGTCGCGGAACACTGGACCAGCTCTATACCCTTCATAGGGTGCTCGAGGGTTCATGGGAGTTTGCCCAACCAGTCCACATGTGCTTTGTGGATCTGGAGAAGGCATTTGACCATGTCCCCTGTGGTATTCTGTGGGGGGTGCTTCGGGAGTATGGGGTTCGGGGCTCTTTGCTAAGGGCTGTCCGGTCCCTGTACGAACGGAGCAGGAGTCTGGTTCGCATTGCCGGCAGTAAGTCAGACCTGTTCCCAGTGCATGTTGGACTCCGGCAGGGCTGCCCTTTGTCACCGGTTCTGTTCATAATTTTTATGGACAGAATTTCTAGGTGCAGCCAGGGGCCGGAAGGAATCCTGTTTGGGAACCACAGGATTTCATCTCTGCTTTTTGCGGATGATGTTGTCCTGTTGGCTTCTTCAAACCAGGACCTTCAGCATGCACTGGGGCGGTTTGCAGTCGAGTGTGAAGTGGCTGGGATGAGAATCAGCACCTCCAAGTCCGAGGCCATGGTTCTCGACCGGAAAAGGGTGGCTTGCCCTCTCCAGGTTGGTGGAGAAGTCCTGCCTCAAGTGGAGGAGTTTAAGTATCTCGGGATCTTGTTCACGAGTGAGGGAAGGATGGAGCGTGAGATCGACAGGCGGATCGGTGCAGCCTCTGCAGTGATGCGGTCGCTTTACTGGTCCGTCGTGGTGAAGAAGGAGCTGAGCCAAAAGGCGAAGCTCTCAATTTACCGGTCGATCTACGTTCCGACTCTCACCTATGGTCATGAGCTTTGGGTAATGACAGAAAGAACAAGATCGCGGATACAAGCGGCTGAAATGAGTTTCCTTCGCAGGGTGGCTGGGCGCTCCCTTAGAGATAGGGTGAGAAGCACAGTCACTCGGGAGGAGCTCGGAGTAGAGCTGCTGCTCCTCCACATCGAGAGGAACCAGCTGAGGGGGCTCGGGCATCTTTTTCGGATGCCTCCTGGACGCCTCCCTGGGGAGGTGTTCCAGGCATGTCCCCCCGGGAGGAGGCCCCGGGGAAGACCCAGGACACGCTGGAGGGACTATGTCTCTCGGCTGGCCTGGGAACGCCTCGGTGTTCTTCCCGAGGAGCTGGCCAAGGTGTCTGGGGAAAGGGAAGTTTGGGCTTCCATGCTTAGACTGCTGCCTCCGTGACCCGGTCCTGGATAAGCGGAAGAAGACGAGACGAGACGATTATTAACATCAAAACATCATCCCTACAGGAAAGTATGCTGGAGGGAACATCATGATTTGGGCCTGCTTTGCTGCGTCAGGGCCTGGAGAGCTTGCCATCATTCAGGGGAAAATGAATTCCCAAATGTATCTACAAATTCTCCAGGATAATGTGAGGGTGTCTGTCCATCAACTGAAGCTCAGAAGAGACTGGGTGATGCAACAGGACATTGACCCCAAACATCACAGCAAATCCACAGCACAATGGTTTCAGAAGAACAAAATCCACCTTTTGGAGTGGCCTAGTCAGAGCCCAGATCTCAATCCGATTGAGATGCTGTGGAATGACTTGAAGACAGCCATACACAGAAGACAACCCAAGAATATGGAAGAGTTAATGCAGTTCTGCAGGGAAGAATGGGCTAAAATTCCCCCTGCACGATGTACAGGTCTGATCTGCAGTTACAGGAAGCGCCTGGTTGAGGTCATTGCTGCCAAAGGAGGGTCAACCAGTTATTAAATCCAAAGGTTCACTTACTTTTTCCACCACTACTGTGAATGTTGAATGCATTTCTATAATAATCATGAAAAAGTAGAATATTTTGTGTGTTATTGGTTTAAGCTCATTGTGTATATCAGTACCTGTGACTTGTATGAAGATCAGATCACTTTTTATTACCAATTCATGCAGAAAACCAGATAATTCCAAGGGGTCCACATACTTTTTACTCTGACTGTATCTAGTTACACATTACATACCAGACACTCTAAACCATGGGAAGCCATGGCCGAATGGTATAGCAGCTTTGGGACCAAAAGTTTGCTGGTTCAAGTCCCTCAATCAGCAGGACTGGCTGAAGTGCCCTTGAGCAAGACACCTAACCCCGAACTGCTCCCCAGGTTGCTGTGGATATGTTGTACATCACTCTGGATAAGAGCGTCTGTTAAATTCATGTAATATAATGTAAACCCATATACCTGACCTATCCATCTAGCTGTCTGTTTGTCTCTAGGAGTTAGAAACGGAAATGCTGTATTTTTAAAATGTAAGGTATACGGGGTGGAGAATTCTTGACTGATTGTATTTTGTTACAATACTTAAATATTACTTTTGGCATATTTAGCTACTTCAGTATTACTGAAACTGAATCCTTGTACCCTTACCTGATTACATTTCCATGAAAGAAGTACTTTTTACTCCTTATATATTTAGTTAGACTTTCCACATACTTCTTAAACCTGGTGTACATGGGCGACTTCTCGCCGCAAGCGTATTGTGATTTTTGGATGCAAGTTTCCCCTCTCGGGTAGCTGCATGTGCGTGTTATCTGTGACCAGTGGGTGATTTGGGGAGGGGGATGCAAGTCACATGGAAATCACGTGACTACTTTGCGGGCAGGGATTGGCTTCGCCTTTGGAAGTGATAACTTCATTACCGCAAAGACACACATGTGGCGATATCTCTGCAGTAACTCAGTGACTGGCGAATTTTTGTTGCAGAATATCAAGCACATTTGATACCTGCAATCTGTCGCAAGCCAAAAAAAAAAACCGCTGTCACAAATATCTGTACACAAAGCAATTTTTTGCTTGCGTCAAAAAGTTGCATGACCAAGCAACGGAAAATCGCCCGTGTGCGCCAGGCTTTACAAACCTTGAAGATTTTCATAATTTTCATTGAAGATGTTATTTTCATAAATAAAGATTTTTTTCAATTTGTCTTAGAACTTTTTGACTTACCCGATTTCGATCACGATTGTCGTGCGTGATGGCGCCAGTGTGTGTGGCTTGCCGTCCGCTGCTGTCAGCTCTGGCGTCTCCGTCTGTGTTTGTACTGTTTTCGTTTTATGTGACCAACAAAGTGAACTGTCTGCTGGTCTACGACCGACAATCACTGCTCAGCATTCGGTCAAACTATGAAAACCTGTTGCGCTGGGGCTATGGTGGACAGAACTGCCCTCCCCCTCCACTGCTGTCGGATTTACCTGCGTGCATACTCTGCGGACCTGTTCCTCACCGGACCCAGAGACGTCTATATTTGAAACGAGCTGTCAATCAAAGAAAATATCCAACCGCTTTCACCAATCACCAGTCTCCTCGCGGAAACTGCCATGTCCCTCCCACTGTGAGGCTGGGAGTCCGTGGGGCGGGCGTTTTCGCAGTATTTGTCCAATAACCGTCTTGCATTTTGAGATTGACAAGCGCATAGCTCCCAAATGCCATTGAAGTCCACTGAGGCTGGGAGTCCGTGGGACTCCGTGGGCAGGCGTTTTCGCAGTATTTGTCCAATAATCGTCTTGCATTTTGAGATTGAAAAGCGCATAGCTCCCAAATGCCATTGAAGTCCACTGAGGCTGGGCTGCATCACGCTGTCATGAGGGGGAAAAACTCACGCACACATTAGGCAAACTGGGGAAAGTTATAACGGAATGATTTTGCACTGTAGTTGGGTTGAGCACATATATTTCTATGATTCTGGATCTGAAATAGCAATGTTATAAGTTCGGCTATAACATAAGCCTAGCGCACATGTGTCAAACTCAAGGCCCGCAGGCCATTTAAGGCCCACCAAACAATTATATCCGGCCCGCGAGACCATTTTACATTATCGTTATTAATGGCCCGGTGATATGATGCGCTGATAGGCCGTCACTGTGGGCGGGCCATTGGGGGCAGTGCCTGCCCACCAATATGCGTGGGCCCGCCCACCCAAGCCAGATCACAAATCACAGATCTCAAATAAATAAATAGATAAATAAAATCCTAATTTCATTTTATTTTACTCGCTTTGGGTTAAAACTTCCAGTGTTGCATAATCACTAAGACATTAAACATATTAAAACCGTGTGAGTTTGTTGGAAAGTTTGGCTACGTAATTACGTCAGTCAGTGTTGACAAGCAACAATCAGTTACCCGCATTTTTAGGTGGAAAATGAAGCGCGAGTTTATGTCAGCAGACAGCAGCTAGTTTCCGCGCTTTCTTAAATATGGATATAAGTAATTGGTTCAAAACCCCAACACCGGCAACTTCGGATAAACCAACACATGATGTCGTTGGCAAAGAAGACGAAAGAGAGGACAGCGCTGGCACTCTACTCAAAGTAGGTCCAAATTGTGTGTGTGTGTGTGTGTGTGTAATGGCAATTGGTAGCTACCCCTCTGTTGGTTGCTTTGAAATGCACCTGCCATGGCGTTTTTTTGTTTAGTTTGAGATGCTGCTTGTCATCTAATATGTCATGTGCACACTCAGTTGTTGTTGTTGGTGTGTGTGTGTAATGGCAATTGGTAGCTACCCCTCTTGGTTGCTTTGAAATGCACCCGCCGTGGTGTTTTTTTTTTTGTTTAGTTTGAGATGCTGCTTGTCATCTAATACATTATGTGTACTTGTTGTGTGCATGTGTGTGTGAGAGAGAGAGGGGACTGATGTTGCAGGCTGTTGCTGGTCCGGTCATGTTTGCTGTTGGTTATGTTTAATGTGATGATTACTGTGCGGGATTAGGGCTGCCCGAATAGTGTGCAAAAATAAGCTAATAATAGTAGTGCCCCCCTGGTGGATTTCATAAGCCCCCCTTAAGACTGAGATCTCGCGACGGGACTGGATAACACACAAACTGCATGTCCCATAATGCAGCGCACCAACATTCCCGCATTATTCAAGTCAAGCGTCTGTTACTGTCTCTATGGTTACTGTCTGTAAAGCTAGCCTTTGACAATGGCGAAAAGAAAAGTTGATTCAGAAAATAGAGCCTTTCAAAACAGATGGGAGGCTGAGTATATGTTTACTGACATTGCTGGCAAACCCGTGTGTCTTATTTGTGGAGCCAATGTGGCTGTACTGAAGGAATTTAATCTAAGAAGGCACTTTGAGACGAGACATCAGGACAAGCTGAAAAACCTAAATGCTGACCAGAAGCTACAGAAAGTAGAGGAGCTAACAAAACAGCATAAGAGCAAAGACAACTGAATGTTGACAACTGAATGTTGACAACTGAATGTTAAAACTAAAAAGTGAATGTAAAGCACACATTTTATTTATTTTTCAGGGCTTTTGGACCATGCTCATGTTTTGATTTTGTATTGTTTAACATTTTTATGGAGAGCAGAAATATTTAAAGATATTTGAAGTTTATTTTTCTAAAATGGTGATTTTGAGGGAAATGGAAATTCTGATTTAATTTTTTAATAGTGGAAATGCACGATTTTGATTTCATTTTTTCATGTTTTTGCAGCATTTTCATAGTTGTAACTTTTATAATTTTGACAAGAGATATATTTCGAGAGCAAAGTATTCAAGTTGAATAAAGTTTAAGTTTATTGTGAAATAATATTCCTGTCTGCTCAGAACATACTTATTTTTAGTGCGTTCAATAAATGTTTATCCTGTTTGGCCCGCGACCTAAAGTGTGCTTTGAATTTTGGCCCCTGGTGCAACTGAGTTTGACACCCCTGGCCTAGCACAATTCATTCTACACGATGTTCATCATTTTTAGAGGAGGCTGAGCCTCCCTCATTGTCTTAGAGCCATCGCCCGTGCAGTCCACAGTGCCAAAATGAATACTTAACTTTGTTTGGCAACACAATTGTGAGAGAAATTGCCTCAACAATCAGGTCCCTCCCAGTAGTTCAGTTTTTGATTATAATGGATGGCACTCAGGATATACAGGGCAAAGAGCAGGTTTCAATATGCTTAAGGTATGTGGAGAAAGACCTAATCCCACAGGAAGTATTTGTTGGATTATTTGAGATACCAGGGACAACTGGTGAGCAAATGGCCATGGTAGCGCTTGATGTGCTGCTGAGACTATACCTTCCTATCTCAGGCTTGCAAGGTCAAACTTATGATGGAGCAGCCAATATGGCAGGAAGGTTCCCTGGGGCACAGGCATGGCTTAAGAAGAAACAGCCACTTGCTTTGTATGTACACTGTGGAGCACACTGTGCCAATCTTATTACACAGTGTGCATGCAGTGCCTCTCCCTTACATTGCATTACAGTGGGTCCATGAACTTGGAACACTGAGCAACCAGTCAGGGAAGTTCAAAGGGATATTGGCTGATCAGACATTGTCAGAAGGGCATACCAGAACTGTAAAACCTTTGTGTCCAACTAGGTGGACTGTACATGGTCAAGCTGTTCAAATAGTACTTAGTCAGTATGAGGCTGTCTTGACCAGTCTGGAGGAAATGGCTGCAGTTAGTTCTGACACTGGCACTAGGGCCAGTGGTCTCCTAGAATGCTTTCAGAAGGGCAAGACAGTTCTTGGACTGCTTCTAGCCACAGAGGTGCTCTGAGAGCTAGAGTGTTTAAGCAGGTCTCTGCAAAACCGCTCCCAAACAATTGGAGGTATGCAGACTGCTGTTGGCTATGTAAGCTCAACTCTTCAAGAAAAAGGAGTGAGGAGAAGTTTACAGAGTTGTTTGAGAAGGCAGTGTTAATGGTTGATACTCTGGGAATTGAACCAATTGAAATCCCTCACCAAAGAAAACCCCCCAAAAGATTTACTGGTGGGGCTAGTCACTATAAGTCAGAGACACCAGAGGAATACTACAAAATTGAAATTTTCAAGGTGTTGGACAGTTTGGACATTCAATTTAAGTATCTATTTAACCAACCAGACATAGAGAAACTCAAGCAAGTTGAGAATGTGCTCCTCACAGGGAAAATGATTGATTTGATTGGAGAGTATCCAGAGATGGATAGGGAGAATTTGAGGGTTCAGCTTTCAATGTTTCACTCAAAGCATACATTCATGTCAACTGGAGAAGCTGCAGATATCCTGAGAGGGATGCATAGTGAAGTAAGAGGCTTGTTTGATGAGGTTGAGAAGCTTGTTAAGCTCTTGTTGGTTGTCCCTGTGGCCTCAGCTGAAGCTGAACAAAGCTTTAGTGCACTGAAAAGGCTAAAAAACTGGTTAAGATCTACCATGACACAGCAGCGCCTTAACAATGTAAGTGCATGCCATGTACATCAAACGGAACTTGACCTAATAGATCTTGAAGATCTAGGCCAACAGTTTGTGTCTGTGAATGACAGACGGAGGCATCTGTTTGGAATGTTTGAATGTAATTATGTATAGAATAGATTATTCATTTCGGGTGCAATTTTGTTTTATCAGCTCAATATGTCACTATTTGTTTGTTCAACTGTACTTGAACTTTAGGTACCATTTGCAGTGTTTGTCATTAGAAATAGTAAATAAAGTGTTAAATTGTTCAGCATTATGTCGTCATATCATAATGTATTATGCTCTACTTGTGCATGTAATAGTATGGGTGGTTAAGTAAGTAGTTCGGCAGAGGATTGGTGTTGGGGGGGGATTGTCCCAACCAAAGCTGAGACCAAACCTACACCCTTGGATAAAGTGCTCAAATTTTGACACAAAGTCCCCTCATTTGTTGACTACAAATATCAATATTTTCACAAACTATCTCATCTCATCATCTCTAGCCGCTTTATCCTGTTCTACAGGGTCACAGGCAAGCTGGAGCCTATCCCAGCTGACTACGGGCGAAAGGCGGGGTACACCCTGGACAAGTCGTCAGGTCATCACAGGGCTGGCACATAGACACAGACAACCATTCACACTCACATTCACACCTACAGTCAATTTAGAGTCACCAGTTAACCTAACCTGCATGTCTTTGGACTGTGGGGGAAACCGGAGCACCCGGAGGAAATCCACATGGACACGGAAACATGCAAACTCCGCACAGAAAGGCCCTCGCTGGCCATGGGACTCAAACCCAGACCTTCTCGCTGTGAGATGACAGCGCTAACCACTACACCACCATGCCACCCCTTTTCACAAACTACAGTTAGGCCCATATATATTTGGACACTGACACAAATTTTGTTTTTTTTACCTGTTTACTGAAACATATTCAAGTTATAGTTATATAATGGACATGGACATAAAGTCCAGACTTTCAGCTTTCATTTGAGGGTATCTACATTAAAATTGGATGAAGGGTTTAGGAGTTTCAGCTCCTTAACATGTGCCACCCTGTTTTTAAAGGGACCAAAAGTAATTGGACAGTTGACTCAAAGGCTATTTCATGGACAGGTGTGGGCAATTCCTTTGTTATGCCATTCTCAATTAAGCAGATAAAAGGCCTGGAGTTGATTTGAGGTGTGGTGCTTGCATTTGGAAGATTTTGCTGTGAAGAAAACATGCGGTCAAAGGAGCTCTCCATGCAGGTGAAACAAGCCATCCTTAAGCTGTGAAAACAGAAAAAAAACATCCGAGAAATTGCTACAATATTAAGAGTGGCAAAATCTACACTTTGGTACATCCTGTGAAAGAAAGAAAGCACCGGTGAACTCATCAATGCAAAAAGACCTGGATGCCCACAGAAGACAACAGTGGTGGATGATTGCAGAATAATTTCCATGGTGAAGAGAAACCCCTTCACAACAGCCAACCAAGTGAACAACACCCTCCAGGAGGTAGGCGTATCAATATCCAAATCTAAGGAGTTCTGCCACCTCCTAGGGGCCACTGCCAGTCTCACATCCGGCTTCCACCCTCAGTCTAATGGGCAGTCGGAGCGACTCAACCAGGAGCTGGAGAAGTCCCTTCGCTGCATGGCTTCACGCAATCCTTGGTCATGGGCTCGACATCTCTTATGGGTGGAATATGCCCACAGCTCCCTTCCGAGCTCCACCACTGGCTTGTCCCCTTTCCACTGTGTGTATGGCTACCAACCACTGCTGTTTGCAAGTCAGGAGGGAGATGCATCCTGCCCGTCTGCCCTTGCAAACGTCCGTCGCTGTCGCTGAACCTGGTCCCAAGCTCGGACCACCCTCCTCAGATCCGTTGCCAGTTATGCTGCTGGGGCCAATCGACGGAGGATTCCTGCCCCTACATACCGGGTGGGCCAGAAGGTGTGGCTCTCGGCCCGGGACCTGCCACTCAGAGTGGAGTCACGCAAGCTGGCACCCCGATACGTTGGCCCATTTCTTGTACAGAAGGTAATCAGCCCATCTGCAGTCCGGCTCCAACTGCCTAGGTCGATGAGGGTGCACCCGACGTTTCATGTCTCCAAACTGAAGCCGGTTCACGAAAGCATCCTGGTCCCAAATGCACCGCTGCCGCCTCCTCCTCGCCTCATTGAGGGGGGTCCAGTCTACGCCGTTGAACGTCTGCTTCAGTTGTGTCGGTGGGGCAGGGGCCTTCAGTACCTGGTAGATTGGAAAGGCTATGGTCCTGAGGAGAGGATGTGGGTCCCCGCCAGGAGGATTGTGGACCCGACACTCATCTCTGACTTCCACCGCCTCCATCCTGACCAGCCTTCCATCCGGAGGGGCCGACCAAGGGATTCCCGACGCGGTTCTGTCCAGCCGGCTTGCCCTCTGCCCAATCCTGTGCCTACACCTACCCCCGAATCCGACTCTGAACCTGATCCTGTGCCTGTGCCTGCCCCCGACTCTGGCTCTGAACCTGATCTGGTGCCATCGGATGGTGGATTGCCCTCTGAGGATGAAACCATGGACACTGACAGGTCGGAGGAATTCTGACCCTCCTCCGGTTCCCCCCTCCGCCCGCCCTGCTCGGTGTCTCTCTTCTTGGGACTTCTGGGGCCGTCCCTTGAGGGGGGGGTTCTGTCATGAGTCTGCTCCCTGCTCGACTAATTGGGTAATATTCCACCACACCCTGCCTGGCGGCCACACCCCCTTACACTCTCGTTCTAACCAATCAGGAAGCTCACCTGCTCTGGGCCCTTAATCATGGCCACCTGCTTCTTGTTACCTGCTCCCTTGTGTGTGTGTATTTAAGGCACAGGTCTTCAGACATTCAGTGTCAGTTCATCTGCGAAGCAACATGTTCTTGTTCGCTGGATCTCCACACAACTGATCTCTGTGACTGAAAACTTGCCTGACCCAACATGACTGCTCTCCTGCCCCGAACTACCTGCCAGTACCTGCCTGCCCCCTGCTCCAGTCTGTGCCCGGTGTTGTCCCAGCTCCTGCAGCCACTCACTCCAAAGAACCCTCCTGCCACTGCCTCACCCAGACCCCCACTCCAGGGAACCACGACTGCCACTGCACGCTCAGCCACAGCCACCACTCAGACTCTCACTCTCCCCATCCCCTTTCCCCTTTTATCAATAAATCAACTTGTGTTCATGACACGCACTTGGTTCTCCTGTCTTGTACTTGACAGGATTAACATCAAGGAATGTCTCATGAACTCAAATGCCTCATGAACGCCTCAAAATATGCATTTATATTAGTTTATTGTGCACGTGCCAACACTTGAGCATCTTCCTGTGGTTCACTAAGAACAAAAGTAACTCGTCACTGATGGCTAAATGAAGAACAGGGTCAGTGGTGTGCATCCTAATATTAGAAGAGCTTTCTTAAAATAAATGATCTCCTAGTGTCTATACGATCAACTTTGATTGGGTCACTGTCAGCCCCCGGAGAACTTGATCAGGCAACTGAATGCTTAGAGTCAACGTTCCGCTATACTTTAGATAATGTAGCTCCTCTTAAAAGGAAAATGATCAGAGAAAAAAAATAGCACTCAGGTATAATGATGACACTCACACTTTAAAACAGACCACTCAAAAACTGGAACATAAATGGTGCCAAATAAAATTGGTAGCATTCAGATTAGCTTGGAAGGAGAGCTTCCTGAAGTATAGAAAAGCTCTCAGTGCTGCTAGATCAACATATCCCTAATAGAAGATAACAAAAATAATCCTAGATTCCTATTTAATACTGTAGCAAAATTAACCAGGAAAAAGACCAGTATAGACACATGCACACCTGCAGTATGTAGTAGCAACGACTTCATGAATTTTTTTAATGACAAAATTGAAAATATCCGACAAAAAATTCAAACTACTAATTTAAGGTCAGACAATGTAAGTGACAATTTAAGTAACCCTGTAGTTAACAATATAACTCAGATCAGCAATTAGAATGTGTTAGGACAGAGATCCACCGTCTCTTCCTCTTGCCCCCCAACCAGAGCGATCACCATCTCGAGATCAGTCCCCCGGTGTCACCCAGAGCCGCTCTGGGGTGAATCTCGAAGAAAGACAGGAACCCCCATAAGTTCACAATCTTTATTCACAAGTCCCCAAAGACGAAAGGGTACAGAGGGCTTTTATATGTCTGTGTGTGTGTGTATATGGGGGGGTGTGAGTGAGTGTGACATCACTGTTTGATATCTGTGTCTATGTGTGTGTGTGAGTGAAGGTGTGTGTGTGTGTGTGTGTGTGTGTGTGAAGACCTTGGCGATGGTATGCAATAATAAGCAGAATGTTCTTATGATATGATATGATAGCAATGTTCTTATGATATCAAAGGCCATTTCTTACGCACAGCCTTAGGTCAGAGATAGGACAGTTTCTAGCTGAACAGAGGGTCACCAAATAAATTAATGTCAAGAATAAATCCTTTACAGTCACAAAATAAATTACTGCCTTCTTGGTCATTTTAAACAGAAATACTATTTCTAGCTAAAATAGTAATAAATCCTTAACAGAATGTTTTACTCCCCTTAGAGAAATCGAGCTACTTTCATTAGTCTCCGCATCAAAATCCTCAACTTGCATACGAGATCCCTTACCTACACATCTATTCAAACAGATAATACCTGAAGTAATTGAACCACTTCTAAAAACAATAAATTATTCTCTTAGGATTGGCTATGTACCCAAATCCTTTAAACTAGCAGTTATCAAACCCCTGATTAAAAAAAACCTGACCTTGATCCCTGTCAGCTGTCCAATTATTGGCCAATATCAAACCTCCCCTTTATCTCCAAGATCCTAGAAAAAGCTGTGGCACAGCAGTTATGCTCATATTTAACTACTAATGACCATATTTAACTACTATTGACCTTTAAAGCACTAAATGGTCTCGCACCACAGTACCTGAGTGAACTTCTGCTCCTCTATGACCCGCCACGCTTACTTAGATCAAAAGGTGCAGGCTATCTGCTGGTACCTCGTATAGTGAAGGCTACATCAGGGGGCAGAGCCTTTTCTTACAAAGCCCCACTGTTATGGAACAGCCTTCCAAGTAATGTTCGGGAATCAGACACAGTCTCAGCATTTAAGTCTAGGCTGAAAACATATCTGTTTAGTCAAGCCTTTTGTTAATGGTGTTTATGAGGTAAAGGAGTAGATCTGGAGGGTCCTCAGACATAGAGTGTTTTGGTAAACTGGGATGTATGGATGCTGTCAGTCCCCACTCGCTTGCTCACTCGAGTTTGTTGACGGTGTAGTGGCTGGCTGCTTTATGTCCCGGGGCTCCCTCATGCCTGTGTTACCTTCTGGCTCTCTCCTTTTAGTTATGCTGTCATAGTTAGTTGCCGGAGTCCCTGCTTGTACTCGGTGCAATATGTATACTGTTCCTACTTATTCAGGTGACATTGGGCATACCTAACCACCTGTGTTTTCTTTCCCTCCCCCCCACCCCAAATCTGTCCCTCTGAGTTACATGGAGTCAACAGGAAATCTTTTGGTGGAGACGGTGGGGACCTCGACTGGCTATCGTAGCCTGCAGGGAATCGGCCGTCAGACATTCTGTCGCATGTCCCAGACCCGGTGAAATGTAACTGAATTGTCTTGACCAGGCCTAAGGGTCCCATCTGTATCTCATCATTGCTGAGGAGTGTGCTCCCATCACCCAATCAAGCATCCAGCCAGAGCAGGTCATGATATATTTTTTACCATATTAACATGCCATTGTGTGTTATGCCTGATGTAAAGACTCTCGTCTCTGCGAGCCTACCACACAGATTTATTACTTGTCATTTTTAGGGCATACCTAACAACGTGTTTTCTTTCTCTCTCTCCCCCCCCCCCCCATCTGTCCCTCTGAGTTACATGTTGATCCTGGGATTGAGATGCTGGCCTCTTCTGCCCCTCGGACCTGCTTGATCCATCCTGGTGCCCTGTGTCTGGTCGGAGTTTTATCGCCCCACTCCTGTGAAGGACGGCCCCATGAGGACAGTTGAGGGTTATACCTGTTAAAACTGTTAATATTATAGTCAGGCTGTCTGTTGTTGCCCAAATGAGGATGGGTTCCCTTTTGAGTCTGGTTCCTCTCGAGGTTTCTTCCTCATGTCGTCTGAGGGAGTTTTTCCTTGCCACCGTCGCCACAGGCTTGCTCATTGGGGATAGATTAGGGATAAAATTAGCTCATGTTTTAAGTCGTTCAAATTCTGTAAAGCTGCTTTGCGACAATGTTTATTGTTAAAAGCGCTGTACAAATAAACTTGATTTGATTTGATTTGATATTTACATAGGAATAACATCCATGAAATGTATCAGTCAGGATTTAGACCTCATCATAGAGACAGCTCTGGTTAAAGTAGTAAACGACCTACTGTTGGCATCTGATCAGGACTGTGTCTCGCTGCTTGTGTTGCTTGACCTTAATGCAGCATTTGATACCATTGATTATTCCATTCTTTTGAATAGACTAGAAAATGTTGTGGGAGTTAAGGGAACGGCCCTCTCCTGGCTCAGCTCTTATTTAACTGATCACTATCAGTATGTTGATGTAAATGGTGATTTCTTTAGACATACTGAGGTAAAGTTTGGTGTTCCACAAGGTTCTGACTTAGGTCCACTGCTTTTTCCATTCTATATGTTACCTCTGGGTGATATTATTCATAAGCATGGTATTAGTTTCCACTGTTATGCTGATGACACACAGTTGTATGTTTCTGCAAAACCAGATGAGAGACACCAGCTAAATAGAATTGAGGAATGTGTAAAGGACATTAGACACCAGATGCTTATTAACTTCCTTCTGCTTAACTCCAACAAGACTGAAGTACTTGTACTTGAACCACATGCAGCTAGAACTAAGTTTTCTGATTCCACAGTAACTCGGATGGCCTTTCTGTTTCTTCACGTGCAGCAGTAAAAGACCTTGGGGTGATTATTGACCCCAGTCTTTCATTTGAAATTCATATCGATAACATTACCTGGATAGCTTTATTTCATCTCAGAAATATTGCTAAGATAAGAAATTTAATGTCACTACATGACGCAGAAAAAATAGTTCATGCTTTTGTTACCTCCAGGTTAGATTATTGTAATACCTTACTGTCTGAATGTTCCAATAAGTGAATAAACAAGCTCCAGTTAGTTCAAAATGCAGCAATAAGAGTCCTTACTAGAACTAGAAAATATGACCACATCACCCCTGTCATATCTACACTGCATTGGCTCCCAATCAAATTTCGTATTGCTTATAAAATACTACTATTGACCTTTAAAGCACTAAATGGTCTCACACCACAGTACCTAAGAGAACTTCTGGTCCTTTATGACCCACCATGCCTTAGTACTTAGATCAAAAGGTGCAGGCTATCTGCTGGTACCTTGTATAGTGAAGGCTACATCAGGGGGTGGAGCCTTTTCTTACAAAGCCCCCCATTTATGGAACAGCCTTCCAAGTAGTGTTTGGGACTCGGACACAGTCTCAGCATTTAAGTCTAGGCTGAAAACATATTTGTTTAGTCAAGCCTTTTTTTTTTTTTGGTAAAGGAGTAGATCTGGAGGATCCTCAGATAGAGTGTTTTGGTAAACTGGGATGTATGGATGCTGTCAGTCCCCCACTCACTTGCTCACTCGAGTTTGTTGATGGTGTAGTGGCTGGCTGCTTTATGTCTCGGGGTTATCTTCTGGCTATCCCCTTTTAGTTATGCTGTCATAGTTAGTTTTGCCGGAGTCCCTGCTTGCACTCAGTGCAAAATGTATACTGTTCTTACTCATCAGGTGACATTGGGCATACCTAACAACCTATGTTTTCTGTCTCTTTCTGTGTTATTCCTTTGTAGCTATGAACATAACTGCTGTGCCACAGTTTTTTCTAGGATCTTGGAGATAAAGGGGAAGTATGATGTTGGTTTATAGTTGGACAGCTGACTGGGGTCCAGGTTAGGTTTTTTAATGAAAAAGATAAAGGCAGCCCTGTATCAGTCAGGATTTAGACCTCATCTTCGCACAGACACAGCACTGGTTAAAGTAGTAAATGACCTACTGTTGGCCTCTGATCAGGGCTGTGTCTCGCTGCTTGTATTGCTTGACCTTAGTGCAGCATTTGACACCACTGATCATTCCATTCTCCTGGATAGATTAGAAAATGTGGGAGTTAAGGCAGTGACCCTCTCCTGGCTCAGGTCTTATTTAACTGATCGCTATCAATTTGTTGATGTAAATGGTGATTTTTCTATGCATAATAAGGTAAAGTTTGGTGTTCCACAAGGTTGTTTCTTCAGCCCACTGCTTTTTTTAATGTATGTTAGATCTGGGTAATATTATTTGTCAGCATCGTATTCGCTTCCACGGTTATGCTGATGACACACAGTTGTAGGTATCAGCAAAGCCAGATGACAGACACCAGCTTAAATAAACTGAGGAATGTGTAAAGGACATTAGACACTGGATGCTTATAAACTTCCTTTGACTTAATTCTGACAAGACAGAAGTACTTGAACCACATGCAGCTAGAAGTAGGTTCTAATTACATAGGCACTCTGCATGGCCTTTCTGTTTCTTCATGTGCAGCAGTAAAAGACCTTTTGTCTTGTTCTTTTGTTGTCTTCATATATGCACAAAAAATGCTCAGTCATCAATCGGAGACCTCTTGGACCACTGAAATGTACTAAGTGTGAAAACACAAATAAAGAGCTGTTTAAAAGATGTAAAAAGGCATTTCTAAGTGACATGGTGGTACAATGGGTAACAATGTCTCCTCACTGTGGTAATGTCCCATTTTCTTCCTGTATCTACTGTGTCTTGCAAAAGTATTCTGAGGACTACAGTTGACTTGCTAACTTTAGGACTGCAGTTATCATGAACAGTTTTGCACTCAAGTTTCCATCAGTGAAGAGTTTATAACATCAACGAAACTGACTTCATGTTACAACTGTTAATATTATAGTCATGCTGTCTGTTGTTGCCCAAATGAGGATGGGTTCCCTTTTGAGTCTGGTTCCTCTCGAGGTTTCTTCCTCATGTCATCTGAGGGAGTTTTTCCTTGCCACCGTCGCCACAGGCTTGCTCATTGGGGATAGATTAGGGATAAAATTAGCTCATGTTTTAAGTCATTCAAATTCTGGAAAGCTGCTTTGCGACACTGTTTATTGTTAACAGCGCTATACAAATAAACTTGACTTGACTTGACTATTCAAACACCCCCGGTGTTTGTCCTGTTTTGTTGCATTTCAAGCTGGAATTAAAATCAATTTGGGGGGGGGGAGAGCAGCATTTGATTAACACAACATGCCTACCAATTTAAAAGTGATTTTTTTTTTAAACTGTGACACAAACAATAATTAAGATGAAAAAACAGAAATCTGGAGTGGGCATAGGTCTTCACCCCCCAAAGTCAATACTTTGTCAAGCCACCTTTTGCTACAATTACAGCTTCAAGTCTCGGGGTATGTCTCTATTAGTTTAGCACATCTAGCCACTGGGATTTTTGCCCATTCCCCAAGGCAAAACTGCTCCAACTCCTTCAAGTTAGATGGGTTGCATTGGTGTACAGCAATCTTCAAGTTAGCCACAGATTCTCAATTGGATTGAAGTTTGGGCTTTGACAAGGCCATTCCAAAACATTTAAATGTTTCCCTTTAAACCACTCCAGTGTAGGTTTAGCAGTATGTTTAGGGTCATTGTTCTGCTGGAATATGAACCTTCGTCCCAGTCTCAAACCTCTGGCCGACTCAAACAGGTTTTCCTTCAGAATTGCCCTGGATTTAGTGCCATCCATCTTTCCTTCAATCCTGACCAGCTTTCCTGTCCCTGCAGATGAAAAACATCCCCACAGCATGATGCTGCCATCACCGTGCTTCACTGTAGGAATGGTGTTCTCAAGGTGTTGGATTTGCACAACACATGGCATTTCCCATGATGGCCAAAAAGATCAATTTTAGTCTCCTCTGACCAGAGAATCTTCTTCCATGTGTTTTGAGGAGTCTGCCACATGCTGTTGGGCAAACTCTAAATGTGTTTTCTTATTTTTTTTCTTTAAGCAGTGGCTTTTTTCTGACCACTCTTCCATAAAGCCTGCTCTGTGGAGTGTACAACTTAGTGTTCCCATAGACCAGGGGTGTCCAAACTGATCCATAAAGGGCCATGTGGCTGCAGGTTTTCATTCCAGCCATGCAGCAGCACACCTGACTTGGCTCATTCAATCAACTGAACTGTCTTCACACAGTCAAATACTTGCAGCCACACCCACCCTTGATTAAAGGGTGGGTGTGTCAGTTGATTGAATAAGCCAAATCAGGTGTGCTGCTGCATGGCTGGAATGAAAACCTGCAGCCACACGGCCCTTTATGGATCAGTTTGGACACCCCTGCCATAGACAGATACTCTCATATCTGCTGTGGATCTTTGCAACTCTTTCAGTGTTATCTTTGGTGTCTTTGTTACATCTCTGATTAATGCCTTCCTTGCTCAGTCTGTGAGTTTTGATGGGTGGCCTTTTCTTGTCAGATTTGTAGTGGTGCCATGTTCTTTCCATTTTGCTATAATGGATTTAATGGAGCTTCCTGGGATATTCAAAGTTTGGGATATTTTTTTTATAACTCAACTGTGATCTATACTTCTCCACAACTTTGTCTCTGGCCTGTTTGGAGGCTCCTTGGGTTTCATGCTGCTTGCTTAGTAGTGTTGCAGAGTCAGGGTCCTTCCAGAACAGGCTGATTTATACAGACATCATGTGACAGATCATGTGACACTTTGATTGCACACAAGTGGATCTTAATCAACTAATGTGACTTATGAAGTTAATTGGGTGGACCAGCTCTTATTGAGGGGTTTCATATGAAAGGGGGTGAATACCTATGTACACTCCAGATTTCTGTTTTTTTTTTTAGCTTAATTATTGTTTGTGTCACAATTAAAAAAAAACAATTTGCACCTTTAAAGTTGTACACATGCTGTGTAAAGCAAATGGTGCTAACCTCCCAAAAATCCATTTTCATTCTAGCTTGTAATATGACAAAACAGGTCAAACACCAAGGGGGATGAATACTTTTGCAAGACACTGTATGTGGGTTTCTTCTGGGTTTTCTGGTTTCCTCCTGGTGTCCAAAAACATGCGGCTAGGCAGTTTGGGTATGCTAAACTGATCCTATTTGTCAGTGTGTGTGTGTGTGTGTGTGTACTTGGCGCCATGTGATAGATGGAATCCTTCCCCCCACCTTGAACCCAGTGTTCCCAGAATAGGCTCCACCATGATACTGACTACATTATGTGAATGTTCGATGTTCTTTAGTGTGTAATCAGAGACTGAGATAGAGGCAGTCTGCCCTCTTGTGTTCCACTCTGAACTGGATGAATAAATGGCAGTGACAAAATGAAAGAGAGCTAAACATTCATCTCATTCTCATCTCATTATCTCTAGCCGCTTTATCCTGTTCTACAGGGTCGCAGGCAAGCTGGAGCCTATCCCAGCTGACTACGGGCGAAAGGCGGGGTACACCCTGGACAAGTCGCCAGGTCATCACAGGGCTGACACATAGACACAGACAACCATTCACACTCACATTCACACCTACGGTCAATTTAGAGTCACCAGTTAACCTAACCTGCATGTCTTTGGACCGTGGGGGAAACCGGAGCACCCGGAGGAAACCCACGCGGACACGGGGAGAACATGCAAACTCCGCACAGAAAGGCCCTCGCCGGCCCCGGGGCTCGAACCCAGGACCTTCTTGCTGTGAGGCGACAGCGCTAACTACTACACCACCGTGCCGCCAGCTAAACATTCAACAAGACAAAAAAGACACAGTTATAAACAGTTTCATAAAATAGTAGAATATTATGCACACTACATTTGAAGTAGCGTTTCATTTGAATGACCTTCATACTTTTGGCTACGCTTCCTCCCTGAGTGTCATACAGAGTCAGAAACACCATGAGCAAGTCTGTCTGTGATACTGAATAAAGTTGATGAGAGACACCACTGTGGGAAGATTTACACATGCCTACTGCACAACATTCAACTGGCAAGAAAGCAATACAATTATATTACTGCGTTGTTGACTGAAATATCACTTTAAGTGGTCTGTAAAGTACCAAATGTCATATAATGTGTTAATTTAGAACACTACCCATCTATAGAATGAGTCCTGATACCATGTAGCAATAAAACAATCATCACTGATGAGTAAAGATAAGAGCAGGGTGCTGTTTCCTCCTCTTATCCTATTGAAGCTTGATGTAACTAAAGAACTGTGAAATGTATCTTTCTATAGCCAGTGCAATTGTGAAGCCTCTCATGTGTGGAGCCTCATACTTAAGTAAAAATGGTAATGTATCTACCCATCTGGTGGATTATCCATCATCATCTGTACACAGATAGAGCTTTTGCCCTTCTGCTCCATGGGAGGTTTCTGTCCTCCCCGAGCTCACCTTAGGACACCTGCCTTATGCTTTGACAGGTGTACCACCCCAGTCAAATTCCCCACCTGCCACTGTCCCCAGAAAAAGTAAAGCTGTGCCTTCAATATCGACATTAAATGGTATGGAATAGCATCCTTTGGCAAGTAATCCCTGTTGCTTGATGGGACAGCAAGACTGACACAGTCACAGAAAAGACTTGTTGCACCACCAAAACGTGAGGTGGGATTTGTTTTCAGGGTTTACTCCCCAAGATCTGCCATGTTCTGTGATAGTAACAGGGGCACTACGAGTAGGACACATGGTCAGTCTTCACCATAGAGAGGCTGGTGTGATCAGCTCTTGAGTGACCATATGCTGTGCTTAACAGGGTGCTGGATGTAAGGAGACCAGTCTAGGATGCCTACAGGCCACTAGGAAAGGTACTACTCCTCCAGTGATCCTTAAGCCCCGACACAGATAGCTATAGCATTATCTATATTGTGTAGCATGAGATGGTGACAGATGATGATGAATTGGCATGATTCTTTAGATTTTCTACATTAATGGCTGTAATTGCATCATTCAATTGAGCTCCTTCAATCCATCCATTATCTGTAACTGCTTATCCTGTGCAGGGTTGCTGGCAAGCTGGAGCCTATCCCAGCTGACTATGGGTGAGAGGCGGGGTCAGGGGCATCAGAAGCATTTTTAATGTGGGGGGACACACTGGCTGGGGGTCTGGGGATCCTCCCCCAGAAAATTTTTAATTCATTAGATGCCATTTCCTGCATTCTGGTGTATTTTTAACAGGTTGTTAAACACCTAATTTTACCTACAAAAGTCACTTAATTTCAATGACTATTTTAGAGACTCAACAATAAGTCCTCATTCAACTAGTCCATATATTCATCAACCTGTTTTTAAATCCACTGCTACGCCTAAGATAATGAGCTGAATGTGACACAATTTATCACCAACAATGACTTTATGGGTGCATTTTACTTTTTATTTTGTGTTTCCTTTTTATTTAGTTTTAGATGTAACACAACATACCACTGTGCCAAGCAATAGTGACACTCAACTATATGTTTAAAAATAAGAATATTCATAATTTCACACAATGAACAGGCATGACATGGCATCATGCAAACTTCATAACACACAATCACACTGTGTCAAGCAACGGTGACACATAAAAAAATAACTTCACACAATGAACAGGTGCAATTTTGTTCACCACCAACAGTGACTTTAGTGGGTGCATTTTACTTTTTTCCGATTTAGTGATACTCATAACAAATGACATGGCATCATGCAGTCTTCATAACACAAAATCATACTATGTCAAGCAACGACACATAAAATATAACATCACACAATGAACAAGTGCAGTTTTGTCAACTTACATGCAATGGTGGTACTACAGTCACATTTACAGATTAGTATAACAAATAGATTTATAGATAGAACTCCTTCTTACATTGGTGCCACCACAACTTCTAGCACTTCATAACTTTTATCCCCCTTTCCTTCACAATCCACCTGGAATAACATCCATCTCTTTCCATTGCTTTCCTTTCTACTATTCCTTCCCCATACACTGATTTCCCATGTTACTTTCCAGAAAACTGGCAAAGACCAGACAAAACAAGTTCTTCACATCACAACAGGGAATCAGTAAATATCATCAGAGCAGACTTGACCTCATTCTTGGCATTACAATAAGGTCAGCCTACTGGGTTTGAATTAAATGATAGCTAACATTAAGCTCGCTGATACATCTCCTAACATTGACTAGCCAGCTAACTGCACTAACATTTCCATTGGGACAAAAAAACCCTGTCCTTTGGGGAAATTTTTACTTACTTTCTGCTTCTTTGTAAAGAATGTCCTTATGTCCATTGTGTCTGGGGAGGGAGCAAATACTGCAAACAATTCATCATCAACCAAGAATACCCCATTAGGCTAAGCTTATTTCATTGTTTAGTTGAACATTAATTTAACGTGGCCTAGGGTTAATTTTGAGGGCATATAACAAAAGAATAAGGTTTTAGCAAAAGCTACGGTAGACATTGTGAGGTGGCAATGGGGCTGATGTTACCTCCTCCACTTTCGAGCAGCTGCACCTTGCAGCAAAATTTCTCTGCTTGCACTGAGATTCACTTCACTTGCGTGTGGTGAGTTGTTGTAGGTAACGCCCAGAAAACCCAGAGTGGATTTTCAGTGGTATGTGTATTCTCTTATCGATCAAATGGAATGGATTCTTTCACGAAGCAATAGAAACGGCGCTGGGTGAACTAATATTTTATGGTAAATGTGGGAGGGGGGGTCTAAATGAAGAATTATGAAATGTGAAGGGGACACATCCCCTTCACATTCAATGGTGGCGACGCCCATGGGTGGGGTACACCCTCTACAAGTCGCCACATCATCGCAAGGTCGACACATAGAGACAACCATTCACACTCTCGGTCAATTTAGAGCCACCAATTATCCTAAACTGCATGCCTTTGGACTGTGGGGGAAACTGGAACACCCGGAGGAAACCCACATAGACACGGGGAGAATATGCAAACTCCACACAGAAAGGCCTCATCAGCCACTGGACTCGAACCCAGAACCTTCTTGCTGTGAGGCGACTGTGCTAACTACTACACCACCATGCCACCCTCATTCAATATATTTAACAGGTTTTTTTTCCCACGAAATCGAGTCGTACCGGTACATGAGGCTATAAGCCATGTATGACAAGATTGAGTGGAATAACAATTTTATTCTCTCCACATTCACTGGATTTTGAGAAACAGAGCATTTTTATTTTTAGCAAATTTGATAAATAAAAACTTTATACAAAACGTCCATCACAATCATTTCCACTTGGAATGTAAACAAACCGGTGAAATGACAGGAGCAATTTGTGAAAAATGCTTAAATAAAAAAAATAATAATCAAATAATTTATATAGTGTCTTTCTCATACCCAAGTTCACCTTACAATTAGGAAAAGAAAAAAAAAGTCCACCAAAAGAGTCAGGATGTCATTCCAATGGTGTAGCTGCCACAGTCTCACCAAAAGGCACACGAAGATAAATCCCTCACTGCCTGCACAGCTGCCACGACACCGCCGGGCAACATCGCTTGGAACACCGCGCCAAGCAAAAAAACACCATCACACACAGGGCTGCGTTAACCCTTGCCGAGGCCCTGGGCAGACACACCCCCGAGGCCCCACCCCCGTCTGTTTTCAACTGCACTCAGCAAATTCACCCCCTCAGACGTGCCTGTCTAACTAGACACAGAAACTTAAATAATGACAGTGGCACAATTAGAAATACTATTGAACGATAAAACTTTATATCCATCAACACCTATTTAATCGAGAAAAAGCAATGGTGAAATAGGCAATTGCATGGTGAAGAAATCCATCAGACATCATGGTTAACAAGTCTGGTTAACTAAAGTTTAGCCTCAAGAAGCCTTTGAATGAGTGAGTCAATGAACAACATGTCAAGAACATAACCTAGGCCTACAACAGTTTCTTTAGTATTCAGAACAAGAACATTAATTTGGTATATAACCATTCGTTTTCATTTTGGAATCCAGGCGACTTTTAACTTGTGAAAACAAAGAGCGATAACAAAGAAAGAAAAATATCTTGCTTCTCAGAAATAAATCTCAATGTTAGGCTATGTGAAACATTTCATCCTTTCACACACGTAATGTCCCAAACAGCAGTGGCACACAGCTTTGCGCATTCAGTTTGACAGCCATGGGTCAACTTACAAGGGCACTTTCCTACTTTTCTGGAAAGCGAAGTCATTAATTAAATCATTGAACTCAAGCTGGCGTAGCGTGTGAAGACATGGTGGACAGTGATCATATTAACAATGACAGGTGATTTATGCGACGGGACAAGGTGGGCTTCCTTACGGGTGGCGAAATGCATCAAAAATGTTATCAATATGATCAAAACTTCTGAAAATATCGTTTCATATTTTCTGATCTCGCTACCTCCGAGGCCCCCTAGTGGCCGAGGCCCTGGGCAGCTGCCCATGAAGCCCATTAGGATAACGCATCCTTGATCACACAGAGCGCTTGACAACCACAATGCTAAAAGAGCAACAGGCTCACTGCAGTCCATAGCGAGGAGCACAGGCATCACTAACGGCAAACCAAGGCCAGGAGGGAACCGACGTCCAAAACTGTGTCCAGAGCTACACCACAACCAGTGGACAAAACACTCAAACAAAAAACAAACATCAAACTACACAAACACAAAAAAAAGAAAAACAAAAGGGAAAATAAAATAAAAAGCTTCAGTGAGAAGCGGCAGCCAAAATGTGCACAGTGTACTCTCAACTGGATTTCTTAGCGTCAAATATTTTTATTCCGTGTTTTGTTGCTTTTTTTTTTTTTTGGTATGGGGGGGTTTTCAAGTATAGGTTTTATTTCGTCCTTGGCTGGTTCAGCAACACGCTCAACCATTTTCTTTTTCTTCTTTAGGGTTTTTTGGCACAATTTCTCTGCTTGCACTGAGATTCACTTCACTGCATGCGGTGAGATGCATTACCACCGCTGACTGGGCTGGAGTGTGGAACAGGAGATATTGGGGGGAAAAGAAAGCTATATTCTTTCAGCAGGGGCATAGCCATCATTTTAGAAGTGAGGGGTACAAATTGTTCAGAGGTCTATTGAGTGATTTATCATCCTCTCGCATTCAATTGCACCTCTCCTTAGCAGCTAAAGAACCACATAACCACAAACAGCACAGCACCAGGGAACTGACTTTAGTTCTTTAAAATGATATACTATCAAAATCTAAAGTCAAAATCTATAAATCTATAAAGTAAAATTTATAAATAGAATTAAGAATAGTAGTAGTGACATAGCTAGTTATATTCTCTTCTCACCTGTGACCCTGCATAATCATCCCTGCTGGCCTCTGGTCCACTGTCTTCTTTCTCACCCTGCTCTTTCTGTTGTGGCAATAAAGATTAAAATAATATGCAGAAAGCAACATTTTGAAATAGAATTAGGAATACAGTAATAATAATCAGCAAATTCATGTACTTTAAACTTTAACTACCACAAAAATAAATTAAATCTTTACAAAAATAACAGTCAAAGGAACACAAATACATTTATATTCTTATTTTCTACTCAGAAGTGAGTAATCTAAGGGTAGCCAAAATAGTAACGTTACTCAAGTAAGAGTATTGTTACTTTAGAATAATATTACTCAAGTAAAAGTAAAACGTATTTTGCAACAAAACAACTCTTAAGAGTACAATTTATCAAAAAAGTTACTCAAGTAAATGTAACTGAGTAAATGTAACTAGTTACTACCGCCTCTAAGTTAGCTAGCTAGCTTAACTGACTAAATTGACATCTATTTGTCATCTTTTAGCTAAGGGGTCATCCATAATTTTCATCATTATCATGAGTCTACAAAGAGTAGACTTTTGAGCAACCCCCCTCACCCCCCAAAAAAGTGTACATTAGCGGACAAAAAAATGATGATGGATCTACGTGGAATAGGAATTCAAAATAAAACCATGTCTTGTATTACTTTTTATTAAAATCAGATGACAGGACAATACAGAAATTCACAAGAGAAGAAAAGAAGACACAAGACGGGTCCAGAAGTTTTCATAGAAAGCAGGCGATTTATTTTTCAGTCCTCCCAGGATTCCGCGGGCCTTTTTTGTGATTGTTGTGGGCTAAAATGTCTAATGTTGCGGGTTTTTCCAAAAAAATTGCGATGAAAGTTGCGGTGTTTTTTAAGTTTTTGTTGCGATTACATTGCGGGAGGAAGTGAAAGTTGCGAGAAATTGTTGTGATTTTCTCTTTTTGTGATTAAAATTGAGTGATGTTAAATATTAAGTTATTACTGAAAAACTATTGATTAAAAGAACAAAGACACTTGAACGTATACACGGAAGTAAGCAGTGTTGCCAGATACTGCTGACGTTTTCCAGCCCAAAATATGTTCAAAACCCGCCAAAATGAACTTGAAACCCCCCAACTGGGCGGGAAACCGCCCAATCTGGCAACACTGGAAGTAAGGCGGAAGGTAGTTTGTCAACCTCAAGACAACGCCAACGATTGGTCAAATTTGCAGGAAAGTTGCAGTGATTGGATATAATTGCAACACCGCCCTGAATTCGCGGGGATTGGTTGAATTTGCATTGAAATTGCAAATCGCAACATCGCAAAATCCTGGAGGGTCTGATTTTTGAAAATTAGGAACTGTCTTTTTAAGGGGAGCTGTTGCCTTTTGGCTTTGAAACGTTCGTTTTTGATTCTTTCCAAGCAGCCTGTCCTGCCCTAACTGCCTCCTGCTGCTTCTCAGATGAATGCAGGAAACAATAAATGTTTAAAAATTGCTCGTACTCGTTTG
The DNA here is from genome assembly GCF_027579695.1 of Neoarius graeffei. Lineage (NCBI taxonomy): Eukaryota > Metazoa > Chordata > Actinopteri > Siluriformes > Ariidae > Neoarius > Neoarius graeffei. Next base: position 102,553,834 of record NC_083574.1, on the reverse strand, counting down.
AAGGAGTCTTGTGAATAGCGGTATTTCTGCTATTCACAAATTTGTAAATGCGGTCAAAATCTGGGTCAGCCATTGTTGTTGTATTGAAGAAAGAAAGCGTGTAGAGCTAGCTGGCAACACCGATTGTTAGGACTAGGACTGTTTTGGCCTCTAGAGGCCGCTGTTATTTCCTTTTCATGTCGTGTTTATTTTGGCCTCTAGAGGCCGCCACTGTTCCTGTGTTTTGTGTTTGTGTTAATTGCCTAATTATCTTCACCTGTGTCCTTAATTAGTTTGTCTATTTATACCCCTGAGTTCAGTCCTCTTGTCACGGAGTCTTTGTGCTGTTATGTTTATCTCCAGTTTCCTTTGTACTGTGTTTTTTTGATCTTCTTAGCTTTTGAATTTTTGCACTTTGCTTTTCTTTTGGATTATACTCTTTGGTTTTTTTTGTCTTTTGTTTTGCCCTGTATATAGTGTATATAGTTTAAATAAACCATTTGATTCTTTTTCTACTTCCGCCTCACGCCTCTGCATTTGAGTCATCCCCCTGGTGGCCTAGTGGGGGTTTGCTGGATTATCACACCAACGAACCAGGTTCGAATCCCAGCAAAACCCTAACAGAAAGACTCCGTCATGACCGACTCAGCAGAGGCTGCTTCAACTGTCTACCCGGCCAACCTTCAGGGAATTATGGCAGTTTTGACACGCTTCGGAGCGACCATGGACGCTCATGGACGTACGCTCACCAGCCAACGTGAGGCCCTCGCTCGCCACGAGGAACTGCTTCAGCAAATTGGGAAAACCCTGGCACAGCTGACATCTCTGCCTGCATCTCCTGCTCCTGATCCAGCTCCCACTCCTGCTCCAGTGCCTCCTGCAATGCTGCCTTCTTCACCTCGCGAACCCAGCCTTCCTGCACCACAGAGGTATGACGGCAAGCACAGTGAGTGCCGAGAGTTCCTTACCCAGTGTCAACTCACCTTTGAGCTTCAGCCTACCACCTACACTACGGATCGCCGCAAGATTGCCTTTGTGATCACCTTATTAGCTGGTAAGGCGCGAGCCTGGGCTACTGCTATCTGGCAAAGACAGGGACCTGAGTGCTTTGATTTCCAGCTGTTTTCTGAAGAGATGCTTCGGGTCTTCGATCAGGCAGACATCAGTACCGACGCAGCCCGAAAGCTCATGTCCATCCGGCAAGGAGGAAGCGTCGCAGATTACGCCATCTCGTTCCGAACACTCGCAGCAGTAAGTGGATGGAACGAGACTGCCCTGGTGTCAGCCTTCCACCATGGTCTGTCTGACCCCATCAAGGACGGTCTGGCCTCTATTGGATGCCCAAGTGACCTCGAAACCCTCATCTCACATGCTATTCGTCTGGACAACAGGATGAGAGAACGCCACCAAGCCTTGAGCCCCCCCAGCCTCCCTACCTCTACCTGGAGACCGTCTACCTCCTTCAGTGACTGTCCAGAACCCATGCAAGTGGGTCGTACTCGCCTCTCCGCATCTGAGAGGGAGCGCAGAAGGAGGGACAAGTGCTGCATCTACTGTGGCAAGCCTGGTCACTTCCGAGCATCATGTCCCGAACTCTTGGGAAAAGGACCGCCCCGTCCAGCCGAGGGAGGGTTGTGACGGGGCCTACCCTCTCTCCCGGACTCCCTGGCCAAGGAATCTACATCCCGGTCTCCATCTCCTGGGGTGAGTCTGTCCACTCTTGTCAAGCTTTGATAGACTCAGGGGCGGCTGGGAACTTTATGGATATTCACTTCGCCCAAAGCATCAATATTCCGACTGCACCTCTTGAAGTCCCACTGTCTGTGTCTGCCCTCGATGGCCAAGCGTTAGGTGATGGAAGAGTCACCCAAGTTACTTCTCCAGTTTTCCTCCAGTCTCAAGGTCACAAGGAAGAAATATCCCTGCACCTGATTCCTTCACCTGAGTTCCCAGTTATTCTAGGCCTTCCTTGGCTTACTCGCCACAACCCTCGCATAGACTGGGTAACAAGCCAGGTTGTGGAATGGGGCCCTGCATGCCATGCCTCTTGTCTGCTCTCTAGCTCTCCTGTGTCTCCTGCCGAGCCCCCTGATCTCACCGAGTTATCTCAAGTTCCCACAGAGTACTGGGATCTCAAGGAGGTATTCAGCAAGAGCAGGGCCGCCGTTCTTCCTCCGCACCGGGCCTACGACTGTGCCATCTACTTGCTCCCTGGGACTACCCCTCCTCGTGGCAGACTGTTTTCACTCTCTCAGCCAGAACGCAAGGCCATGGAGGAATACCTCAAAGATGCCCTGGTCTCTGGGTTTATTCGACCCTCCACTTCACCTGCTGGAGCCGGCTTCTTCTTTGTCGGCAAGAAGGATGGGGGGCTCCGACCATGTATTGATTACAGGGGCCTGAATAAGATCACTGTGCGCAACCGATATCCCCTTCCGCTGATGTCCACAGCTTTCGACCTGCTCCAAGGCGCCACCGTCTTCACCAAGTTGGACCTACGGAACGCATACCACCTCATCCGTATCCGACAGGGAGATGAGTGGAAGACTGCCTTTAACACCCCGTCTGGGCACTACGAATACCAGGTGATGCCCTTCGGACTCACCAACGCACCAGCTGTTTTTCAGGCCCTAATCAACGACGTCTTAAGGGACATGATTAACCTATACGTTTTTGTCTACCTCGACGACATCCTTATCTTTTCCAAGACCGTGCAGGAGCACCGCCACCATGTCCGCCAGGTTCTCCAGAGGCTGCTACAGAACAATCTGTTCGCCAAGGCCCAGAAATGCGAATTTCATGTTCCCGAGGTCTCCTTTCTGGGATTTATTGTACGGACAGGCCAACTCCAAATGGACCCTGCCAAGACCCTGGCCGTCCGGGATTGGCCTACTCCCAAGTCCGTTAAGGAGGTTCAGCGGTTCTTAGGATTCGCTAACTTCTACCGCAAGTTCATCAGGAACTTCAGTTCTGTGGCAGCACCCATGTCAGACCTCACCAAAGGGACAGGTGGATCTTATGGCTGGTCTCCTCAGGCAGAAAAGGCATTCAAAGACCTCAAGGACCGCTTCTGCACGGCACCCATTCTGGTTCTCCCGGACACCTCCCAACCATTCATCGTGGAGGTGGACGCCTCAGACAGTGGTGTCGGCGCGGTGCTCTCTCAACGTTCGGAAGGAAAGCTGCACCCCTGCGCTTACTTCTCCCACCGCCTGAGTCCTGCTGAGTCCCGGTACGATGTGGGGGATCGAGAACTGCTAGCGGTCAAACTGGCCCTTGAGGAGTGGAGGCACTGGCTGGAGGGAGCACAACATCCATTCCTGGTTTGGACTGACCACAAGAACCTGGAGTACCTCCAGCAAGCCAAGAGACTGAACCCTCGACAGGCTAGGTGGGCCCTGTTTTTCAGTCGGTTTGACTTCACCCTCTCATACCGCCCCGGCTCCAAGAACACCAAACCTGACGCACTGTCCAGACTGTTCTCTGCCACTAACAGGGAGAATGAAGTCGGGCCTATTATCCCTGTGTCCCGGATTGTGGCCCCTGTCCGCTGGGGTATTGAGGAGGCTGTCCGACGAGCCCAACGCCAGGACCCCGGTCCTGGGACGGGGCCACCAGGCCTCTTGTACGTCCCACATCAAGCCCGGGCCAAGGTTCTCCAGTGGGGTCACTCTTCCCCTCTCACCGCCCACCCGGGAGCTCGGAGGACCCTGGACTTCCTGAAAAGACGCTTCTGGTGGCCTAACATGGAGAAGGAAGTAAGGTCATTTGTCCTGTCCTGTGAGGTTTGCACCAGAACCAAGAACCCACGACAGCGTCCCCAGGGTCTCCTGCATCCTCTGACCATTCCCCGGCGTCCCTGGTCCCACGTGGCAGTCGACTTTATCACGGGTCTCCCTGAGTCACAAGGTAACACGGTCATTTTGGTCTTAGTTGACAGATTCTCCAAGGCCTGCCGCTTCATACCACTGTGCAAACTCCCCTCTGCTCTTGAAACTGCGAAACTTTTGTTTAATCATGTCTTCCGAGTCTTTGGTCTTCCACAGGACATCGTCTCAGACCGAGGGCCCCAGTTCTCCTCCCGAGTGTGGCACGGGTTCTGCAAGGTCATCGGAGCCACTGCCAGCCTCTCCTCTGGGTTTCACCCACAGTCCAATGGTCAGACGGAGAGGCTCAACCAGGACCTGGAAACCACCCTGCGAGGCCTGGCTATGGATAACCCGACATCGTGGAGCACCTGGCTGCCATGGGCGGAGTACGCCCACAACACCCTGCAGTCATCGGCCACCAAGCTGTCGCCATTCCAGTGCCAATTCGGGTTCCAGCCACCTCTGTTCCCGGACCAGGAGGAGGACGCGGGGGTGCCCTCGGTCAACCAATATGTGAGACGGTGTCGCAAGACCTGGAGCAAGGTCAGGAAGACCCTCATACAGACCTCCAGAACCAACCAGACTCAGGCCAACCGCCATAGAAGACCTGCACATGCTTTCCGCCCTGGGCAGCGTGTTTGGCTGTCCACTAAGGACCTTCCACTGCGGGTGGAGAACCGCAAGCTTGCTCCTCGCTACATTGGCCCCTTCAAGGTGGTGCGCAGGGTGAACCCTGTCTCCTACCGGCTCCAGTTGCCCCGGACTCTGAGGATCAACCCCACTTTCCATGTTTCCCTGTTACGGCCCGTACTGACGTCTACGTATGCCCCTGCCCCTAGGAACCCCCCACCCCCCCGCATCTTCCAGGGGCAGACTGTGTTCACTGTGAATCGCCTGCTTGACTCCCGCCGGGTCCGCGGCGGGTTGCAATATCTGGTGGACTGGGAGGGCTATGGTCCTGAGGAGCGCTGCTGGGTTCCTGCTCGGGATGTCCTTGATAAAGAACTATGTCGGGACTTCCATTCGGCCCATCCGGATCGCCCTGGGAACGTCAGGAGACGCTCCTAGAGGGGGGGGTCCTGTTAGGACTAGGACTGTTTTGGCCTCTAGAGGCCGCTGTTATTTCCTTTTCATGTCGTGTTTATTTTGGCCTCTAGAGGCCGCCACTGTTCCTGTGTTTTGTGTTTGTGTTAATTGCCTAATTATCTTCACCTGTGTCCTTAATTAGTTTGTCTATTTATACCCCTGAGTTCAGTCCTCTTGTCACGGAGTCTTTGTGCTGTTATGTTTATCTCCAGTTTCCTTTGTACTGTGTTTTTTTGATCTTCTTAGCTTTTGAATTTTTGCACTTTGCTTTTCTTTTGGATTATACTCTTTGGTTTTTTTTGTCTTTTGTTTTGCCCTGTATATAGTGTATATAGTTTAAATAAACCATTTGATTCTTTTTCTACTTCCGCCTCACGCCTCTGCATTTGAGTCATCCCCCTGGTGGCCTAGTGGGGGTTTGCTGGATTATCACACCAACGAACCAGGTTCGAATCCCAGCAAAACCCTAACACCGATGTGGCGCGAAATTTTTAACATGGCGGCCGCCGATTCACACATTGACGGATCATCATTTTTTTCATTTTTAAAAAGTGTATGCCTGGTCATTAACCCCCTCCCCCCGCGTACTGTTTGTACGCTCGTGATAATGATGAAAATTATGGATGACCCCTAAACATTATCTACATTCAACAGCATTACTCAACTTACATGGTTTGTTTGGAAAAAAAACTGTCTAAAGTCTTTAGCCTCTTGGCTGGTTTGCTGAACATACAGAAGAACTGCCCAGATCTGAATCACACCAAAGATACTCACACAATATTTTCTAAAGCGTTTCTGATCACACGTGACAGCTGTGTTTGTTTGCCGCCTTAGCTCTGCCTGCTCATGATGCATTTAGAGGCGGCTCGGAAAAACACGTTTCCACATGTTAAAAATGAATTGAGTGGTTGTAATGGCTGTAAAAAGTGAGGGGGGACAGAGGGCACAGATACGGGAAGTGCGGGGGACATGTCCCCCGCGTACCCCGCATCCGCTACGCCCATGTCTTTCAGCTATTTCTACTTCTTTTAAATACTTGATAAGAAGGTGATATATCAGACTTGATGCACGCCACCATTTTGTTTTTCTTTACTCACGGTACAGTATATGAGCTAATATCATAGTAGTCAATCAGAGCACGCAATTGCTCATATCCAGTGAATGTGGATAGAATACATGAGGGTAGTCAAGTCAAGTCAAGTTTATTTATAAAGCACTTTAAAATACAACAAAGGCAGCTGACCAAAGTGCTGGACAAGCAGGTAAAAAGACTTGAGGACACCATAAAACACAAAGACAACGTAACTTGAGGACACCATACACACAGAGAGATGACAACATGACCTGACAACTAAGGACCAATAACACAGGTCAGTGCAATCTCAAAACAAGAAATCATGTAATAAAAGGCACCAAGGCATAGTAATGAATTTAGAGTAAAAAAATAAATAAATAAAAAAATAAATAAATAAATAAATAAATAAAGTAAAAAGACTCATGTAACATTAAAAGAAAAACAAAAAATGAATAAATAAGTAAATAAAAGCTATACAGAGTTAAAAGCTAAGGCATAAAAATGGGTTTTGAGATGAGTTTTAAAAACAGCTAAGGACAGGGCCAAACGTATATGTAGTGGAAGCTCGTTCCAGAGTTTAGGGCCAATGACTGCGAAGGCTCGGTCCCCTCTACTTTTCAGTCTGGAGGGTGGTACAACTAGGCGTAATTGGTCAGCTGACCTGAGGGCCCTGGAGGGGGTGTGAATTTTTAGGAGATCAGACAAGTAAGAGGGTGCCAGTCCATGTAGGGATTTAAAAACAAATAAAAGAATCTTAAAATGTATCCTGTAGCGTATGGGGAGCCAGTGAAGAGCAGCAAGCACAGGTGTTATATGTTCTTGCCTTCGTGTTCTAGTGAGAAGGCGGGCGGCAGCATTTTGAACAAGTTGCAGGTGTGAGATGGAGGAAGAACTTATGCCAGCATACAGGGCATTGCAGTAATCCAGGCGGGAGGAAACAAATGCATGGATGACCCTCTCAAAATCTTTAAAAGATAAAAAAGGCTTAACCTTGGATAAAAGCCTTAGTCGATAAAAACTCGACTTAACAACCATGTTGATTTGCTTCTCCATATTAAAAAATGAATCTAAAATTACACCAAGGTTTTTCGCTGTGTCTTTTACATTGGGTTCAAGTGGGCCTAGGTCATGGAGGGGGTTAGAGGTGGCACTGGGCCAGAAGACTAGGACCTCAGTTTTACTTTCATTGAAACTTAAGAAATTTAGGGCCATCCATGCTTTGATGTCCTCAAGGCAGTTTAGTAGCTGTTTAAAAGCATGGGGGTCACTGGGTTTTAGGGGCATGTAGATCTGTGTATCATCAGCATAACAGTGAAAGGATACGTTGTATTTTCTAAGGATAGACCCCAGGGGTAGCATGTACAGAGAGAAGAGTAGGGGGGCAAGAATCGAACCTTACGGAACGCCACAGGAGAGATGAGCAGAAGGGGATACTGAGTCCCCCAGGCAGACTGAAAAGGTTCTATTTGTCAGGTAGGATTTAAACCATTCAAGGGCAGTGCCTCTGATACCAACACAGTTCTCTAGATGGGAAATTAAAATGTTGTGATCAACAATGTCAAACGCAGCAGTGATGTCAAGTAAAATCAAAATGGCATTGTCACCAGAGTCAGTAGCTATTAAAAGATCATTTAAAACCTTTAGTAGAGCTGACTGTGCTATGGAGAGCTTTAAAACCAGACTGGAGGGGTTCTAAAGGCCCAGTCACACAGCCAAAACTTACGATTTACGCATGAATTGCGCATAAATTTCGAGTCGTGCGCGATTCATCAGTGCTGTGCGTAATTCATACGTTTTTTTGATGTGCAGCATCAGTAGTTGTCAGTGGATGTTCGACGAATTGGGTTTGTGCGCGATTCCAGGTTTTGAGCTGCTCAAAAATATTGATCACGCACAAGTATGCGCGATTGTGCGCCGCTTAACGTAATTCATGCGTCCTTTGCCGTAGTTCTGACGCGGACAATGCACGACATATGCGTGGACCGTTAGTGGTTGATCGCAAGAAATTTACCGCTACCGCGCACGTCGATGACTTTTCACTGACGAATAACGCACATATCACGCATGTCTCGCTGTAGTAACATGTACATTTCACTGATATCCACTGACATGCGTGCTCTATGCGTCGTTCATCAGTGCTAGTGTGCGGTTCATGCGTGCTTATACGTGGTTCATACGCAGTTTATGCGTGGAGTGTTCGTCAATAAAAACCAGAAATTGTCCCTCTTTTGACCCTATGCGCTGATGTGCGTGATTTGTAAGTGATTGTAAGTGATTTGTACGTAGTTCATGCGCAATTAATCAGTGATTTTCGACCACGCACACCCCCAAAAAATGGTCAATTTCTCCACTGACAATCACGCACAAGCCAACTTTATACATGATTTATACGTGATTTATGCGTGATCGGCTGTGTGACTGGGCCTTAAGATGCCATGGGAGTCTAAAAAAGATTGCACTTGCTGGAGCACTAGTTTTTCAAGGACCTTGGACAGGAAGGGAAGCTTTGAGATGGGTCTGTAATTGGAGAGGATAGTGGTGTCTAAATTAGGTTTTTTAATTAATGGCTGTACAATTGCATGTTTAAATGATTGTGGAACACATCCTGAGGCAAGGCTACAGTTCATAATGTCCAGTATGCTGGGACCTGTGGTCTCCAGTGTCAGCTTGATGAGAGACGGGGGCATGGTGTCTGCTTGGCCAGAGGTAATTTTCGTTTGGCCAATTGTTTTGGTTAGAGTGGCCAGGGAGATGGTTTCAAACTGATAAAAAGTTGCAGTGGAAATGACAGGGACAGAGGGATCGAAAGAGGGAGGGGTTATGGAAGCTCTAATATTGTTGACTTTAGAAACAAAAAACTGCAGGAGTGTGTCACTATTAACTGAGGAGGGGTCCAACTCTACATGCTGCTTGGGGTTTAGAGCAGTGTTGATGGTGCTAAAAAGGACACGTGGTTTATCACTGTTACGATGGACAATGTCAGAGAAATATTTGTTTTTTTCAAACTTGACAGTTTTCTGGTATTTAGCCCAGGTTTCCTTCAGAATGTCATAGTTCACATGTAACTTGTCTTTTTTCCACCTGCGTTCAGCCCTCCTGCACTCTTGTCTGACAGAACGAGAGGCGTCAGTCAACCAGGGGACTTGCTTTGTTTTTGGGCGCAGAGTTTTAACGGGTGCGACACAGTAGAGGATGCTGGTGCAGGTAGAGTAAAAAGATGAAATCAGTTGTTCAACATCGTGACAGGCAGCCGAGTCATGGGACTCAGAGGCATTATGGAATGCAGCAGAGAAGCAGGACGCTGTAGTGGAATTAATAATGCGGCACCGGCACACGGAGGCGCGCGCATTTGAGTTGTTTGCAGAGCAGGGGAGTTCAAATGATATGGGCATATGGTCTGAGAAAACAGCGTCACGTATTTTCAGATTTTGCACATGGAGTCCATAGGATAAAATCAGATCCAATGTGTGTCCTAATACTTGGGTGGGGCCCGTCACAGACTGAACAAGATTAAAAGAGTCAATAAGATTTAAAAAGTCATTAGACAGTGGTTTGGAGGGACAGCAGACATGAATGTTGAAGTCACCAACTATAAGCACGCGATCATATTTAGGCATGACCTCGGACAGAAAGTGAGAAAAGTCCTGTTTAAAATCCTTGTTGTACTTCAGAGGACGGTAGATCACCGCGCACAGAATGGCATGCGAGGCAATCAGTTCAAAAGCATTTTGTTCAAAGCTGGCGTACTGAGCCAGCGACAACTGTCTGCATTTTAAAGAGTTTTTAAAAACAGATGCCAAACCACCACCGCGTCCAGTTGTTCTCGGCGAGTTAAGGAATGAGCAATTTGGCGGTAACAGCTCAGCAAAAGGGCTCAGCTCACCTGGGCACAGCCAGGTTTCTGTGATGCACAGTACATTCAATTGGTGCGTTGTGAAGAAGTCGTTCAGGATGAAGGTCTTGTTTCCCACCGAATGCGCATTCACCAGTGCAAACCTGATGGCAAGCGGCTCGCACTCTTCCTGGGGTGCCCGACCTACCGGTTGAAGATGACAGTGGTTCACCCCTCCTCTGCGGAGACGAGGTGAGCGAGGGCATTGGGTGTGGCAGGTGGCCTCCGGGGGAGCAATGACAGTCTTCAGCCAGGTGTATGCAGGTTCCAGGGAGCGCCAGGAGACGAATCGGCTGCAATCAGGAAAATAATCCCGGACCTTGATCCCAGGAGTCAACGACAGATGGAACTTCAGCTTCACCAGTCAACCGCTGCGTTTCCCCCGACATTGGCGTCTCTGGGTCCGTTGAGGAACAGGTCCGCAGAGTATGCACGCAGGTAAATCCGACAGCAGTGGAGGGGGAGGGCAGGTCTGTCCACCATAGCCCCAGCGCAACAGGTTTTCATAGTTTGACCGAATGCTGAGCAGTGATTGTCGGTCGTAGACCAGCAGACAGTTCACTTTGTTGGTCACATAAAACGAAAACAGTACAAACACAGACAGAGACGCCAGAGCTGACAGCAGCGGACGGCAAGCCACACACACTGGCGCCATCACGCACGACAGTTGTGATCGAAATCGGGTAAGTCAAAAAGTTCTAAGACAAATTGAAAAAAATCTTTATTTATGAAAATAACATCTTCAGGCGGCACGGTGGTGTAGTGGTTAGCGCTGTCGCCTCACATCAAGAAGGTCCTGGGTTCGAACCCCGGGTCCGGCGAGGGCCTTTCTGTGTGGAGTTTGCATGTTCTCCCCGTGTCCGCGTGGGTTTCCTCCGGGTGCTCCGGTTTCCCCCACAGTCCAAAGACATGCATGTTAGGTTAACTGGTGACTCTAAATTGACCGTAGGTGTGAATGTGAGTGTGAATGGTTGTCTGTGTCTATGTGTCAGCCCTGTGATGACCTGGCGACTTGTCCAGGGTGTACCCCGCCTTTCGCCCGTAGTCGAAATAGGGATAGGCTCCAGCTTGCCTGCGACCCTGTAGAAGGATAAAGCGGCTAGAGATAATGAGATGAGATGAGAATGAGATAACATCTTCAATAAAAATTATGAAAATCTTCAAGGTTTGTAAAGCCTGGCGCACACGGGCGATTTTCCGTTGCTTGGTCATGCAACTTTTTGGCGCAAGCAAAAAATTGCTTTGTGTACAGATATTTGTGACAGCGGGGTTTTTTTTGGCTTGCGACAGATTGCAGGTATCAAATGTGCTTGATATTCTGCAACAAAAATTCGCCAGTCACTGAGTTGCTGCAGAGATATCGCCACGTGTGTCTTTGCGATAATGAAGTTATCACTTCCAAAGGCGAAGCCAATCCCTGCCCGCGAAGTAGTCACATGATTTCCATGTGACTTGCATCCCCCTCCCCAAATCACCCACTGGTCACAGATAACACGCACATGCAGCTACCCGAGAGGGGAAACTTGCATCCAAAAATCACAATACGCTTGCGGCGAGAAGTCGCCCGTGTACACCAGGTTTAAGAAGTATGTGGAAAGTCTAACTAAATATATAAGGAGTAAAAAGTACTTCTTTCATGGAAATGTAATCAGGTAAGGGTACAAGGATTCAGTTTCAGTAATACTGAAGTAGCTAAATATGCCAAAAGTAATATTTAAGTATTGTAACAAAATACAATCAGTCAAGAATTCTCCACCCCTGTATACCTTACATTTTAAAAATACAGCATTTCTGTTTCTAACTCCTAGAGACAAACAGGCAGCTAGATGGATAGGTCAGGTATATGGGTTTACATTATATTACATGAATTTAACAGACGCTCTTATCCAGAGTGATGTACAACATATCCACAGCAACCTGGGGAGCAGTTCGGGGTTAGGTGTCTTGCTCAAGGGCACTTCAGCCAGTCCTGCTGATTGAGGGACTTGAACCAGCAAACTTTTGGTCCCAAAGCTGCTATACCATTCGGCCATGGCTTCCCATGGTTTAGAGTGTCTGGTATGTAATGTGTAACTAGATACAGTCAGAGTTAAAAGTATGTGGACCCCTTGGAATTATCTGGTTTTCTGCATGAATTGGTAATAAAAAGTGATCTGATCTTCATCCAAGTCACAGGTACTGATATACACAATGAGCTTAAACCAATAACACACAAAATATTCTACTTTTTCATGATTATTATAGAAATGCATTCAACATTCACAGTAGTGGTGGAAAAAGTAAGTGAACCTTTGGATTTAATAACTGGTTGACCCTCCTTTGGCAGCAATGACCTCAACCAGGCGCTTCCTGTAACTGCAGAGCAGACCTATACATCGTGCAGGGGGAATTTTAGCCCATTCTTCCCTGCAGAACTGCATTAACTCTTCCATATTCTTGGGTTGTCTTCTGTGTATGGCTGTCTTCAAATCATTCCACAGCATCTCAATCGGATTGAGATCTGGGCTCTGACTAGGCCACTCCAAAAGGTGGATTTTGTTCTTCTGAAACCATTGTGCTGTGGATTTGCTGTGATGTTTGGGGTCATTGTCCTGTTGCATCACCCACCCAGCCTCTTCTGAGCTTCAGTTGATGGACAGACACCCTCACATTATCCTGGAGAATTTGTAAATACATTTGGGAATTCATTTTCCCCTGAATGATGGCAAGCTCTCCAGGCCCTGACGCAGCAAAGCAGGCCCAAATCATGATGTTCCCTCCACCATACTTTACTGTAGGGATGATGTTTTGATGTTAATCATAATAATAATAATAATAATAATAATAATAAACAACTTTATTTGCCAGATATGTGAACACACACGAGGAATTTGACTCCGGTTTCACTTAGCTCTCTTAGTACAAACATAAAATGCGTAGACAAAAAACAAAAAGCTATGCAGATGTAGAAGGGTAAATATGTATAGACAGCATAGTCCAAGGATGACTTAGTAAATATAAATATACAGTGTGCACAGAATGACGGTATGAGTGTGCAGATATTTCACAGTTGATGTTACTGATATTTGAGTCCGGTTTTAGCTGTTCATCACAGAGACAGCCTGAGGGGAAAAAACTGTTAATGTCTGGTTGTTTTTGCGTACAGTGTTCTGTAGCATCTCCCAGAGGGGAGAAGTTTAAACAGTTTGTGACCAGGGTGTGATGGGTCAGCAGAGATGTTACCCGCCCGTTTCCTGACTCTGGACAGGTACAGGTCTCGGATGTTGATATGCAGTTCCCTTTTTATGCCAAATGGAGTTCTGCTTGTTCCTCCCAAATAGTTCAATTTTGGTTTCATCACGCCACAAAACATTTTCCCAGTACCATTGTGGAGTGTCCAAGTGCTCTTTTGCAAAATTCAGGCATGCAGCAATGTTCTTTTTTTGACAGCAGTGGCTTCCTTCTTGGTGTCCTGCCATGGACTCCTTTCTTGTTCAATGTTTTGCGTATTGTTGAATCATGAACAGAGATGTTAGCCAGTTCTAATGACATCGTCAAGTCTTTCACTGTCACTCTAGGGTTCTTCTTTACTTCATTAATGATTTTGCATTGTGCTCTTGGGGTCATCTTGGTGGGGCGCCCACTTCTAGGCAAAGTAGCCACAATACCTAATCATCTCCATTCATAGACAACTTGCCTGACCGTAGACTGATGAATACCTAAAATCTTTGAGATGACTTTGTAACTCTTTCCAGCCTTATGTAAGTTAACAATTCTTGATCTTGGGTCTTCAGATAGCTCTTTTGTGCGAGGCATGATTCCCATCTGGATATGCTTCTTGTCAAAAGTTCAAACTCAGACTTTTCAGGGGTTTTTATCAATCAAAGTAATTCTCGGCCACACCTCTGAACTCGTTTTATTAAATGGAACCCAGGTGTGCTAAATTCTGACTGCAATGAGCTTTTTAAAAAGCCATTAGCTTAGGGTTCACTGACTTTTTCCAACTTTCAGTTTCACAGTTTGAATGATTTATTCAATATGGTCAAACATTCTTTGAAAATCTGTGTATCTTTAGTTATAGGAGACTGTCTTTGTTCATTATTGTGACTTACATGAAGATATGACCATGTTTTATATGGGAATTAGACATAAATATAGAAAATTCCAAGGGGTTCGCAAACTTTTTTTTTTTTACTTTGACTGTAATCTTGTTCTTTTAACGTTGTTTTGTGGATTCTTCCCCTCTTCCTGTCCTATCTGTTCATTTTGTCCTGCTCTTTGTTTAAACATCAATCTGAGACATTTATTCAGTAATGTCCTGGGGCCTCATGTACAAAGACCTGCGTGGATTTCCCACTAAATATGTGCGCACGTCAAAATCGGGAAATTTGCGTACGACCAAAAAAATCCGGATGTATCAATCAGTGCGTACGAAGGTTTCCACGCGCTTTCCTGTTGTACATCCCAATCAACGTGGAATTCGGCGCACATGCACGAGCCCCGTTCCCCACCCCGTCTCCTCCCTCAATTATTCCACACTGAATATGTTAATTAGTATAAATAGACCTGCAGTAAGGCCCGCGTTAGGTAAAAGACATGGTAACTTTTACTAACGCGTTAATGTTAATTAAATGTTAGAAATCTCGCGTTAATCAAATTAACATTCAACATTTATTATTAACATTTAACATTAACATTTATTTGCGTTAATCCCTGCCTTTAGCACAGTGCAATAGAATTCACATACATCACTTAATTGTTCTGTCGCCTCCAATTAAAGTGATGTTCAAAGTGTATGCTATGAGACATGCAACGGTCACTGATTGTATGCCACTGAATGTGAATGTAGCCTATACCAAGATAACGGTATGATTCGCATTGTCCGCAGTGCCTGCGCCACAATGAGTGTCTATTCGAGTTACATGGGTTTTGAAAACAAAAAAACACCTTTAGTGCTCTAATGTGTAAATTTTTTCGGGGACACCCTGTATTTGAGGAAATGTCTTCCTCTCTTAGTAGGCCCAATATTCCTAGCCACATGTAACCAGAAATAAAACGTGCACATATTTTCCACAATAGGATTTTAATGACAAATGTATTCTAGCAGGGTGCCAGGGAACAACAGGAGGCCCCCAGTCCATCCCACCCGAGCAGGAAGAGGACCCCCAGCCGAGCGGATCCAGCGTCACTGTCACCTGCCCCCTTCTCCACCGCCTGCCCCTGTCGCCGGGTCCACAGGCCGGGTGCTGACGCGCGCGGTCCTTGAGTCGCAGGGGGAAATTTTAAAGGGGATAGAGGCAATTAACGACAACCTCGAGGGAATCCGCTAGGAATTGACGGAACTGAATAACACATTAAAAGAATATCTTAAAAAATGAATGGTGTCCCGTCTGTCTTTCACATTGTGGCTATTAAGCGCTGCCGGGTTTGTCTGCCATGTCGCTGTAGCACCTCATTGTGAGGCCCAGGGTCTGGGTCCTGCGGCAGGTCTCGCTCCTATTATTGGCACGCCGTGCCGCTGCGCCACATTGTGTAACACGCCACACACCGCGGTTGTGTCTGATTTGTACGCACTTGGAAATCGTTTCATATATTGATCTTGGTAATTATGTGATAAGGCTACTCCACGCAACATCAACTAATAATATTTCAGTCTGACACCTCGCGGCAAATGCGCGAGAAAGATCTATTAAGCTAGCTGCAATGCATGGTCCTGCATGTGCATTCTTTAATTTAATTAATTAACCAATAGTCAATGGGAATAATATCGAAATGTTCACGAGTGAGGGAAGGATAGAGTGTGAGGTCGACAGGCGGATCGGTGCAGCCTCCGCAGTGATGTGGTCGCTTTACCGGTCCATTGTGGTGAAGAAGGAGCTGAGCCAAAAGGTGAAGCTCTCGATTTACCGGTCGATCTACGTTCCGACTCTCACCTATGGTCATGAGCTTTGGGTAATGACTGAAAGAACAAGATCACGGATACAAGCGGCCGAAATGTGTTTCTTTCGCAGGGTGGCTGGGCGCTCCCTTAGAGATAGGGTGAGAAGCACAGTCACTCGGGAGGAGCTCAGAGTAGAGCCGCTGCTCCTCCACATCGAGAGGAATCAGCTGAGGTGGCTCGGGCATCTCTTTTGGATGCCTCCTGGATGCCTCCCTGGGGAGGTGTTCCAGGCATGTCCCCCAGGGAGGAGACCCCAGGGATGACCCAGGACATGCTGGAGGGACTATGTCTCTCGGCTGGCCTGGGAATGCCTCGGTGTCCTTCCCGAGGAGCTGGCCGAGGTGTCTGGGGAAAGGGAAGTTTGGGCTTCCATGCTCAGACTGCTGCCTCTGCGACCCGGCCCCGGATAAGCGGATGAAGACGAGACGAGACGAGACGAGATAATAAAAGTCAAGTCAAGTATATTTGTATAGCGCTTTTAACAATAAACATTGTTGCAAAGCAGCTTTACACAATTTGAATGACTTAAAACATGAGCTAATTTTATCCCTAATCTATCCCCAATGAGCAAGCCTGTGGCGACGGTGGCAAGGAAAAACTCCTTCAGACGACATGAGGAAGAAACCTCGAGAGGAACCATACTCAAAAGGGAACCCATCCTCATTTGGGCAACAACAGACAGCATGACTAAAACATTAACAGCTTTAACATGAAGTCAGTTTCATTGATGTTATAAACTCTTCATTGATGGAAACTTGAGTGCAGAACTGTTCATGACAACTGCAGTCCTAAAGTTAGCAAGTCAACTGTACTGTAGTCCTCAGCCATAAAAGCATTACTGTAAGAGTCCAGAGCATCCTCCAAGTGTGACTTTCAACTGTCCTCATGGGGCTGTCCTCCACAGGAGTGATGTGATGAGACTCCAACCAGACACAGGGCACCAGGATGGATCAGGCAGGCCCGAGGAGCAGAAGAGGTCAGCATCTCGACCCCAGGACTGACATGCACAAAGTAAATAGATGGAATTTACACTTCCTGTTTTGAAAGCATAGTCTGGCTAAGTAGACTCTGATTGGTCAGTTTGAATCACCTGACCTGTTCTCTCAGGCTTTACAACAATTCACGGCAATTTGCATCATCTGATGCCAGTGTGTGATTCACTTCCTCGGGCACTGTGCTCACACACACTTTGTAGGGGGCACATACTTTCTGCACACATTTGTTCATGAAATGAAATTTGGGGACTTTGGAGATTTTCCTACTAGCATACATTTTTACCCTCCTGGATAGTATTAGAGCGCTAAAACAATTGGAAATCTAAGAGTTGGTCCTCATTTGCCAAGAAGTCCCCAGTTGGCTGGTGTAGTCTGAGATTTGTCCCCAATATGCACCTACACACACATGGTGTATAACAGTGTGTAACTTTGTGTGTTACAGATGAAGACATGCAGGCGGGAATCGCTAAAGGAGACTTTATTGAGAGCGCAGAATTCTCAGGGAACATGTAGGGAACAAGGTACACACACTGCTGCCTACACGCAATGTGTGTGCAGTTTAAATAATGGATCATGTGTTGGGTCACTGTGTTAGCAGTTTGATGCTAAGTGTAATTACAGTGTAATTCAGGTATTTTCTTATTAATTTTTCAACATATCTGAGGTAAACGTTAACATTGTAGGTAATTCTGTGGCATTTCCATGCTCGCTGTGTTAGCAGTTTGATGCTAAATGTCATTACAGTGTAATTTAAATATTTTTCTGTTAATATTTCAACACATCTGAGGTAAAAGTTGACGTTCTGGATGACTCTATGTCATTTCCACTGTCACTGTGTTAGCAGTTTGATGCTAAATGTTATTACAGTGTAATTTAGGTATTTTATTATTAATTTTTCAACATATCTGAGGTAAATGTTAACATTGTAGGTAATTCTGTGGCATTTCCATGCTCGCTGTATTAGCAGTTTGATGCTAAATGTTATTACAGGGTAATTTAAATATTTTTCTATTAATTTTTCAACATATCTGAGGTAAAAGTTGATGTTCTGGATGATTCTGTGTCATTTCCACTGTCGCTGTGTTAGCAGTTTGATGCTAAGTGTAATTACAGTGTAATTTAAGTATTTTCGTAATAATTTTTGAAAGGTTTCTTCACCTCTTGCCCTCAGCCTCCAGAGAGCGATTACCCCATCTCGAGATCAGTCCCCTCGCGTCACCCAGAGCTCTGGGGGTAAGTTGTGAAAAAAAGACAGGAACCCCACAAAGTAGTTCACAATCTTTATTCACAAGTCCCCAATGAGACAAGAGAATACAGGGGATTTTATATGTGTGTGTTATCTGTGTGGATGAAATGACATCACTGAAGCTGTGTGTGTGTGTGGGGGTGTGAGTGAGTGACATCATTTTGATATCTGTATCTATGTGTATGTGTGTGTGTATGACATCATTGCATGCTTAAACCTTGGTCTGAGCAGGTCACATCTTAATTACATCACTGTTCTTTCAGATGTACGTGTGTGTGAGTGAAACCTTGGCGATGGTACAATAATAAGATGTTCTTATGATATGATATGATATGATATGATATGATATGATATGATATGATATGATATGATATGATACAGATATCAAAGGCCATTTCTTACACACAACCTTAGGTCAGAGATAGCAAAGGGCAAGATGTTCTGATAAAGATATCAATATTACGTCTCGAGCAATATGTCCTTCTAGCTGAAATAGTAAAATATAATCCTTAACAATATTAAGAATAAATCCTTACAATTATTTATCCTTACAAAGGAATAAAACCTTACAATCCCCTCTTTGATACTAGTATCACTAGGATCACACCCCGGTATTCTGATCATATATGTGATTACATCGAGAATTAGGATTAGTCAAGTCAAGTCAAGTTTATTTGTATAGCACTTTTAACAATAAACATTGTTGCAAAGCAGCTTTACAGAATTTGAACGACTTAAAACATGAGCTAATTTTGTCCCTAATCTATCCCCAATGAGCAAGCCTGTGGCGATGGTGGCAAGGAAAAACTCCCTCAGACGACATGAGGAAGAAACCTCGAGAGGAACCAGACTCAAAAGGGAACCCATCCTCATTTGGGCAACAACAGACAGCATGACTATAACATTAACAGTTTTAACATGACAGTTTCGTTGATGTTATAACTCTTCATTGATGGAAACTTGAGTGCAAAACTGTTCATGACAACTGCAGTCCTAAAGTTAGCATGTCAACTGTAGTCCTCAGCCATAAAAGCATTACTGTAAGAGTCCAGAGCATCCTCCAGGTATAGCCCTCAACTGTCCTCATGGGACCGTCCTTCACAGGAGCGATATGATAAAACTCCGACCAGACACAGGGCACCAGGATGGATCAAGCAGGTCCGAGGGGCAGAAGAGGCCAGCATCTCAATCCCAGGACCAACATGTAACTCAGAGGGACAGATGGGGGGGGGGGGGGGGGGGGAAGAGAGAAAACACAGGTTGTTAGGTATGCCCTAAAAATGACAAGTATTAAATCTGTGTGGTAGGCTCGCATAGACGAGAGTCTTGACATCAGGCATAATACACAACAATGGCATGTTAATATGGTTAAAAAATATCATGACCTGCTCTGGCTGGATGCTTGATTGGGTGATGGGAGCACACTCCTCAGCAATGATGAGATGCAGATGGGACCCTTAGGGCTGGCCAAGACAATTCAGTTACATTTCACCGGGTCTGGGACATGCGACAGAATGTCTGACGGCTGATTCCCTGCAGGCTACGATAGCCAATCGAGGTCTTCACCCTCTCCACCAAAAGATTTCCTGTTGACTCCATGTAACTCAGAGGGACAGATTTGGGGGGGAGAGAAAACGCAGGTTGTTAGGTATGCCCAATGTCACCTGAATAAGTAGGAACAGTATACATATTGCACTGAGTAAGATGTATGAGATTAGATGTATGCTTGAGTTAATCTTTGCTCTTCTTGACATGTATTGGTGCTCAGAGGGCAGGCATGCCCTATTAGCCCTCGTCCCACCTCACCGGAGCTTAGAGAAACTCGAAACCTCTTAATTTGTCCCAAATACACGCTACTTCCTTCAGAGTAATTTGTTCTAAAACAGTGAGGGAAAATGAAATTATAGGGCATATCGACCTATAGTGAGAACAGAGTCCTGTGAGAATACAGAGCTTCAGAGCATAGAGACAAAGGTGGATGTGTAATAATAGTATAAGGCGGCATCAGATGACAGACATAACAACTTTCATTCATGTGCGCTCGTGCAGTCCAGTTAGCAAATTGCCAAAATATGTTGTCTCAAGGTCCAGCTTGAGCGGGTAACCCTGCTCCGAGCAGCAGTAGAGTGGTCACGAAGCTCATGATGAGGACTTTCATGGTTGTAGTGAGGGTGATTGGTCCCAGACAGGGCGCGAGATCCCCTCTTTGTTCACAACGTCTTGCAGGTAATCTGAGGATTCTCAGTCGGCCAGGGCTGCACACAGGTCACGTCAAATCTGTGTAGAGCTCAGAGATAGAGAGACAGAACAGAGACTGGATAGGGACACAGAGAAAATGTTAGTAGCAAACTTGTCATTGTAACACAACTTTGTTATGGAGCCTTCTTCAATCGTGTAGCATGGATCCACTGTGGAAAAAGATCAGTTAAAACAGCAGTAAAAGTAATGCCGACTATGTCTGCAGGCCCACTATATATAGGTTCTCCCAATTGTCCAAATCATTTAAAAATTTGCACCAGCACCTTGTCTCCCACGTGAAAGGGGTGTGTGGGTGCTGCTGGTGGAGATAATATTGGACTATTGACCTTGGTACAAATTTTATGCAACTTATCTATAAGGGCTGGAGAATACTAATCCATATGTTTTCAAATCAGAGGTACCCGGAGCCAGAGTTCCCTTCCTCTATGGGAAAGGGAAAGGTCTTCCAAAATAATTTCATAGGGGGAGTATCCCCTAGACTAGGCTGTCATATGAATTTCAGCCAGAGTGGCTGGCAATAAGTCTACCCAATTTTTCGAACCTGTTGCCTGCATGGCCTTAGTTAGTTTGTCTTTCAATGTTCGATTAGTACATTCTACGATACCAGAGGATTGAGGGTGGTACGGAATGTGAAAACGCCAGTTTAATGAGAGATACTTACTTGTTATGTTTTGTGTGACTTTCGAGGTAAAAGGGGTACCTTTGTCTGAGTCTATGGCGTCTGGAACCCCATAACTATAACAATAATTATTATTATTGATTTCTTATTAATTTATTGTTGTAATTTTATTGTTATGCTTTTATTGTTTTTTTTTACTGTTCAGTGTCCTTGGGTACCTTGAAAGGCGCTTATAAATCAAATGTATTATTATTTTTATTATTATTATTATTATTATTATAACTAGGTATTATTTCTTTTGCCAGAATACGAGTAACTACCTTTGTGTTCTCTTGAGAACAGGGAAAAACTTCTACCCATTTAGAGAATTTGTCCACAATCAAGATGACAAAAATCAAATGAGAAAGGAAGAGCCGTATGCCTCATGCACAATATCAGGCAGTGAACACAGAGTAACCACAGAGGTATTATAAATATTATAAATTATCAATATTATACACCGTCTGAGGGTTTAGAACAAGAACCATCAACAAAGAGTACTTCCCCCATCCCTAGAGGGCTGGAGGAGAGATCAGACCTGATACTAGTAGTATGTACGATTTTTAGACAGACAATATCAATGTCATCCCAAGTGTCGTCCCGAGAATTAAGGAGGCGTGTGAGAGCGTGACCTACAGTATCAAAAGAGGATGTGGCACGAATTTCGAGATTGTTAGTAGAACAGAGAATGAACAGTCATATGTTGGGTCTGTAAATTTTGCAACACCTGTTTAACTTGATGTGACGAGTGCAAGATTAGTGGGTAAGACAAAAACAATTTTTCCGCATCTAAAACCATCAAAGCACATGTGGAGACAGCCCTTAGACATGCAGGTAAACCTTGAGCAACACTGTCTAATGTTTTGGATAAAAACCCACACAAGGATGCATCCCCCCCTCATGCTCCCGGGCCAACAGCTGTGCCTTGGTGTTCACAGGCATAGAGGTGGAAGGGCTTGGAGTAATCAGGTAAACCCAGGGGCGGAACAAAGGGCGCTTTTGAGGGCGTGATAAGCGTCTGCCATAGCGTCAGTCCAGGTCAAAGGGTGTTGCAGTGGATCGTGATGAGAGATTGCAGAACGGAGAATCTTGTCATATAAAGAGCAGTCAGGGATCCATTGTCTGCAGTAATTGATAAGACCCAAAAAAGACATCAGTGCATGTTTAGTTGCAGGACGTTTTGTGTCTAGAATCACCGTTCAGATGACAGCTTACGACAACCTTCTGAAAGTTCAATACTTAAGTGTCCATGCAATATTGCAACTTGGTCCTGGAAACCTTAAAGTCCTTGTGCGCCAGATGTTGGAGCAGGCGTAAGGAAGTGTCTTGGCAGATTTCTGGTGACCCAGCAGATACCAGAAGATCGTTTGCATACTGCAGGACCACAGAACCCTGAGGGACGGAGAGGTCACAGAGTGCGTTATGAATTTGAATTATGGCTGAAAAAACAGCAGGAGAGTTAATGAAAACTTAAGGCAAACGCGTCCAAGTATACTATCTCCCCCATGCGTGAAAAGGGCAGAGCAATATTAATAGATTAATATATTAATTAATCTATATTGATTAATATAGAGATCAATAACGGAAAAACAGCAATGATGAGCAGGAACCTGTGACATTACAGAGGACAACAGGGACAATCAGTTCATTAATCTTACGTAAATCCTGCGTAAAACACCAGGTACCATCAGATTTAGGTACTGGATTGACAGGTGTATTGTACGAGCTGGTACACGGGCTCACCATGCCTTGCTCGAGAAGAGACTGTAGGATGACATCAGTCCAGAGAGAGAGAGGTACTGCTTAACATAAACAGGATGAAT
The DNA here is from genome assembly GCF_027579695.1 of Neoarius graeffei. Taxonomy (NCBI): domain Eukaryota; kingdom Metazoa; phylum Chordata; class Actinopteri; order Siluriformes; family Ariidae; genus Neoarius; species Neoarius graeffei. Next base: position 102,531,032 of record NC_083574.1, on the reverse strand, counting down.
AAGTTTAAGAAAAAAGAAAAGGAGATATAAAACAGGGCAAATTGAAATGACAAACAATTTCACTGAATGTAATTTGAATAAAATTGAATAGCTGATAAGCACTTTTTGTTGGATTCGATATGTGACAGAGACTCAAAATACATTTTTAATTCAATTAAAAATAATGGGAATGAGAATTGGTTGTCTTGGACATTTTGACTTTATGTATATGGAATTTACCTAGTAATATAAAGAGATTACTTATATTAAATTTATTACTGTGTGAGAAAGTGCCAAAAATAATGATTTTCTCATCAAAGAAAATTTCCCAAATCTTTCGACACTTCAGATATCTGTGTGTCCTTGTTCTTGTCCTTGTGCTGGCATGGATGGTTGTTTGTTTATATTATTGCTATCTGTAACTAGGTCAGTCTGGGAGCCCTTATCTCAATGTTGACTGAGAAAAGAGACAGAGACTGTAGTTATCATATTGCTATGGAACAATTATTTGGCCTCTAGCAGTCAAAACAAACATGACAACAACAGAAATAATAGCGGCCTCTAGAGGCCAAGATAGTCCAAGTCCTAACATCAACTTTATTGTCAAATATGCTATACATGCTCGACATACAGCACAGATGAAATATCAGTCCTCTCTGACCCACGGTGCACACTGGCAATGCAATAAATAAAAACAGAATAATTGAAAAAACCAAACAATATAAACAGTATAAAACACTCTAGATATGAACTAGACTAAACACTCAAACAATATAAACAGTATAAATAAACAGTATAAAACACTAGATAAGAACAAGACAGACTAAACACTCAAACAGACAATATAAACAGTATAAACACTCTAGATATTAACTAGACTAAACACACACACACACACACACACACACACACACACACACACATTAATTGGTACAAATAACCAAACAGTCAAGGGCACTTGAGGTATAGCAGGTAAACATGAAACATGAAATAAGCAGAATAAACAAACTAGCAGCTGTTAAGGTGAAGTAGTGCGGAATAGTGCAAATGAGCGAGGTAAAGTGAGATGTGCGGTACCTGAGTTCAGTGTGTTAATGAACGATGAGATGTATGTATGTATGTATGTATGTGTGTGTGTGTGTGTGTGTGTGTGTGTGTTGGGGGGGAACTGTGAGGATGACATGTCAGATGCTGAAGAGGGGTGTGCGAGCAGAATCTGTGGCAGGGGGCAGAGGGGGGAGGAGGGGCAGAACAGGGAGGGAGTTGAGCCTCCTGACCGCCTGGTGAAAGAAACTGCTCTTGAGCCTGCTGGTTTTGGCCCGGAGACTCCGCAGTCTCCTCCCCGATGGCAACAGGCTGAAGAGGCTGTGAGATGGGTGGGTGGGGTCACCTGCAATCCTGATGGCTTTGCGGGTGAGGCGGGAGTTATAGATGTCCTCACGGACCACTTGTGACTTTACTGGTATCTTTTCAGTTACAAGTTTCGGACTATCGACACACAGTGAATATAAGATAAAATACAGATGATCTACTCATCAAACCACTAACACAGCGAGCATGGAAATGCCACAGAATTACCTACAATGTTAACATTTACCTCAGCTTTGTTGAAAAATTAATAAGAAAATTCCTAAATTACACTGTAGCATCAAACTGTTTACCAGTCCCCCCAGGATTTCGCGGGCCTTTTTTGTGCTTGTTGCTGGTTAAAATGTCTGATGTTATGGGGGGTTTTCCAAAAAATTGCGATGAAAGTTGCGATGTTTTTTAGGTTTTTGTTGCGATTACATTGCGGGAGGAAGTGAAAGTTGCGAGAAATTGTTGCGATTTTCTCTTTTTGTGATTAAAATTGAGTGATATGTTAAATATTAAATTATTACTGAAAAATTATTGATTAAAAGAACAAAGACACTGAGAAATTATCCTATAAACAACTTTACCACAGGGTTCCCGCGGGTCCTTAAAAAGTCTGAAAAAGTCTTAAATCCAACTTTCGGTTTTCAAGGCTTAAAAATGTCTTAAATTGTTTGGAATGACTGGAATTTTCGAAAGGGAGGTATTAAATTCAATATTGGACCGAACGAGTGAAATGTCTCCATCCGGTTTGGGGTATTTTTTTAACCGTAATTTTAAAAGTGACCAGCGGACCTTTTGGGGGCAGCATTGGTTCTGTGCGTTCTGTGCATTCCGTAGATCAAGAACTAACGTTAGGAGGCTACTGGAGGAAGTGTGGTATGGTGTGGTGTGGTGGAGGAAGTGTGGTGTGGTGTGGTGTGGTGGTTGTGAAGAGTGAGAGATGCGCAGGTAGCTTACGTGGGCACTAGAAAGCGTTGATAATTATGGGAAGATGTCTGTTTAAAGACAAGTGGTTGGGGGATGACAAATACCCCCAAAATAAGGAGAAGAATCGTTTGCGATAAAAAAGCGCTGGATCACACAAATGTGTTTAAAGCCGGTAACGCAGCGCTGGGGACATGGCGGACTGGGAAACTGCTTTTTCACGGACACGAGGCGTGCGCACGCGTGCGTGTTAGAGGTCAAGCACTCTGGAGTGAAACGCAGGGGGGTTCGCGCATGCGCACAAGAGTCAGGTGGAAAATGGGACTTGTAGGAAATACTACTAATAATAGTGATTAGCATAATTTTTTTTACATAATTAACATTGTCTATTGTACTAAGTTTAATATAAATATTTAAACAACCTTTATTTCAAAACTCAATTAAATAGAACTCCAGAAAATACAATAATTCTAAATATAGTACAATATAAATATTTTGTACAAAAAGTTTTTTAGTTTTATTACCTATCGTCGACAACAGTGTTTTTTTTTAACAATATTTAGTTTTCATAATAATCAAGGCAATCTTATTATATTGGAAAAAAAACAAACAAAAAAGCCAATCAATACAAAATCAGTACAAGACAATCTTAATAGTATTGGAAAAAAACAACCCAAAAGACAATAACAAAAGATATAAACAAACAAAAACAGAGCCTGTGTGAGATTGTATTAGTAAATGTGACTGACATCTGATTAATCATGTCTTCCCTTATATGTCAACCATTTCCCACATCTTTTTATATAAACATCTTCTTTCATTTTCAACTTACATGTGAGATGCTCCATCACCAATATATCATCTATGATTGTCATCCACTGTTTGTAACTTGGAGTGTCAGGCTTAAGCCAATTCTTAGTAATAGTCTTCTTCCCAGCCACCAAAAGAATCCTGACCAAATATTGGTCACTTTCATGCACTGTGCCCTCCAAATGACCCAGGTACAAAACAAGACAGGGTTTAGGTATCATATAACCCAAAACATCACAGAGAACTGAGTGAATATTCCCCCAGAAGGGTTGTATTTTTGTGCAATTCCAAAAAATGTGTGTATGATCTGGATCCATGTGGTTGCATAATCTCCAACATGGCTGTTGAACATTTTTCTGTTTACTTCTAATTTTAGGTGTAATAAAGTACCGAATTAGATTCTTCCAACTGAATTCCCTCCATTTCAAAGACTGTGTTGTAATTTGATGTGTTTTCCACATATCATACCATATCCCCTCTGGAATCTCCTCACCCAGCCCTCTTTCCCATTTGACTTTAACATATAATGTTGAATCTGTTCTAGAAGCCATCAAACATTCATACAAAACTGCCACAGCCTTTGGAATAGCTTGGCTATAAGCTTGTACAAGTAGCTTTATGATGGGATATATTTTATCCCCAGTTGTTTTAATACTTTTGATATAATAATCCCTCAATTATAGATATCTAAATAAGTCCTGATTCGTTAGATCATGTGTATTCTTTAGTTCTTGAAAGCTTTTCATTTCACCTCCTTTAATAGTAGTACATATAGCTGTAATTCCTTTTTCTGCCCAATATTTAAATCTAACATCATATTTTCCTGGTGCAAATTTGTCATCATATGCAATCCATTTTAATAGTCCAATTTCCTTCCCTATTTTTAATTGTTTCACTGTGGAATACCACATATCTAAAGTAAAGGATATCACTGGGTTAAAATTATGCTAATCTTTAATATAAGTGGGGATTTCTGTTTCACCAATACTTATTTGAATCGGATATTTAAATGCAGACATTTCAATATCTTTCCATCTAGCTACATATCCCTCATTACACCAGTAAATTAGTTGACACAGTTGTGCAGAAAGAAAATATTCTTTTAGATTTGGGAGTGCCATTCCCCCTCTGTCTTTAGATAATTGTAGTGTGGTGTAGCGTACTCTGGGCCGTGTACCTCCCCATACAAATCTTGATATGCACTTATCCCATTTAATAAATTGGTTTTTAGATATATCTACAGGCAAAGATAGGAACAAATATAGCAGACATGGTAGGATGTTCATTTTTACCACATTTATCCTATCATTTAATCCCAGTGGGTAAGTGAACCATCTGTCAATATCTGCCCTTATGTTTTTGTTAATGTGTTCATAGTTACTACTATATAATTTGGAAAGATCTTTAGTTATGTTTATGCCCAAGTGTTTAATTGATTTTGCTTCCCAGTTTATCTGCCATTCCCTAAGTTCTTGGTTTGGTGAACAGTTAAACATGAGGATTTGAGTTTTCTGTTAGGACTAGGACTGTTTTGGCCTCTAGAGGCCGCTGTTATTTCCTTTTCATGTCATGTTCATTTTGGCCTCTAGAGGCCGCCACTGTTCCTGTGTTTTGAGTTTGTGTTAATTGCCTAATTATCTTCACCTGTGTCCTTAATTAGTTTGTCTATTTATACCCCTGAGTTCAGTCCTCTTGTCACGGAGTCTTTGTGCTGTTATGTTTATCTCCAGTTTCCTTTGTACTGTGTTTTTTGATCTTCTTAGCTTTTGTATTTTTGCACTTTGCTTTTCTTTTGGATTATACTCTTTGGTTTTTTTTTGTCTTTTGTTTTGCCCTGTATATAGTGTATATAGTTTAAATAAACCTTTTGATTCTTTTTCTACTTCCGCCTCACGCCTCTGCATTTGAGTCATCCCCCTGGTGGCCTAGTGGGGGTTTGCTGGATTATCACACCAACGAACCAGGTTCGAATCCCAGCAAAACCCTAACAGAAAGACTCCGTCATGACCGACTCAGCAGAGGCTGCTTCAACTGTCTACCCGGCCAATCTTCAGGGAATTATGGCAGCTTTGACACGCTTCGGAGCGACCATGGACGCTCATGGACGTACGCTCACCAGCCAACGTGAGGCCCTCGCTCGCCACGAGGAACTGCTTCAGCAAATTGGGAAAACCCTGGCACAGCTGACATCTCTGCCTGCATCTCCTGCTCCTGATCCTGCTCCTGATCCAGCTCCCACTCCTGCTCCAGTGCCTCCTGCAATGCTGCCTTCTTCACCTCGCGAACCCAGCCTTCCTGCACCACAGAGGTATGACGGCAAGCACAGTGAGTGCCGAGAGTTCCTTACCCAGTGTCAACTCACCTTTGAGCTTCAGCCTACCACCTACACTACGGATCGCCGCAAGATTGCCTTTGTGATCACCTTATTAGCTGGTAAGGCGCGAGCCTGGGCTACTGCTATCTGGCAAAGACAGGGACCTGAGTGCTTTGATTTCCAGCTGTTTTCTGAAGAGATGCTTCGGGTCTTCGATCAGGCAGACATCAGTACCGACGCAGCCCGAAAGCTCATGTCCATCCGGCAAGGAGGAAGCGTCGCAGATTACGCCATCTCGTTCCGAACACTCGCAGCAGTAAGTGGATGGAACGAGACTGCCCTGGTGTCAGCCTTCCACCATGGTCTGTCTGACCCCATCAAGGACGGTCTGGCCTCTATTGGATGCCCAAGTGACCTCGAAACCCTCATCTCACATGCTATTCGTCTGGACAACAGGATGAGAGAACGCCACCAAGCCTTGAGCCCCCCCAGCCTCCCTACCTCTACCTGGAGACCGTCTACCTCCTTCAGTGACTGTCCAGAACCCATGCAAGTGGGTCGTACTCGCCTCTCCGCATCTGAGAGGGAGCGCAGAAGGAGGGACAAGTGCTGCATCTACTGTGGCAAGCCTGGTCACTTCCGAGCATCATGTCCCGAACTCTTGGGAAAAGGACCGCCCCGTCCAGCCGAGGGAGGGTTGTGACGGGGCCTACCCTCTCTCCCGGACTCCCTGGCCAAGGAATCTACATCCCGGTCTCCATCTCCTGGGGTGAGTCTGTCCACTCTTGTCAAGCTTTGATAGACTCAGGGGCGGCTGGGAACTTTATGGATATTCACTTCGCCCAAAGCATCAATATACCTACTGCACCTCTTGAAGTCCCTCTGTCTGTGTCTGCCCTCGATGGCCAAGCGTTAGGTGATGGAAGAGTCACTCAAGTTACTTCTCCAGTCTTCCTCCAGTCTCAAGGTCACAAGGAAGAAATATCCCTGCACCTGATTCCTTCACCTGAGTTCCCAGTTATTCTAGGCCTTCCTTGGCTTACTCGCCACAACCCTCGCATAGACTGGGTAACAAGCCAGGTTGTGGAATGGGGCCCTGCATGCCATGCCTCTTGTCTGCTCTCTAGCTCTCCTGTGTCTCCTGCTGAGCCCCCTGATCTCACCGAGTTATCTCAAGTTCCCACAGAGTACTGGGATCTCAAGGAGGTATTCAGCAAGAGCAGGGCCGCCGTTCTTCCTCCGCACCGGGCCTACGACTGTGCCATCGACTTGCTCCCTGGGACTACCCCTCCTCGTGGCAGACTGTTTTCACTCTCTCAGCCAGAACGCAAGGCCATGGAGGAATACCTCAAAGATGCCCTGGTCTCTGGGTTTATTCGACCCTCCACTTCACCTGCTGGAGCCGGCTTCTTCTTTGTCGGCAAGAAGGATGGGGGGCTCCGACCATGTATTGATTACAGGGGCCTGAATAAGATCACTGTGCGCAACCGATATCCCCTTCCGCTGATGTCCACAGCTTTCGACCTGCTCCAAGGCGCCACCGTCTTCACCAAGTTGGACCTACGGAACGCATACCACCTCATCCGTATCCGACAGGGAGACGAGTGGAAGACTGCCTTTAACACCCCGTCTGGGCACTACGAATACCAGGTGATGCCCTTCGGACTCACCAACGCACCAGCTGTTTTTCAGGCCCTAATCAACGACGTCTTAAGGGACATGATTAACCTATACGTTTTTGTCTACCTCGACGACATCCTTATCTTTTCCAAGACCGTGCAGGAGCACCGCCACCATGTCCGCCAGGTTCTCCAGAGGCTGCTACAGAACAATCTGTTCGCCAAGGCCCAGAAATGCGAATTTCATGTTCCCGAGGTCTCCTTTCTGGGATTTATTGTACGGACAGGCCAACTCCAAATGGACCCTGCCAAGACCCTGGCCGTCCGGGATTGGCCTACTCCCAAGTCCGTTAAGGAGGTTCAGCGGTTCTTAGGATTCGCTAACTTCTACCGCAAGTTCATCAGGAACTTCAGTTCTGTGGCAGCACCCATGTCAGACCTCACCAAAGGGACAGGTGGATCTTATGGCTGGTCTCCTCAGGCAGAAAAGACGTTCAAAGACCTCAAGGACCGCTTCTGCACGGCACCCATTCTGGTTCTCCCGGACACCTCCCAACCATTCATCGTGGAGGTGGACGCCTCGGACAGTGGTGTCGGCGCGGTGCTCTCTCAACGTTCGGAAGGAAAGCTGCACCCCTGCGCTTACTTCTCCCACCGCCTGAGTCCTGCTGAGTCCCGGTACGATGTGGGGGATCGAGAACTGCTAGCGGTCAAACTGGCCCTTGAGGAGTGGAGGCACTGGCTGGAGGGAGCACAACATCCATTCCTGGTTTGGACTGACCACAAGAACCTGGAGTACCTCCAGCAAGCCAAGAGACTGAACCCTCGACAGGCTAGGTGGGCCCTGTTTTTCAGTCGGTTTGACTTCACCCTCTCATACCGCCCCGGCTCCAAGAACACCAAACCTGACGCACTGTCCAGACTGTTCTCTGCCACTAACAGGGAGAATGAAGTCGGGCCTATTATCCCTGTGTCCCGGATTGTGGCCCCTGTCTGCTGGGGTATTGAGGAGGCTGTCCGACGAGCCCAACGCCAGGACCCCGGTCCTGGGACGGGGCCACCAGGCCTCTTGTACGTCCCACATCAAGCCCGGGCCAAGGTTCTCCAGTGGGGTCACTCTTCCCCTCTCACCGCCCACCCGGGAGCTCGGAGGACCCTGGACTTCCTGAAAAGACGCTTCTGGTGGCCTAACATGGAGAAGGAAGTAAGGTCATTTGTCCTGTCCTGTGAGGTTTGCACCAGAACCAAGAACCCACGACAGCGTCCCCAGGGTCTCCTGCATCCTCTGACCATTCCCCGGCGTCCCTGGTCCCACGTGGCAGTCGACTTTATCACGGGTCTCCCTGAGTCACAAGGTAACACGGTCATTTTGGTCTTAGTTGACAGATTCTCCAAGGCCTGCCGCTTCATACCACTGTGCAAACTCCCCTCTGCTCTTGAAACTGCGAAACTTTTGTTTAATCATGTCTTCCGAGTCTTTGGTCTTCCACAGGACATCGTCTCAGACCGAGGGCCCCAGTTCTCCTCCCGAGTGTGGCACGGGTTCTGCAAGGTCATCGGAGCCACTGCCAGCCTCTCCTCTGGGTTTCACCCACAGTCCAATGGTCAGACGGAGAGGCTCAACCAGGACCTGGAAACCACCCTGCGAGGCCTGGCTATGGATAACCCGACATCGTGGAGCACCTGGCTGCCATGGGCGGAGTACGCCCACAACACCCTGCAGTCATCGGCCACCAAGCTGTCGCCATTCCAGTGCCAATTCGGGTTCCAGCCACCTCTGTTCCCGGACCAGGAGGAGGACGCGGGGGTGCCCTCGGTCAACCAATATGTGAGACGGTGTCGCAAGACCTGGAGCAAGGTCAGGAAGACCCTCATACAGACCTCCAGAACCAACCAGACTCAGGCCAACCGCCATAGAAGACCTGCACACGCTTTCCGCCCTGGGCAGCGTGTTTGGCTGTCCACTAAGGACCTTCCACTGCGGGTGGAGAACCGCAAGCTTGCTCCTCGCTACATTGGCCCCTTCAAGGTGGTGCGCAGGGTGAACCCTGTCTCCTACCGGCTCCAGTTGCCCCGGACTCTGAGGATCAACCCCACTTTCCATGTTTCCCTGTTACGGCCCGTACTGACGTCTACGTATGCCCCTGCCCCTAGGAACCCCCCACCCCCCCGCATCTTCCAGGGGCAGACTGTGTTCACTGTGAATCGCCTGCTTGACTCCCGCCGGGTCCGCGGCGGGTTGCAATATCTGGTGGACTGGGAGGGCTATGGTCCTGAGGAGCGCTGCTGGGTTCCTGCTCGGGATGTCCTTGATAAAGAACTATGTAGGGACTTCCATTCGGCCCATCCGGATCGCCCTGGGAACGTCAGGAGACGCTCCTAGAGGGGGGGGTCCTGTTAGGACTAGGACTGTTTTGGCCTCTAGAGGCCGCTGTTATTTCCTTTTCATGTCGTGTTCATTTTGGCCTCTAGAGGCCGCCACTGTTCCTGTGTTTTGAGTTTGTGTTAATTGCCTAATTATCTTCACCTGTGTCCTTAATTAGTTTGTCTATTTATACCCCTGAGTTCAGTCCTCTTGTCACGGAGTCTTTGTGCTGTTATGTTTATCTCCAGTTTCCTTTGTACTGTGTTTTTTGATCTTCTTAGCTTTTGTATTTTTGCACTTTGCTTTTCTTTTGGATTATACTCTTTGGTTTTTTTTTGTCTTTTGTTTTGCCCTGTATATAGTGTATATAGTTTAAATAAACCTTTTGATTCTTTTTCTACTTCCGCCTCACGCCTCTGCATTTGAGTCATCCCCCTGGTGGCCTAGTGGGGGTTTGCTGGATTATCACACCAACGAACCAGGTTCGAATCCCAGCAAAACCCTAACATTTTCAATATATTTACTTTATACCCTGAATAAAAACCAAATTTGTCAAGAGTTTGTGTAAGCTGCTTAAATGAATTCCCTGGTTTTTTTTAAATAAATCATAATGTCATCCGTGAACAAGCTTATTACGTGCTCTTGTTTATTAATTTCTATACCTTTTATTGAACTGTCTTGTCTGATCATCTGGGCCAATGGCTCAATGTATAGGGCAAACAGTGTGGGGCTAAGACAGCATCCCTGTCTGGTACCTCTCTCCAAAACAAATCTTTCTGACAGAGAGCCATTGACCTTTACTCTAGCTGTAGGCTTGTTATAGATAGACTTGATGCATTGAATTGACTTCATGTTGAATCCAAATTTTCCCAAAGTTAAATATAAAAATTCCCAATTGACTCTATCAAAAGCTTTTTCTGCATCTAAGCTGATCAAAGCTGCTTGTATGTTGTCTTTATGTATTTTATGTATAATATGCAATGTTCTTCTAATATTATCTTGCGTTTGTCTATTCCTAACAAACCCACTTTGATCCTCATCTATTAAGTCTGGTACAAATGATTGGAGTCTAGTTGATATAATTGAGGTGTACATTTTGTAGTCGACGTTTAGTACTGAAATCGGCCTATAATTTTGGCAATATTGTTTGTCTTTAAAGGGTTTGGGGAGCACAGTAATAATTGCTTCTGACCAGGAGGGGGGTATTCTGTCATTAGTCATAATCCAATTAAAAGTAGTGTGGAGCAGTGGTAATAGTTCCTCAATGAATTTTTTATACCACTCAGAGGGAAATCCATCACTGCCAGGTGCCTTATTTGATTTTAATTTTTGTATTGTTTCCGGATTTCATCTATTGTTATCTTTGCTGTAATGTGTTCATTTTGTTTAGTGCCTATTGAAGGTAGGTCCAGAGAGTCGATGAAAGTCTTTATGTCATTCTGATCTAAAGCCGATGACTCAGTGTAAAGTTCTTTGTAATAATCTCTAAAAATATTTTCAATTTCTGCTGGTTCAAATTTAGGCTGGTTTGTTTTTGGGTCGCGTATTTTATTGACTGTAGTTTCTGCCTGTTGTTTCCATAAACGTCTCGCTAACAATTTCATTGCTTTGGGACCTGATTCATAATAGTTTTGCTTTAAATATCTTGCTTTTGTTTCTGTTTCACACTGAAGTAGGTTATTAATTTCCTTTCTCACCTCGCTCATTCGTTGTTTGATTTTTGGTTCAACTTTGCCAGTCCCCTTATGTTTCTGTTCCAAATGTCTCAATTCTGCTATATAGATTTTATATTGCTTTATTCTTTCTCTTTTGAGATTGCTTGTAATTGCGATCAATTTTCCCCATATCACTGCTTTTAAAGCTTCCCACAATATAGCTGGATCTGTTTGCCCATTATTGTTTTCCTCCAGGTAAGTCCGTATATCTGCCTTAATTTGCTCGACTACTGATTTATTATTTAATATCCCCACGTTCAATCTCCATATTGTATCTTTCCGTCTACATTTTAAGTGTATCTTCAGATAGATGGCACTATGATCAGATACATCTGCCACTCCAATCCAACAGTCTTTTATGTTATCTCTATTTTCCTTTTGCATAAAAAAGTAGTCAATTCTAGAGTACACCGAGTGTGTTGTTGAGTAATGACTAAAATCTCTCTGCAATGGATGTAGATCTCTCCACACATCAAAAAAGCCCATCTCCTCCCAAGTATTCCTGACCAGTTTTGTGATAGATTTCTTATTTCTCTTAAAGCTAGATGTATCCATGTCATAATCCATTAAAACATTAAGGTCTCCCCCACATATACATATGCCCTCTGCTTCCAATGCAATGGTGTCAAATAGTGACTTGAAAAATTCCTTATTACTCTCAGGTGGGGCATATATGTTCACCAACGTTATCACTGTTTGGCCCATCATCCCTTTTACAATAATATAAGTTCCCTCTTTGGCTTTTATTTCCTTTTGGCATTCAAATTTGGTTGCATTAGGCGTCAGTATTGCTACTCCTCTTTTCCGACCACTGGAGTGTGAACTATAAAAGGTGTTTTTGAAACCAAATCTCTTTAATTTCTCATGTTCTGCTTTTGATAAATGAGTTTCTTGTAGGAAATTTATCTGTGTCTTTTCTTTTTTAAGTTTGGTCATTATTTTGGCTCTTTTGACTGGGTTTCCCAAACCGTTGACATTCAAAGAAAGCACATTAATTTCTTCTTGATTGGTATCCATAAACCATCTTAGTTGTATTAACTTTGTAGAGATTCATCCACAAGCTTACAGTTAAACATTTAGGAACAAGCAACACTCTCCAAAACTGTTTAGTGCTTATTTGAACTATATACAAAAAAAAGGACTTCCATAAAGAGATGTCAACACCCCTCCACTTCTGCTGACACTCTTTTTGTTTTGAGGGGGAAAGCCTCTCACAGAGAAAGGGCCCCCATCCAGTAATGAGATTCAACCCATATAGGATTAATATACTCATACCAGACCCTGCAGCTGCGTTTCAGTCCTACTTAAGCCAACAGACCGTTTATCTATAACCCATCAAAGCTAACTACGTTTAACTTCACCTACCCTTAGCAAATTATATAATTTTGTTGTTCATTTTAACTCAGATTTAGTGAGAGCTACTTATTCAGCGTTGTTTCCCCTTAGATGAAAATCAGGCAGTCTTTCACGTGCGCGTCTGCTGGCCTCCCCGGTGCGTCCACTCCTGGTGTGTTTCCATGTCACGGTTCCGGTCGATTGGAGTCTCTCAACGATTCTGATTTCTCCGGTGTTGGTCCCCGCGCTATCAACATCATATCCTCTCTCCCACAGGTCTCTAGTTGCCTCCTCTGCACTGCCGTAGGTTTTCACGCCGCTGGCCCAGTGGATGCACATCTTGTTGAGAGGTGTCTGAAAGCGGATGCCTTCTCTCTTTAAAATCTTCTTGATGTTGGAGTACGCTTTACGTTGTTTCAGTGTCCTCTCTGAGTAATCGTGATCGAAATAAACCCTGTTTCTTCCGAGGGTGATTGTTTTCTTCTCCCAAGCTCTTTTCAAAATCATCTCCTTTACAGTAAACTGATGACAATCGATCTGGGAGGCTGGTCCGTTTTTGGCTTTGGAGCCAAGGCTCGGTGAGTGCGCTGAATCTGAAGGTCCGAGTTTATGGAAAATTCCTCACGGAGCCACTTATCCATGAACTGTGCCACCGAGTCACTCTCAGACTCTGCCTCCTCTTGTATGCCATACACCCGTAAATTATTCCGACGGGACCTCGATTCCAAGTTGTCTAGTTTGACCATTATCATTTCCTGCTCTTGCATTATGTCCTGCAGTGCACCGTTTGCTTCATAACTCCACGACTCAAGTTCTTCTGTGCGTGTCAGAGCAGCGCTTATCTTCTCATCATGTTCACCAATATCCGTGGTCATTTTTGCAAACTTTTGATCAATGTCCCCCTTAAGTTCTATCAGTTCGTTTCTCATTTGCGCTGTATTTTCGTCTTTGAATGCTTTTAGGTCCGTCTTCATTTCGTTTTGCAGGGCTTGAATTTGCTTGCTAATGCTGTCCAGGCTGCTTTGAAACAAGGCCATGCTAGCTTCCGGTGTTAGCTTGCTCTCGCTAATCAATCTATTTATTTCTTTACCTTGGATTTCTGGGTTCTTTTTATTCTTTGTTCTTGTTGGTACTCCGCTCATACTCTCAGTTTCAAAGTTTGCTGTCGATTATCTCGGGTTTTAGCGGAGTTTAATATGTTGGCCTGAAGGAGCTCCTGTCTTACATGTCCATGCTGCTCTACCGACCCACCCGGAAGTCCGACAACAGTGTTTTTAATATAATAATAAGAATAATATTAACAACCACTAATAATAATTAGTAGTAATAGTAATTATTGATTATTAATCATTACTACTTATGAATTAGTGATTAAGTACTAGGGATTATTAAATGTTATAAAAATTAAGTTATTAAAAATTATTACAAATAATTATTAAAATGTAGTAATTGATAGAATACAAACAAATACTCATGGATTATAGATGATTTTTTTAAATGGTGAACATTGATATAAAATAACTATAATAATAATAATAATAATAAGCAATAATACTACTAGTAATACTTATTATTATTATTATTATTATTATTATCAGTTCAATTGTTATATCAATGTTCACGATTAAAAACAAATTATTATCTGTAATCCATGAATAATTGTTTGTACCACTACTACTACTACTAATAATAATAATAATAATTACTACTTTTTTAATAATAATTTTAACTAATCTGATAATTCAATTTTATAGCATTTTAATAATCACTACTTATTATTAGTAGAATTTAGTAGTTGATAATAATAATTACTACTTATTATTAAATTACATTTTGATAATCACTGCTTATTAATTAAGTAGTAATTAATAATACTGAATTATAATAATTGCTACTCTATTATTAATTAATATAGCTAATAAGTAGTGATTATTAAAATGTTATAAAATTGAGTTAATTGTTTTTATTATTATTAAAAAGTAGTTATTATTATTATTATTATTATTATTAGTAGTAGTAGTAGTAATACAAACAATTATTCATGGATTATAGATAATAATTAATGATTATTTTTGAATAATGAACATTGATATAACAATTGCACTGATGATAATTAGTTTAGTTATTACAACACATTGATTAATATTGATAATGGTTATGAAAGGTGACAGTTGTTTTTCTGTGTTTAATGTAACGCTCTGATGATTGTATGGCTGCATAAACAGGTTTACGCTGTTACCTGCTATAATGCAGAAGATACTCGAGAACTTCCTCAGCCAGCTGTGTACTGTACGACACTCAGACTGATTTTGCTATCGGACACAAAATCACACATCATCAAAGATAATCTTTGGGGATTGAAATAATACCGGCTAAGGTTGTTCAGCTGGTTCTACTTGCTGTTTATTGTTTTCGTTTTTGAAATGATTCATGGTGTTTTCTCCAGTAAACACCAGTCTTCTCCTTGATGCTACAGTAGTTCTGCAGGCCCAAAACACACGACTTTGCTTCAGCTGTTTGCATGTCTAATAGTTGCCACTGATGCACCCTGTTGTTCACCAATTGTGTGCATTCTTCTAAAAGTTAGTAAAAAAAAAACTATTGCAGAAAACAGTTTTAAGTTGTCGTATTTATCATTTTCTTTGCCATGGTACAGTCTTAATTTTTCCATTTAGAGGTCTTGAAAAGGTCTTAAAAGTCTTTAAATTTGTACTTGAAAAATGTGCAGATACCCTGTACCAATATAAAAGATTACCAGGACTACAAAAATGCAGAAAAATAGGCTTTACTTATCCAAATGCACCTGTTGATTCAAAAGTTAAAGTGCATAGAACCTCACAGCACAACATGAAGTTACCTTAAAATATAATATAAATGGCTCAGCTTTTATCTCATTATCTCTAGCTGCTTTATCCTGTTCTACAGGGTCACAGGCAAGCTGGAGCCTATCCCAACTGACTACGGGCAAAAGGCGGGGTGCACCCTGGACAAGTCGCCAGGTCATCACAGGGCTGACACATAGACAACCATTCACACTCATGGTCAATTTAGAGTCACCAGTTAACCTAACCTGCATGTTTTTGGACTGTGGGGGAAACCAGAGCACCCGGAGGAAACCCACGCAGACAACATGCAAACTCCGCACAGAAAGGCCCTCGCTGGCCACAGGGCTCGAACCCGGACCTTCTTGCTGTGAGGCGACAGCACTAACCACTACACCACCGTGCCGCCCTCCTCAGCTTTCATGTAAGAAAAAAAAACCTATTAATACTAGTACTGTGTGCAGGCAGTCTCTCCTGAAGACTAAATTAAACAGTAATTATAAACTAATAAAATAAATGGCTCAGGCTTCATAGAAGAAAAAAAAACAATTTGAACATAATCTCACTGATGCTGAAGCTGCCTAAACAATGGAAAATAAAATACCATTTTGGCAAAAATTTTGGCATCCATTAATTTCTTGTATTGAGTAAAAAATAATGTAAAGTGCACATAGTCCTTCACTGTAAACATAACACACTTTCAGTAACACAATTTAAGCCTATATAAACACTGACTCGCACACAGTGTTGCCAGATACTGCTGACGTTTTCCAGCCCAAAATATGTTCAAAACCCACCAAAATGCACTTAAAACTACCCCATTGGGCGGGAAACCACCCAATCTGGCAACACTGCTCGCCCATGCTGCTTCACTTGAACGTATACACGGAAGTAAGGCAGAAGGTAGTTTGTTGAGGTCACCTCAAGACGACACCAATGATTGGTCAAATTTGCGGGAAAGTTGCGGTGATTGGACATAATTGCAATACCGCCCTGAATTTGAGGGAATTGGCTGAATTTGCGTTGAAGTTGCAAATCGCAACATCGTGAAATCCTGGAGGGTCTGGCTAACACAGTGACAGTGGAAATGACACAGAATTATGGTACCTACAATGTCAGCATGTACCTCAGATATGTCAAAAAATTAATAAGAAAATACCTGAATTACACTGTAATAACATTTAGCATCAAACTGCTAACAGAGCGAGCATGGGAATGCCACAGAATTACCTACAATGTCAACATTTACCTCAGATATGTCGAAAAATTCATAAGAAAATACCTAAATTACGCTGCAAGATGCGTTGTTGTCATGAAATTTAAAATCACCTAATTTTTCACTTTTAATGATACATTTTCTAAGTTTAAACGTTTGATATGTCATCTATGTTCTATTCTGAATAAAATATGGAATTTTGAAACTTTTACATCATTGCATTCCGTTTTTATTTACAATGTGTACTTTGTCCCAACTTTTTTGGAATTGGGGTTGTACCTAAATTACACTGTAATAACATTTAGCATCAAACTGCTAACACAGTGACAGTGGAAATGACATAGAGGCATCCAGAACATCAACTTTTACCTCAGATGTGTTGAAAAATTAACAAGAAAATATTTAAATTACACTGTAATAACATTTAGCATCAAACTGCTAACACAGCGAGCATGGGAATGCCACAGAATTACTTACAATGTCAACATTTACCACAGATATGTCGAAAAATTAATAAGAAAATACCTAAATTACACTGCAATAACATTTAGCATCAAACTGCTGACACAGCAACTGTGGAAATGACATAGAATCATCCAGAAAGTCAACTTTTACTTCAAATATGTTGAAAAATTTATAAGAAAATACCTAAATTACACTGTAATAACATTTAGCATCAAACTGCTAACACAGTGACAGTGGAAATGACATAGAATAATCCAGAACGTCAACTTTTACCTCAGATGTGTTGAAAAATTAATAGGAAAATATTTAAATTACCCTGTAATAACACTGAGCATCAAACTGTTAACACAGCGAGCATGGAAATGCCACAGAATTACATACAACGTGAACATTTACCTCAGATATGTTGAAAAAGTAATAGTAAAATACCTAAATTACACAGTAATAACATTTAGCATCAAACTGCTAACACAGTGACAGTGGAAATGACATAGAGGCATCCAGAACATCAACTTTTACCTCAGATGTGTTGAAAAATTAACAGGAAAATATTTAAATTATACTGTAATAACATTTAGCATCAAACTGCTAACACAGCGAGCATGGGAATGCCACAGGATTACCTACAATGTCAACATTTACCTCACATATGTCGAAAAATTAATAAGAAAATACCTAAATTACACTGCAATAACATTTAGCATCAAACTGCTATCACAGTGACAGTGGAAATGACATAGAATCATCCAGAACGTCAACTTTTACCTCAGATGTGTTGAAAAATTATTACAAAAATACTTAAATTACACTTTAATTGCACGTAACATCAAACTGCTAACACAGCAAACACGGAAATGGCACAGAATTGTCTACAATGTCAACATTTACCTCAGATATGTTGAAAAATTAATAAGAAAATACAACCCCGATTCCAAAAAAGTTGGGACAAAGTACAAACTGTAAATAAAAACGGAATGCAATAATTTACAAATCTCAAAAACTGATATTGTATTCACAATAGAACATGGACAACATATCACATGTTGAAAGTGAGACATTTTGAAATTTCATGCCAAATATTGGCTCATTTGAAATTTCATGACAGCAACACATCTCAAAAAAGTTGAGACAGGGGCAATAAGAGGCTGGAAAAGTTAAAGGTACAAAAAAGGAACAGCTGGAGGACCAAATTGCAACTCATTAGGTCAACTGGCAATAGGTCATTAACATGACTGGGTATAAAAAGAGCATCTTGGAGTGGCAGCGGCACTCAGAAGTAAAGATGGGAAGAGGATCACCAATCCCCCTAATTCTGTGCCGACAAATACTGGAGCAATATCAGAAAGGAGTTTGACAGTGTAAAATTGCAAAGAGTTTGAACATATCATCATCTACGGTGCATAATATCATCAAAAGATTCAGAGAATCTGGAAAAATCTCTGTGCGTAAGGGTCAAGGCTGGAAAACCATACTGGGTGCCCGTGATCTTCAGGCCCTTAGACGGTACTGCATCACATACAGGCATGCTTCTGTATTGGAATTCACAAAATGGGCTCAGGAATATTTCCAGAGAACATTATCTGTGAACACAATTCACCGTGCCATCTGCCATTGCCAGCTAAAACTCTATAGTTCAAAAAAGAAGCCGTATCTAAACATGATCCAGAAGCGCAGATGTCTTCTCTGGGCCAAGGCTCATTTAAAATGAACTGTGGCAAAGTGGAAAACTGTTCTGTGGGCAGACGAATCAAAATTTGAAGTTCTTTATGGAAATCGGACGCCGTGTCATTCGGACTAAAGAAGAGAAGGACGACCCGAGTTGTTATCAGCGCTCAGTTCAGAAGCCTGCATCTCTGATGGTATGGGGTTGCATTAGTGTGTGTGGCATGGGCAGCTTACACATCTGGAAAGACACCATCAATGCTGAAAGGTATATCCAGGTTCTAGAGCAACATATGCTCCCATCCAGACGATGTCTCTTTCAGGGAAGACCTTGCATTTTCCAACATGACAACGCCAAACCACATACTGCATCAATTACAGCATGATGGCTGCATAGAAGAAGGGTCCGGGTACTGAACTGGCCAGCCTGCAGTCCAGATCTTTCACCCACAGAAAACATTTGGCGCATCATAAAACGGAAGATACAACAAAAAAGACATAAGATGGTTGAGCAATTAGAATCCTACATTAGGCAAGAATGGGTTAACATTCCTATCCCTAAACTTAAGCAACTTGTCTCCTCAGTCCCTAGACGTTTACAGACTGTTGTAAAGAGAAAAGGGGATGTCTCACAGTGGTAAACATGGCCTTGTCCCAACTTTTTTGAGATGCATTGTTGTCATGAAATTTAAAATCAGGTAATTTTTCACTTTTAATGATACATTTTCTAAGTTTAAATGTTTGATATGTCATCTATGTTCTATTCTGAATAAAATATGGAATTTTGAAACTTTTACATCATTGCATTCCATTTTTATTTACAATTTGTACTTTGTCCCAACTTTTTTGGAATTGGGGTTGTAGCTAAATTACACTGTAATAACATTTAGCATCAAACTGCTAACACAGTGACAGTGGAAATGACAGAATAATCCAGAACGTCAACTTTTACCTCAGATGTGTTGAAAAATTAATAGGAAAATATTTAAATTACCCTGTAATAACATTTAGCATCAAACTGCTAAAATAGCGAGCATGGGAAGGCCACAGAATTACCTACAATGTCAACATTTACCTCAAATATGTTGAAAAATTAATAAGAAAATACCTAAATTACACTGTAATAACATTTAGCATCAAACTGCTAACACAGTGATAGTGATAATGACATAGAGGCATCCAGAACGTCAACTTTTACATCAGATGTGTTGAAAAATTAACAGGAA
The DNA here is from genome assembly GCF_027579695.1 of Neoarius graeffei. Lineage (NCBI taxonomy): Eukaryota > Metazoa > Chordata > Actinopteri > Siluriformes > Ariidae > Neoarius > Neoarius graeffei. Next base: position 102,511,224 of record NC_083574.1, on the reverse strand, counting down.
AATATTTAAATTACACTGTAATAACATTTAGCATCAAACTGCTAATGCAGGGAGCATGGGAATGCCACAGAATTACCTACAATGTCAACATTTACCTCAGATATGTCGAAAAATTAATAAGAAAATACCTAAATTACACTGTAATAACATTTAGCACCAAACTGCTAACACAGCGACAATGGAAATGACACAGAATCATCCAGAACATCAACTTTTACCTCAGATATGTTGAAAAATTAATAAGAAAATATTTAAATTACGCTGTAATAACATTTAGCATCAAACTGCTAACACAGCAAGCATGGAAATGCCACAGAATTACCTACAATGTTAATATTTACCTCAGCTTTTTTTTTAAATTAATAAGAAAATACCTAAATTATACTGTAATAACATTTAGCATCAAACTGCTAACACAGTGACAGTGGAAATTACATAGAATCTTCCAGAACGTCAACTTTTACCTCAGATGTGTTGAAAAATTATTATGAAACTACTTAAATTACACTGTAATTGCACTTAACATCAAACTGCTAACACAGTGACAGTGGAAATGACACAGAATCATCCAGAACATCAACTTTTACCTCAGACATGTTGAAAAATTAATAAGAAAATACCTAAATTACACTGTAATAACATTTAGCATCAAACTGCTCACACAGTGACAGTGGAAATGACATAGAATCATCCAGAACGTCAACTTTTACCTCAGATATGTTGAAAAATTAATAAGAAAATACCTAAATTACACTGTAATAACATTTAGCATCAAACTGCTAGCACAGTGACAGTGGAAATGACATAGAGTCATCCAGAACGTCAACATTTACCTCAGATATGTCGAAAAATTAATAAGAAAATAACTAAATTACACTGCAATAACATTTAGCACCAAATTGCTGACACAGCGACAGTGGAAATGACACAGAATCATCCAGAAAGTCAACTTTTACCTCAGATGTGTTGAAAAATTAATAAGAAAATACCTAAATTACACTGTAATAACATTTAGCATCAAACTGCTAACACAGCAAACACGGAAATGGCACAGAATTATCTAAAATGTCAACATTTACCTCAGACATGTTGAAAAATTAATAAGAAAATACCTAAATTACACTGTAATAACATTTAGCATCAAACTGCTAACACAGTGACAGTGGAAATGACATCGAATAATCCAGAACCTCAACTTTTACCTCAGATATGTTGAAAAATTAATCGGAAAATATTTAAATTACTCTGTAATAACATTTAGCATCAAACTGCTAACGCAGCGAGCATGGGAATGGCACAGAATTACCTACAATGTCAACATTTACCTCAGATATGTTGAAAAATTAATAAGAAAATACCTAAATTACACTGTAATAACATTTCACATCAAACTGCTAACGCAGTGACAGTGGAAATGACATAAAATAATCCAGAACGTCAACTTTTACCTCAGATGTGTTGAAAAATTAATAGGAAAATATTTAAATTACCCTGTAATAACATTTAGCATCAAACTGCTAAAATAGCGAGCATGGGAAGGCCACAGAATTACCTTCAATGTCAACATTTACCTCAGAAATGTCGAAAAATTAATAAGAAAATACCTAAATTACACTGCAATAACATTTAGCACCAAACTGCTAACACAGCGACAGTGGAAATGACACAGAATCATCCAGAACATCAACTTTTACCTCAGATATGTTGAAAAATTAATAAGAAAATACCTAAATTACACTGTAATAACATTTAGCACCAAACTGCTAACACAGCGACAGTGGAAATGACACAGAAACATCCAGAACATCAACTTTTACCTCAGATATGTTGAAAAATTAATAAGAAAATACCTAAATTACACTGTAATAAAATTTAGCATCAAACTGTTAGCACAGTCACAGTGGAAATGACATAGAGTCATCCAGAACGCCAACATTTACCTCAGATATGTCGAAAAATTAATAAGAAAATACCTAAATTACACTGCAATAACATTTAGCACCAAACTGCTAACACAGCGACAGTGGAAATGACACAGAATCATCCAGAAAGTCAACTTTTACCTCAGATATGTTGAAAAATTAATAAGAAAATACCTAAATTACACTGTAATAACATTTAGCATCAAACTGCTAAAACAGCGAGCATGGGAAGGCCACAGAATTACCTACAATGTCAACATTTACCTCAAATATGTTGAAAAATTATTACGAAAATACTTAAATTACACTGTAATTGCACTTAACATCAAACTGCTAACACAGTGACAGTGGAAATGACACAGAATCATCCAGAACATCAACTTTTACCTCAGACATGTTGAAAAATTAATAAGAAAATACCTAAATTACACTGTAATAACATTTAGCATCAAACTGCTAGCACAGTGACAGTGGAAATGACATAGAGTCATCCAGAACGTCAACATTTACTTCAGATATGTCGAAAAATTAATAAGAAAATTACTAAATTACACTGCAATAACATTTAGCACCAAACTGCTCACACAGCGACAGTGGAAATGACACAGAATCATCCAGAAAGTCAACTTTTACTTCAGATATGTTGAAAAATTAATAAGAAAATACCTAAAATACACTGTAATAACATTTAGCATCAAACTGCTAACACAGTGACAGTGGAAATGACATAAAATAATCCAGAATGTCAACTTTTACCTCAGATGTGTTGAAAAATTAACAGGAAAATATTTAAATTACACTGTAATAACATTTAGCATCAAACTGCTAACACAGCGAGCATGGGAATGCCACAGAATTACCTACAATGTCAACATTTACCTCAGATATGTCGAAAAATTAATAAGAAAATACCTAAATTACACTGCAATAACATTTAGCACCAAACTGCTAACACAGCGACAGTGGAAATGACACAGAATCATCCAGAAAGTCAACTTTTACTTCAGATATGTTGAAAAATTAATAAGAAAATACCTAAAATACACTGTAATAACATTTAGCATCAAACTGCTAACACAGTGACAGTGGAAATGACATAAAATAATCCAGAATGTCAACTTTTACCTCAGATGTGTTGAAAAATTAATAGGAAAATATTTAAATTACCCTGTAATAACATTTAGCATCAAACTTTTAACACAGCAAGCATGGAAATGCCACAGAATTACCTACAATGCCAACATTTACCTCAGACATGTTGAAAAATTAATAATAAAATATCTAAATTACACTGTAATAACATTTAGCATCAAACTGCTAACACAGTGACAGTGGAAATGACATAGAATCATCCAGAAAGTCAACTTTTACCACAGATGTGTTGAGAAATTATTACGAATATACTTAAATTACACTGTAATTGCACTTAACATCAAACTGCTAACACAGTGACAGTGGAAATGACATAGAGGGATCCAGAACGTCAACTTTTACCTCAGATATGTTGAAAAATTAATAAGAAAATACCTAAATTACACTGTAATATAATTTAGCATCAAACTGCTAGCACAGTGACAGTGGAAATGACATAGAGTCATCCAGAATGTCAACATTTACCTCAGATATGTCGAAAAATTAATAAGAAAATACCTAAATTACACTGTAATAACATTTAGCATCAAACTGCTAACACAGTGACAGTGGAAATGACATAGAATCATCCAGAACGTCAACTTTTACCTCAGATGTGTTGAAAAATTATTACGAATATACTTAAATTACACTGTAATTGCACTTAACATCAAACTGCTAACACAGTGACAGTGGAAATGACATAGAAGCATCCAGAACGTCAACTTTTACCTCAGATGTGTTGAAAAATTAACAGGAAAATATTTAAATTACACTGTAATAACATTTAGCATCAAACTGCTAACACAGCGAGCATGGGAATGGCACAGAATTACCTACAATGTCAACATTTACCTCAGATATGTTGAAAAATTAATAAGAAAATACCTAAATTAAACTGTAATAACATTTAGCATCAAACTGCTAACACAGTGACAGTGGAAATGACATAGAATAATCCAGAACGTCAACTTTTACCTCAGATGTGTTCAAAAATGAACAGGAAAATATTTAAATTACACTGTAATACCATTTAGCATCAAACTGCTAACACAGCGAGCATGGGAATGCCACAGAATTACCTACAATGTCAACATTTACCTCAGATATGTCGAAAAAATAATAAGAAAATACCTAAATTACACGGTAATAACATTTAGCATCAAACTGCTAACACAGCGACAGTGGAAATGACGCAGAATCATCCAGAACATCAACTTTTACCTCAGATGTGTTGAAAAATTATTACTAATATACTTAAATTACACTGTAATTGCACTTAACATCAAACTGCTAACACAGTGACAGTGGAAATGACATAGAGGCATCCAGAACTTCAACTTTTACCTCAGATGTGTTGAAAAATTAACAGGAAAATATTTAAATGATACTGTAATAACATTTAGTATCAAACTGCTAACACAGCGAGCATGGAAATGCCACAGAAATACCTACAATGTCAACTTTTACCTCAGATATGTCGAAAAATTTATAAGAAAATCCCTAAATTACACTGTAATAACATTTAGCATCAAACTGCTAACACACTGACAGTGGAAATGACATAGGGGCATCCAGAACATCAACTTTTGCCTCAGAGGTGTAGAAAAATTATTACGAAAATACGTAAATCACACTGTAATAACATTTAGCATCAAACTGCTAACACAGCAAACACAAAAATGGCACAGAATTATCTAAAATGTCAACATTTACCTCAGACATGTTGAAAAATTAATAAGAAAATACCTAAATTACACTTTAATAACATTTAGCATCAAACTGCTAACACAGTGACAGTGGAAATGACATAGAATAATCCAGAACGTCAACTTTTACCTCAGATGTGTTGACAAATTAACAGGAAAATATTTAAATTACCCTGTAATAACATTTAGCATCAAACTGCTAAAACAGCGAGCATGGGAAGGCCACAGAATTAACTACAATGTCAACATTTACCTCAAATATGTTGAAAAATTATTACGAAAAGACTTAAATTACACTGTAATTGCACTTAACATCAAACTGCTAACACAGCAAACACGGAAATGGCACAGAATTATCTACAATGTCAACATTTACCTCAAATATGTTGACAATTTAATGAGAAATAACTAAATTACACTGTAATAACATTTAGCATCAAACTGCTAACACAGTGACAGTGGAAATGACATAGAGGCATCTAGAATGTCAACTTTTACCTCAGATGTGTTGAAAAATGATTACGAATATACTTAAATTACACTGTAATTGCACTTAACATCAAACTGCTAACACAGTGACAGTGGAAATGACATAGAATCATCCAGAACGTCAACTTTTACCACAGATGTGTTGAAAAATTATGACGAATATACTTAAATTACACTGTAATTGCACTTAACATCAAACTGCTAACACAGTGACAGTGGAAATGACATAGAGGCATCCAGAACGTCAACTTTTACCTCAGATATGTTGAAAAATTAATAAGAAAATACCTAAATTACACTGTAATGATATTTAGCATCAAACTGCTAACACAGCGACAGTGGAAATGACATAGAATCATCCAGAACGTCAACTTTTACCTCAGTTGTGTTGAAAAATTAACAGGAAAATATTTAAATTACACTGTAATAACATTTAGCATCAAACTGCTAACACAGCGAGCATGGGAATGCAACAGAATTACCTACAATGTCAACATTTACCTCAGATATGTCGAAAAATTAATAAGAAAATACCTAAATTACACTGCAATAACATTTAGCACCAAACTGCTAACACAGCGACAGTGGAAATGACACAGAATCATCCAGAAAGTCAACTTTTACTTCAGATATGTTGAAAAATTAACAAGAAAATACCTAAAATACACTGTAATAACATTTAGCATCAAACTGCTAACACAGTGACAGTGGAAATGACATAAAATAATCCAGAATGTCAACTTTTACCTCAGATGTGTTGAAAAATTAACAGGAAAATATTTAAATTACACTGTAATAACATTTAGCATCAAACTGCTAACACAGCGAGCATGGGAATGCCACAGAATTACCTACAATGTCAACATTTACCTCAGATATGTCGAAAAATTAATAAGAAAATACCTAAATTACACTGCAATAACATTTAGCACCAAACTGCTAACACAGCGACAGTGGAAATGACACAGAATCATCCAGAAAGTCAACTTTTACTTCAGATATGTTGAAAAATTAATAAGAAAATACCTAAAATACACTGTAATAACATTTAGCATCAAACTGCTAACACAGTGACAGTGGAAATGACATAAAATAATCCAGAATGTCAACTTTTACCTCAGATGTGTTGAAAAATTAACAGGAAAATATTTAAATTACACTGTAATAACATTTAGCATCAAACTGCTAACACAGCGAGCATGGGAATGCCACAGAATTACCTACAATGTCAACATTTACCTCAGATATGTCGAAAAATTAATAAGAAAATACCTAAATTACACTGCAATAACATTTAGCACCAAACTGCTAGCACAGCGACAGTGGAAATGACACAGAATCATCCAGAAAGTCAACTTTTACTTCAGATATGTTGAAAAATTAATAAGAAAATACCTAAAATACACTGTAATAACATTTAGCATCAAACTGCTAACACAGTGACAGTGGAAATGACATAAAATAATCCAGAATGTCAACTTTTACCTCAGATGTGTTGAAAAATTAATAGGAAAATATTTAAATTACCCTGTAATAACATTTAGCATCAAACTTTTAACACAGCAAGCATGGAAATGCCACAGAATTACCTACAATGCCAACATTTACCTCAGACATGTTGAAAAATTAATAATAAAATATCTAAATTACACTGTAATAACATTTAGCATCAAAGTGCTAACACAGTGACAGTGGAAATGACATAGAATCATCCAGAAAGTCAACTTTTACCACAGATGTGTTGAAAAATTATTACGAATATACTTAAATTACACTGTAATTGCACTTAACATCAAACTGCTAACACAGTGACAGTGGAAATGACATAGAGGGATCCAGAACGTCAACTTTTACCTCAGATATGTTGAAAAATTAATAAGAAAATACCTAAATTACACTGTAATATAATTTAGCATCAAACTGCTAGCACAGTGACAGTGGAAATGACATAGAGTCATCCAGAATGTCAACATTTACCTCAGATATGTCGAAAAATTAATAAGAAAATACCTAAATTACACTGTAATAACATTTAGCATCAAACTGCTAACACAGTGACAGTGGAAATGACATAGAATCATCCAGAACGTCAACTTTTACCTCAGATGTGTTGAAAAATTATTACGAATATACTTAAATTACACTGTAATTGCACTTAACATCAAACTGCTAACACAGTGACAGTGGAAATGACATAGAAGCATCCAGAACGTCAACTTTTACCTCAGATGTGTTGAAAAATTAACAGGAAAATATTTAAATTCCACTGTAATAACATTTAGCATCAAACTGCTAACACAGCGAGCATGGGAATGGCACAGAATTACCTACAATGTCAACATTTACCTCAGATATGTTGAAAAATTAATAAGAAAATACCTAAATTAAACTGTAATAACATTTAGCATCAAACTGCTAACACAGTGACAGTGGAAATGACATAGAATAATCCAGAACGTCAACTTTTACCTCAGATGTGTTCAAAAATTAACAGGAAAATATTTAAATTACACTGTAATACCATTTAGCATCAAACTGCTAACACAGCGAGCATGGGAATGCCACAGAATTACCTACAATGTCAACATTTACCTCAGATATGTCGAAAAAATAATAAGAAAATACCTAAATTACACGGTAATAACATTTAGCATCAAACTGCTAACACAGCGACAGTGGAAATGACGCAGAATCATCCAGAACATCAACTTTTACCTCAGATGTGTTGAAAAATTATTACTAATATACTTAAATTACACTGTAATTGCACTTAACATCAAACTGCTAACACAGTGACAGTGGAAATGACATAGAGGCATCCAGAACTTCAACTTTTACCTCAGATGTGTTGAAAAATTAACAGGAAAATATTTAAATGATACTGTAATAACATTTAGTATCAAACTGCTAACACAGCGAGCATGGAAATGCCACAGAAATACCTACAATGTCAACTTTTACCTCAGATATGTCGAAAAATTTATAAGAAAATCCCTAAATTACACTGTAATAACATTTAGCATCAAACTGCTAACACACTGACAGTGGAAATGACATAGGGGCATCCAGAACATCAACTTTTGCCTCAGAGGTGTAGAAAAATTAATAAGAAAATAACTAAATTACACTGTTATAACATTTAGCATCAAACTGCTAACACAGTGACAGTGGAAATGACATAGAATCATCCAGAACGTCAACTTTTACCTCAGATGTGTTGAAAAATTAATAGGAAAATATTTAAATTACCCTGTAATAGCATTTAGCATCAAACTGCTAACGCAGCGAGCAGGGGAATGGCACAGAATTACCTACAATGTCAACATTTACCTCAGATATGTTGAAAAATTAATAAGAAAATACCTAAATTACACTTTAATAACATTTAGCATCAAACTGCTAACACAGTGACAGTGGAAATGACATAGAATAATCCAGAACGTCAACTTTTACCTCAGATGTGTTGACAAATTAACAGGAAAATATTTAAATTACCCTGTAATAACATTTAGCATCAAACTGCTAAAACAGCGAGCATGGGAAGGCCACAGAATTACCTACAATGTCAACATTTACCTCAGATATGTCGAAAAATTAATAAGAAAATACCTAAATTACACTGCAATAACATTTAGCATCAAACTGCTAACACAGTGACAGTGGAAATGACATAGAATAATCCAGAACGTCAACTTTTACCTCAGATGTGTTGACAAATTAACAGGAAAATATTTAAATTACCCTGTAATAACATTTAGCATCAAACTGCTAAAACAGCGAGCATGGGATGGCCACAGAATTAACTACAATGTCAACATTTACCTCAGATATGTTGAAAAATTAATAAGAAAATACCTAAATTACACTTTAATAACATTTAGCATCAAACTGCTAACACAGTGACAGTGGAAATGACATAGAATCATCCAGAACGTCAACTTTTACCTCAGATGTGTTGAAAAATTAACAGGAAAATATTTAAATTACCCTGTAATAACATTTAGCATCAAACTGCTAAAACAGCGAGCATGGGATGGCCACAGAATTAACTACAATGTCAACATTTACCTCAAATATGTTGAAAAATTATTACGAAAAGACTTAAATTACACTGTAATTGCACTTAACATCAAACTGCTAACACAGTGACAGTGGAAATGACATAGAGGGATCCAGAACGTCAACTTTTACCTCAGATATGTTGAAAAATTAATAAGAAAATACCTAAATTACACTGTAATATAATTTAGCATCAAACTGCTAGCACAGTGACAGTGGAAATGACATAGAGTCATCCAGAATGTCAACATTTACCTCAGATATGTCGAAAAATTAATAAGAAAATACCTAAATTACACTGTAATAACATTTAGCATCAAACTGCAAACACAGTGACAGTGGAAATGACATAGAATCATCCAGAACGTCAACTTTTACCTCAGATGTGTTGAAAAATTATTACGAATATACTTAAATTACACTGTAATTGCACTTAACATCAAACTGCTAACACAGTGACAGTGGAAATGACATAGAGGCATCCAGAACTTCAACTTTTACCTCAGATGTGTTGAAAAATTAACAGGAAAATATTTAAATGATACTGTAATAACATTTAGTATCAAACTGCTAACACAGCGAGCATGGAAATGCCACAGAAATACCTACAATGTCAACTTTTACCTCAGATATGTCGAAAAATTTATAAGAAAATCCCTAAATTACACTGTAATAACATTTAGCATCAAACTGCTAACACACTGACAGTGGAAATGACATAGGGGCATCCAGAACATCAACTTTTGCCTCAGAGGTGTAGAAAAATTATTACGAAAATACGTAAATTACACTGTAATAACATTTAGCATCAAACTGCTAACACAGCAAACACAAAAATGGCACAGAATTATCTAAAATGTCAACATTTACCTCAGACATGTTGAAAAATTAATAAGAAAATAACTAAATTACACTGTTATAACATTTAGCATCAAACTGCTAACACAGTGACAGTGGAAATGACATAGAATCATCCAGAACGTCAACTTTTACCTCAGATGTGTTGAAAAATTAATAGGAAAATATTTAAATTACCCTGTAATAACATTTAGCATCAAACTTTTAACACAGAAAGCATGGAAATGGCACAGAATTACCTACAATGCCAACATTTACCTCAGACATGTTGAAAAATTAATAATAAAATATCTAAATTACACTGTAATAACATTTAGCATCAAACTGCTAATACAGTGACAGTGGAAATGACATAGAATAATCCAGAACGTCAACTTTTACCTCAGATGTGTTGACAAATTAACAGGAAAATATTTAAATTACCCTGTAATAACATTTAGCATCAAACTGCTAAAACAGCGAGCATGGGATGGCCACAGAATTAACTACAATGTCAACATTTACCTCAAATATGTTGAAAAATTATTACGAAAAGACTTAAATTACACTGTAATTGCACTTAACATCAAACTGCTAACACAGCAAACACGGAAATGGCACAGAATTATCTACAATGTCAACATTTACCTCAAATATGTTGAAAATTTAATTACACTGCAATAACATTTAGCACCAAACTGCTAACACAGCGACAGTGGAAATGACACAGAATCATCCAGAAAGTCAACTTTTACTTCAGATATGTTGAAAAATTAATAAGAAAATACCTAAAATACACTGTAATAACATTTAGCATCAAACTGCTAACACAGTGACAGTGGAAATGACATAAAATAATCCAGAATGTCAACTTTTACCTCAGATGTGTTGAAAAATTAACAGGAAAATATTTAAATTACACTGTAATAACATTTAGCATCAAACTGCTAACACAGCGAGCATGGGAATGCCACAGAATTACCTACAATGTCAACATTTACCTCAGATATGTCGAAAAATTAATAAGAAAATACCTAAATTACACTGCAATAACATTTAGCACCAAACTGCTAGCACAGCGACAGTGGAAATGACACAGAATCATCCAGAAAGTCAACTTTTACTTCAGATATGTTGAAAAATTAATAAGAAAATACCTAAAATACACTGTAATAACATTTAGCATCAAACTGCTAACACAGTGACAGTGGAAATGACATAAAATAATCCAGAATGTCAACTTTTACCTCAGATGTGTTGAAAAATTAATAGGAAAATATTTAAATTACCCTGTAATAACATTTAGCATCAAACTTTTAACACAGCAAGCATGGAAATGCCACAGAATTACCTACAATGCCAACATTTACCTCAGACATGTTGAAAAATTAATAATAAAATATCTAAATTACACTGTAATAACATTTAGCATCAAACTGCTAACACAGTGACAGTGGAAATGACATAGAATCATCCAGAAAGTCAACTTTTACCACAGATGTGTTGAAAAATTATTACGAATATACTTAAATTACACTGTAATTGCACTTAACATCAAACTGCTAACACAGTGACAGTGGAAATGACATAGAGGGATCCAGAACGTCAACTTTTACCTCAGATATGTTGAAAAATTAAGAAGAAAATACCTAAATTACACTGTAATATAATTTAGCATCAAACTGCTAGCACAGTGACAGTGGAAATGACATAGAGTCATCCAGAATGTCAACATTTACCTCAGATATGTCGAAAAATTAATAAGAAAATACCTAAATTACACTGTAATAACATTTAGCATCAAACTGCTAACACAGTGACAGTGGAAATGACATAGAATCATCCAGAACGTCAACTTTTACCTCAGATGTGTTGAAAAATTATTACGAATATACTTAAATTACACTGTAATTGCACTTAACATCAAACTGCGAACACAGTGACAGTGGAAATGACATAGAAGCATCCAGAACGTCAACTTTTACCTCAGATCTGTTGAAAAATTAACAGGAAAATATTTAAATTACACTGTAATAACATTTAGCATCAAACTGCTAAAACAGCGAGCATGGGAATGGCACAGAATTACCTACAATGTCAACATTTACCTCAGATATGTTGAAAAATTAATAAGAAAATACCTAAATTACACGGTAATAACATTTAGCATCAAACTGCTAACACAGTGACAGTGGAAATGACATAGAATAATCCAGAATGTCAACTTTTACCTCAGATGTGTTCAAAAATTAACAGGAAAATATTTAAATTACACTGTAATACCATTTAGCATCAAACTGCTAACACAGCGAGCATGGGAATGGCACAGAATTACCTACAATGTCAACATTTACCTCAGATACGTCGAAAAAATAATAAGAAAATACCTAAATTACACGGTAATAACATTTAGCATCAAACTGCTAACACAGCGACAGTGGAAATGACGCAGAATCACCAAGAACATCAACTTTTACCTCAGATGTGTTGAAAAATTATTACTAATATACTTAAATTACACTGTAATTGCACTTAACATCAAACTGCTAACACAGTGACAGTGGAAATGACATAGAGGCATCCAGAACTTCAACTTTTACCTCAGATGTGTTGAAAAATTAACAGGAAAATATTTAAATGATACTGTAATAACATTTAGTATCAAACTGCTAACACAGCGAGCATGGAAATGCCACAGAAATACCTACAATGTCAACTTTTACCTCAGATATGTCGAAAAATTTATAAGAAAATCCCTAAATTACACTGTAATAACATTTAGCATCAAACTGCTAACACACTGACAGTGGAAATGACATAGGGGCATCCAGAACATCAACTTTTGCCTCAGAGGTGTAGAAAAATTATTACGAAAATACGTAAATTACACTGTAATAACATTTAGCATCAAACTGCTAACACAGCAAACACAAAAATGGCACAGAATTATCTAAAATGTCAACATTTACCTCAGACATGTTGAAAAATTAATAAGAAAATATCTAAATTACACTGTTATAACATTTAGCATCAAACTGCTAACACAGTGACAGTGGAAATGACATAGAATCATCCAGAACGTCAACTTTTACCTCAGATGTGTTGAAAAATTAATAGGAAAATATTTAAATTACCCTGTAATAGCATTTAGCATCAAACTGCTAACGCAGCGAGCAGGGGAATGGCACAGAATTACCTACAATGTCAACATTTACCTCAGATATGTTGAAAAATTAATAAGAAAATACCTAAATTACACTTTAATAACATTTAGCATCAAACTGCTAACACAGTGACAGTGGAAATGACATAGAATAATCCAGAACGTCAACTTTTACCTCAGATGTGTTGACAAATTAACAGGAAAATATTTAAATTACCCTGTAATAACATTTAGCATCAAACTGCTAAAACAGCGAGCATGGGAAGGCCACAGAATTAACTACAATGTCAACATTTACCTCAAATATGTTGAAAAATTATTACGAAAAGACTTAAATTACACTGTAATTGCACTTAACATCAAACTGCTAACACAGCAAACACGGAAATAGCACAGAATTATCTACAATGTCAACATTTACCTCAAATATGTTGACAATTTAATGAGAAATAACTAAATTACACTGTAATAACATTTAGCATCAATCTGCTAACACAGTGACAGTGGAAATGACATAGAGGCATCTAGAATGTCAACTTTTACCTCAGATGTGTTGAAAAATGATTACGAATATACTTAAATTACACTGTAATTGCACTTAACATCAAACTGCTAACACAGTGACAGTGGAAATGACATAGAATCATCCAGAACGTCAACTTTTACCACAGATGTGTTGAAAAATTATGACGAATATACTTAAATTACACTGTAATTGCACTTAACATCAAACTGCTATCACAGTGACAGTGGAAATGACATAGAGGCATCCAGAACATCAACTTTTACCTCAGATATGTTGAAAAATTAATAAGAAAATACCTAAATTACACTGTAATGAAATTTAGCATCAAACTGCTAACACAGCGACAGTGGAAATGACATAGAATCATCCAGAACGTCAACTTTTACCTCAGATGTGTTGAAAAATTAACAGGAAAATATTTAAATTACACTGTAATAACATTTAGCATCAAACTGCTAACACAGCGAGCATGGGAATGCCACAGAATTACCTACAATGTCAACATTTACCTCAGATATGTCGAAAAATTAATAAGAAAATTACTAAATTACACTGCAATAACATTTAGCACCAAACTGCTCACACAGCGACAGTGGAAATGTCACAGAATCATCCAGAAAGTCAACTTTTACTTCAGATATGTTGAAAAATTAATAAGAAAATACCTAAAATACACTGTAATAACATTTAGCATCAAACTGCTAACACAGTGACAGTGGAAATGACATAAAATAATCCAGAATGTCAACTTTTACCTCAGATGTGTTGAAAAATTAACAGGAAAATATTTAAATTACACTGTAATAACATTTAGCATCAAACTGCTAACACAGCGAGCATGGGAATGCCACAGAATTACCTACAATGTCAACATTTACCTCAGATATGTCGAAAAATTAATAAGAAAATACCTAAATTACACTGCAATAACATTTAGCACCAAACTGCTAACACAGCGACAGTGGAAATGACACAGAATCATCCAGAAAGTCAACTTTTACTTCAGATATGTTGAAAAATTAATAAGAAAATACCTAAAATACACTGTAATAACATTTAGCATCAAACTGCTAACACAGTGACAGTGGAAATGACATAAAATAATCCAGAATGTCAACTTTTACCTCAGATGTGTTGAAAAATTAATAGGAAAATATTTAAATTACCCTGTAATAACATTTAGCATCAAACTTTTAACACAGCAAGCATGGAAATGCCACAGAATTACCTACAATGCCAACATTTACCTCAGACATGTTGAAAAATTAATAATAAAATATCTAAATTACACTGTAATAACATTTAGCATCAAACTGCTAACACAGTGACAGTGGAAATGACATAGAATCATCCAGAAAGTCAACTTTTACCACAGATGTGTTGAAAAATTATTACGAATATACTTAAATTACACTGTAATTGCACTTAACATCAAACTGCTAACACAGTGACAGTGGAAATGACATAGAGGGATCCAGAACGTCAACTTTTACCTCAGATATGTTGAAAAATTAATAAGAAAATACCTAAATTACACTGTAATATAATTTAGCATCAAACTGCTAGCACAGTGACAGTGGAAATGACATAGAGTCATCCAGAATGTCAACATTTACCTCAGATATGTCGAAAAATTAATAAGAAAATACCTAAATTACACTGTAATAACATTTAGCATCAAACTGCTAACACAGTGACAGTGGAAATGACATAGAATCATCCAGAACGTCAACTTTTACCTCAGATGTGTTGAAA
Organism: Neoarius graeffei; assembly: GCF_027579695.1. Classification (NCBI taxonomy): domain Eukaryota; kingdom Metazoa; phylum Chordata; class Actinopteri; order Siluriformes; family Ariidae; genus Neoarius; species Neoarius graeffei. The sequence continues at coordinate 102,495,633 of NC_083574.1, read as the reverse complement.
AATTATTACGAATATACTTAAATTACACTGTAATTGCACTTAACATCAAACTGCTAACACAGTGACAGTGGAAATGACATAGAAGCATCCAGAACGTCAACTTTTACCTCAGATGTGTTGAAAAATTAACAGGAAAATATTTAAATTACACTGTAATAACATTTAGCATCAAACTGCTAACACAGCGAGCATGGGAATGGCACAGAATTACCTACAATGTCAACATTTACCTCAGATATGTTGAAAAATTAATAAGAAAATACCTAAATTAAACTGTAATAACATTTAGCATCAAACTGCTAACACAGTGACAGTGGAAATGACATAGAATAATCCAGAACGTCAACTTTTACCTCAGATGTGTTCAAAAATTAACAGGAAAATATTTAAATTACACTGTAATACCATTTAGCATCAAACTGCTAACACAGCGAGCATGGGAATGCCACAGAATTACCTACAATGTCAACATTTACCTCAGATATGTCGAAAAAATAATAAGAAAATACCTAAATTACACGGTAATAACATTTAGCATCAAACTGCTAACACAGCGACAGTGGAAATGACGCAGAATCATCCAGAACATCAACTTTTACCTCAGATGTGTTGAAAAATTATTACTAATATACTTAAATTACACTGTAATTGCACTTAACATCAAACTGCTAACACAGTGACAGTGGAAATGACATAGAGGCATCCAGAACTTCAACTTTTACCTCAGATGTGTTGAAAAATTAACAGGAAAATATTTAAATGATACTGTAATAACATTTAGTATCAAACTGCTAACACAGCGAGCATGGAAATGCCACAGAAATACCTACAATGTCAACTTTTACCTCAGATATGTCGAAAAATTTATAAGAAAATCCCTAAATTACACTGTAATAACATTTAGCATCAAACTGCTAACACACTGACAGTGGAAATGACATAGGGGCATCCAGAACATCAACTTTTGCCTCAGAGGTGTAGAAAAATTATTACGAAAATACGTAAATCACACTGTAATAACATTTAGCATCAAACTGCTAACACAGCAAACACAAAAATGGCACAGAATTATCTAAAATGTCAACATTTACCTCAGACATGTTGAAAAATTAATAAGAAAATATCTAAATTACACTGTTATAACATTTAGCATCAAACTGCTAACACAGTGACAGTGGAAATGACATAGAATCATCCAGAACGTCAACTTTTACCTCAGATGTGTTGAAAAATTAATAGGAAAATATTTAAATTACCCTGTAATAGCATTTAGCATCAAACTGCTAACGCAGCGAGCAGGGGAATGGCACAGAATTACCTACAATGTCAACATTTACCTCAGATATGTTGAAAAATTAATAAGAAAATACCTAAATTACACTTTAATAACATTTAGCATCAAACTGCTAACACAGTGACAGTGGAAATGACATAGAATAATCCAGAACGTCAACTTTTACCTCAGATGTGTTGACAAATTAACAGGAAAATATTTAAATTACCCTGTAATAACATTTAGCATCAAACTGCTAAAACAGCGAGCATGGGAAGGCCACAGAATTAACTACAATGTCAACATTTACCTCAAATATGTTGAAAAATTATTACGAAAAGACTTAAATTACACTGTAATTGCACTTAACATCAAACTGCTAACACAGCAAACACGGAAATGGCACAGAATTATCTACAATGTCAACATTTACCTCAAATATGTTGACAATTTAATGAGAAATAACTAAATTACACTGTAATAACATTTAGCATCAAACTGCTAACACAGTGACAGTGGAAATGACATAGAGGCATCTAGAATGTCAACTTTTACCTCAGATGTGTTGAAAAATGATTACGAATATACTTAAATTACACTGTAATTGCACTTAACATCAAACTGCTAACACAGTGACAGTGGAAATGACATAGAATCATCCAGAACGTCAACTTTTACCACAGATGTGTTGAAAAATTATGACGAATATACTTAAATTACACTGTAATTGCACTTAACATCAAACTGCTATCACAGTGACAGTGGAAATGACATAGAGGCATCCAGAACATCAACTTTTACCTCAGATATGTTGAAAAATTAATAAGAAAATACCTAAATTACACTGTAATGAAATTTAGCATCAAACTGCTAACACAGCGACAGTGGAAATGACATAGAATCATCCAGAACGTCAACTTTTACCTCAGATGTGTTGAAAAATTAACAGGAAAATATTTAAATTACACTGTAATAACATTTAGCATCAAACTGCTAACACAGCGAGCATGGGAATGCCACAGAATTACCTACAATGTCAACATTTACCTCAGATATGTCGAAAAATTAATAAGAAAATACCTAAATTACACTGCAATAACATTTAGCACCAAACTGCTAACACAGCGACAGTGGAAATGACACAGAATCATCCAGAAAGTCAACTTTTACTTCAGATATGTTGAAAAATTAATAAGAAAATACCTAAAATACACTGTAATAACATTTAGCATCAAACTGCTAACACAGTGACAGTGGAAATGACATAAAATAATCCAGAATGTCAACTTTTACCTCAGATGTGTTGAAAAATTAACAGGAAAATATTTAAATTACACTGTAATAACATTTAGCATCAAACTGCTAACACAGCGAGCATGGGAATGCCACAGAATTACCTACAATGTCAACATTTACCTCAGATATGTCGAAAAATTAATAAGAAAATACCTAAATTACACTGCAATAACATTTAGCACCAAACTGCTAACACAGCGACAGTGGAAATGACACAGAATCATCCAGAAAGTCAACTTTTACTTCAGATATGTTGAAAAATTAATAAGAAAATACCTAAAATACACTGTAATAACATTTAGCATCAAACTGCTAACACAGTGACAGTGGAAATGACATAAAATAATCCAGAATGTCAACTTTTACCTCAGATGTGTTGAAAAATTAATAGGAAAATATTTAAATTACCCTGTAATAACATTTAGCATCAAACTTTTAACACAGCAAGCATGGAAATGCCACAGAATTACCTACAATGCCAACATTTACCTCAGACATGTTGAAAAATTAATAATAAAATATCTAAATTACACTGTAATAACATTTAGCATCAAAGTGCTAACACAGTGACAGTGGAAATGACATAGAATCATCCAGAAAGTCAACTTTTACCACAGATGTGTTGAAAAATTATTACGAATATACTTAAATTACACTGTAATTGCACTTAACATCAAACTGCTAACACAGTGACAGTGGAAATGACATAGAGGGATCCAGAACGTCAACTTTTACCTCAGATATGTTGAAAAATTAATAAGAAAATACCTAAATTACACTGTAATATAATTTAGCATCAAACTGCTAGCACAGTGACAGTGGAAATGACATAGAGTCATCCAGAATGTCAACATTTACCTCAGATATGTCGAAAAATTAATAAGAAAATACCTAAATTACACTGTAATAACATTTAGCATCAAACTGCTAACACAGTGACAGTGGAAATGACATAGAATCATCCAGAACGTCAACTTTTACCTCAGATGTGTTGAAAAATTATTACGAATATACTTAAATTACACTGTAATTGCACTTAACATCAAACTGCTAACACAGTGACAGTGGAAATGACATAGAAGCATCCAGAACGTCAACTTTTACCTCAGATGTGTTGAAAAATTAACAGGAAAATATTTAAATTACACTGTAATAACATTTAGCATCAAACTGCTAACACAGCGAGCATGGGAATGGCACAGAATTACCTACAATGTCAACATTTACCTCAGATATGTTGAAAAATTAATAAGAAAATACCTAAATTAAACTGTAATAACATTTAGCATCAACCTGCTAACACAGTGACAGTGGAAATGACATAGAATAATCCAGAACGTCAACTTTTACCTCAGATGTGTTCAAAAATTAACAGGAAAATATTTAAATTACACTGTAATACCATTTAGCATCAAACTGCTAACACAGCGAGCATGGGAATGCCACAGAATTACCTACAATGTCAACATTTACCTCAGATATGTCGAAAAAATAATAAGAAAATACCTAAATTACACGGTAATAACATTTAGCATCAAACTGCTAACACAGCGACAGTGGAAATGACGCAGAATCATCCAGAACATCAACTTTTACCTCAGATGTGTTGAAAAATTATTACTAATATACTTAAATTACACTGTAATTGCACTTAACATCAAACTGCTAACACAGTGACAGTGGAAATGACATAGAGGCATCCAGAACTTCAACTTTTACCTCAGATGTGTTGAAAAATTAACAGGAAAATATTTAAATGATACTGTAATAACATTTAGTATCAAACTGCTAACACAGCGAGCATGGAAATGCCACAGAAATACCTACAATGTCAACTTTTACCTCAGATATGTCGAACAATTTATAAGAAAATCCCTAAATTACACTGTAATAACATTTAGCATCAAACTGCTAACACACTGACAGTGGAAATGACATAGGGGCATCCAGAACATCAACTTTTGCCTCAGAGGTGTAGAAAAATTAATAAGAAAATAACTAAATTACACTGTTATATCATTTAGCATCAAACTGCTAACACAGTGACAGTGGAAATGACATAGAATCATCCAGAACGTCAACTTTTACCTCAGATGTGTTGAAAAATTATTACTAATATACTTAAATTACACTGTAATTGCACTTAACATCAAACTGCTAACACAGTGACAGTGGAAATGACATAGAATCATCCAGAACGTCAACTTTTACCTCAGATGTGTTGAAAAATTAATAGGAAAATATTTAAATTACCCTGTAATAGCATTTAGCATCAAACTGCTAACGCAGCGAGCAGGGGAATGGCACAGAATTACCTACAATGTCAACATTTACCTCAGATATGTTGAAAAATTAATAAGAAAATACCTAAATTACACTTTAATAACATTTAGCATCAAACTGCTAACACAGTGACAGTGGAAATGACATAGAATAATCCAGAACGTCAACTTTTACCTCAGATGTGTTGACAAATTAACAGGAAAATATTTAAATTACCCTGTAATAACATTTAGCATCAAACTGCTAAAACAGCGAGCATGGGAAGGCCACAGAATTACCTACAATGTCAACATTTACCTCAGATATGTCGAAAAATTAATAAGAAAATACCTAAATTACACTGCAATAACATTTAGCATCAAACTGCTAACACAGTGACAGTGGAAATGACATAGAATAATCCAGAACGTCAACTTTTACCTCAGATGTGTTGACAAATTAACAGGAAAATATTTAAATTACCCTGTAATAACATTTAGCATCAAACTGCTAAAACAGCGAGCATGGGATGGCCACAGAATTAACTACAATGTCAACATTTACCTCAGATATGTTGAAAAATTAATAAGAAAATACCTAAATTACACTTTAATAACATTTAGCATCAAACTGCTAACACAGTGACAGTGGAAATGACATAGAATCATCCAGAACGTCAACTTTTACCTCAGATGTGTTGAAAAATTAACAGGAAAATATTTAAATTACCCTGTAATAACATTTAGCATCAAACTGCTAAAACAGCGAGCATGGGATGGCCACAGAATTAACTACAATGTCAACATTTACCTCAAATATGTTGAAAAATTATTACGAAAAGACTTAAATTACACTGTAATTGCACTTAACATCAAACTGCTAACACAGTGACAGTGGAAATGACATAGAGGGATCCAGAACGTCAACTTTTACCTCAGATATGTTGAAAAATTAATAAGAAAATACCTAAATTACACTGTAATATAATTTAGCATCAAACTGCTAGCACAGTGACAGTGGAAATGACATAGAGTCATCCAGAATGTCAACATTTACCTCAGATATGTCGAAAAATTAATAAGAAAATACCTAAATTACACTGTAATAACATTTAGCATCAAACTGCAAACACAGTGACAGTGGAAATGACATAGAATCATCCAGAACGTCAACTTTTACCTCAGATGTGTTGAAAAATTATTACGAATATACTTAAATTACACTGTAATTGCACTTAACATCAAACTGCTAACACAGTGACAGTGGAAATGACATAGAGGCATCCAGAACTTCAACTTTTACCTCAGATGTGTTGAAAAATTAACAGGAAAATATTTAAATGATACTGTAATAACATTTAGTATCAAACTGCTAACACAGCGAGCATGGAAATGCCACAGAAATACCTACAATGTCAACTTTTACCTCAGATATGTCGAAAAATTTATAAGAAAATCCCTAAATTACACTGTAATAACATTTAGCATCAAACTGCTAACACACTGACAGTGGAAATGACATAGGGGCATCCAGAACATCAACTTTTGCCTCAGAGGTGTAGAAAAATTATTACGAAAATACGTAAATTACACTGTAATAACATTTAGCATCAAACTGCTAACACAGCAAACACAAAAATGGCACAGAATTATCTAAAATGTCAACATTTACCTCAGACATGTTGAAAAATTAATAAGAAAATAACTAAATTACACTGTTATAACATTTAGCATCAAACTGCTAACACAGTGACAGTGGAAATGACATAGAATCATCCAGAACGTCAACTTTTACCTCAGATGTGTTGAAAAATTAATAGGAAAATATTTAAATTACCCTGTAATAACATTTAGCATCAAACTTTTAACACAGCAAGCATGGAAATGGCACAGAATTACCTACAATGCCAACATTTACCTCAGACATGTTGAAAAATTAATAATAAAATATCTAAATTACACTGTAATAACATTTAGCATCAAACTGCTAATACAGTGACAGTGGAAATGACATAGAATAATCCAGAACGTCAACTTTTACCTCAGATGTGTTGACAAATTAACAGGAAAATATTTAAATTACCCTGTAATAACATTTAGCATCAAACTGCTAAAACAGCGAGCATGGGATGGCCACAGAATTAACTACAATGTCAACATTTACCTCAAATATGTTGAAAAATTATTACGAAAAGACTTAAATTACACTGTAATTGCACTTAACATCAAACTGCTAACACAGCAAACACGGAAATGGCACAGAATTATCTACAATGTCAACATTTACCTCAAATATGTTGAAAATTTAATTACACTGCAATAACATTTAGCACCAAACTGCTAACACAGCGACAGTGGAAATGACACAGAATCATCCAGAAAGTCAACTTTTACTTCAGATATGTTGAAAAATTAATAAGAAAATACCTAAAATACACTGTAATAACATTTAGCATCAAACTGCTAACACAGTGACAGTGGAAATGACATAAAATAATCCAGAATGTCAACTTTTACCTCAGATGTGTTGAAAAATTAACAGGAAAATATTTAAATTACACTGTAATAACATTTAGCATCAAACTGCTAACACAGCGAGCATGGGAATGCCACAGAATTACCTACAATGTCAACATTTACCTCAGATATGTCGAAAAATTAATAAGAAAATACCTAAATTACACTGCAATAACATTTAGCACCAAACTGCTAGCACAGCGACAGTGGAAATGACACAGAATCATCCAGAAAGTCAACTTTTACTTCAGATATGTTGAAAAATTAATAAGAAAATACCTAAAATACACTGTAATAACATTTAGCATCAAACTGCTAACACAGTGACAGTGGAAATGACATAAAATAATCCAGAATGTCAACTTTTACCTCAGATGTGTTGAAAAATTAATAGGAAAATATTTAAATTACCCTGTAATAACATTTAGCATCAAACTTTTAACACAGCAAGCATGGAAATGCCACAGAATTACCTACAATGCCAACATTTACCTCAGACATGTTGAAAAATTAATAATAAAATATCTAAATTACACTGTAATAACATTTAGCATCAAAGTGCTAACACAGTGACAGTGGAAATGACATAGAATCATCCAGAAAGTCAACTTTTACCACAGATGTGTTGAAAAATTATTACGAATATACTTAAATTACACTGTAATTGCACTTAACATCAAACTGCTAACACAGTGACAGTGGAAATGACATAGAGGGATCCAGAACGTCAACTTTTACCTCAGATATGTTGAAAAATTAATAAGAAAATACCTAAATTACACTGTAATATAATTTAGCATCAAACTGCTAGCACAGTGACAGTGGAAATGACATAGAGTCATCCAGAATGTCAACATTTACCTCAGATATGTCGAAAAATTAATAAGAAAATACCTAAATTACACTGTAATAACATTTAGCATCAAACTGCTAACACAGTGACAGTGGAAATGACATAGAATCATCCAGAACGTCAACTTTTACCTCAGATGTGTTGAAAAATTATTACGAATATACTTAAATTACACTGTAATTGCACTTAACATCAAACTGCTAACACAGTGACAGTGGAAATGACATAGAAGCATCCAGAACGTCAACTTTTACCTCAGATGTGTTGAAAAATTAACAGGAAAATATTTAAATTACACTGTAATAACATTTAGCATCAAACTGCTAACACAGCGAGCATGGGAATGGCACAGAATTACCTACAATGTCAACATTTACCTCAGATATGTTGAAAAATTAATAAGAAAATACCTAAATTAAACTGTAATAACATTTAGCATCAAACTGCTAACACAGTGACAGTGGAAATGACATAGAATAATCCAGAACGTCAACTTTTACCTCAGATGTGTTCAAAAATTAACAGGAAAATATTTAAATTACACTGTAATACCATTTAGCATCAAACTGCTAACACAGCGAGCATGGGAATGCCACAGAATTACCTACAATGTCAACATTTACCTCAGATATGTCGAAAAAATAATAAGAAAATACCTAAATTACACGGTAATAACATTTAGCATCAAACTGCTAACACAGCGACAGTGGAAATGACGCAGAATCATCCAGAACATCAACTTTTACCTCAGATGTGTTGAAAAATTATTACTAATATACTTAAATTACACTGTAATTGCACTTAACATCAAACTGCTAACACAGTGACAGTGGAAATGACATAGAGGCATCCAGAACTTCAACTTTTACCTCAGATGTGTTGAAAAATTAACAGGAAAATATTTAAATGATACTGTAATAACATTTAGTATCAAACTGCTAACACAGCGAGCATGGAAATGCCACAGAAATACCTACAATGTCAACTTTTACCTCAGATATGTCGAAAAATTTATAAGAAAATCCCTAAATTACACTGTAATAACATTTAGCATCAAACTGCTAACACACTGACAGTGGAAATGACATAGGGGCATCCAGAACATCAACTTTTGCCTCAGAGGTGTAGAAAAATTAATAAGAAAATAACTAAATTACACTGTTATAACATTTAGCATCAAACTGCTAACACAGTGACAGTGGAAATGACATAGAATCATCCAGAACGTCAACTTTTACCTCAGATGTGTTGAAAAATTAATAGGAAAATATTTAAATTACCCTGTAATAGCATTTAGCATCAAACTGCTAACGCAGCGAGCAGGGGAATGGCACAGAATTACCTACAATGTCAACATTTACCTCAGATATGTTGAAAAATTAATAAGAAAATACCTAAATTACACTTTAATAACATTTAGCATCAAACTGCTAACACAGTGACAGTGGAAATGACATAGAATAATCCAGAACGTCAACTTTTACCTCAGATGTGTTGACAAATTAACAGGAAAATATTTAAATTACCCTGTAATAACATTTAGCATCAAACTGCTAAAACAGCGAGCATGGGAAGGCCACAGAATTACCTACAATGTCAACATTTACCTCAGATATGTCGAAAAATTAATAAGAAAATACCTAAATTACACTGCAATAACATTTAGCATCAAACTGCTAACACAGTGACAGTGGAAATGACATAGAATAATCCAGAACGTCAACTTTTACCTCAGATGTGTTGACAAATTAACAGGAAAATATTTAAATTACCCTGTAATAACATTTAGCATCAAACTGCTAAAACAGCGAGCATGGGATGGCCACAGAATTAACTACAATGTCAACATTTACCTCAGATATGTTGAAAAATTAATAAGAAAATACCTAAATTACACTTTAATAACATTTAGCATCAAACTGCTAACACAGTGACAGTGGAAATGACATAGAATCATCCAGAACGTCAACTTTTACCTCAGATGTGTTGAAAAATTAACAGGAAAATATTTAAATTACCCTGTAATAACATTTAGCATCAAACTGCTAAAACAGCGAGCATGGGATGGCCACAGAATTAACTACAATGTCAACATTTACCTCAAATATGTTGAAAAATTATTACGAAAAGACTTAAATTACACTGTAATTGCACTTAACATCAAACTGCTAACACAGTGACAGTGGAAATGACATAGAGGGATCCAGAACGTCAACTTTTACCTCAGATATGTTGAAAAATTAATAAGAAAATACCTAAATTACACTGTAATATAATTTAGCATCAAACTGCTAGCACAGTGACAGTGGAAATGACATAGAGTCATCCAGAATGTCAACATTTACCTCAGATATGTCGAAAAATTAATAAGAAAATACCTAAATTACACTGTAATAACATTTAGCATCAAACTGCAAACACAGTGACAGTGGAAATGACATAGAATCATCCAGAACGTCAACTTTTACCTCAGATGTGTTGAAAAATTATTACGAATATACTTAAATTACACTGTAATTGCACTTAACATCAAACTGCTAACACAGTGACAGTGGAAATGACATAGAGGCATCCAGAACTTCAACTTTTACCTCAGATGTGTTGAAAAATTAACAGGAAAATATTTAAATGATACTGTAATAACATTTAGTATCAAACTGCTAACACAGCGAGCATGGAAATGCCACAGAAATACCTACAATGTCAACTTTTACCTCAGATATGTCGAAAAATTTATAAGAAAATCCCTAAATTACACTGTAATAACATTTAGCATCAAACTGCTAACACACTGACAGTGGAAATGACATAGGGGCATCCAGAACATCAACTTTTGCCTCAGAGGTGTAGAAAAATTATTACGAAAATACGTAAATTACACTGTAATAACATTTAGCATCAAACTGCTAACACAGCAAACACAAAAATGGCACAGAATTATCTAAAATGTCAACATTTACCTCAGACATGTTGAAAAATTAATAAGAAAATAACTAAATTACACTGTTATAACATTTAGCATCAAACTGCTAACACAGTGACAGTGGAAATGACATAGAATCATCCAGAACGTCAACTTTTACCTCAGATGTGTTGAAAAATTAATAGGAAAATATTTAAATTACCCTGTAATAACATTTAGCATCAAACTTTTAACACAGCAAGCATGGAAATGGCACAGAATTACCTACAATGCCAACATTTACCTCAGACATGTTGAAAAATTAATAATAAAATATCTAAATTACACTGTAATAACATTTAGCATCAAACTGCTAATACAGTGACAGTGGAAATGACATAGAATAATCCAGAACGTCAACTTTTACCTCAGATGTGTTGACAAATTAACAGGAAAATATTTAAATTACCCTGTAATAACATTTAGCATCAAACTGCTAAAACAGCGAGCATGGGATGGCCACAGAATTAACTACAATGTCAACATTTACCTCAAATATGTTGAAAAATTATTACGAAAAGACTTAAATTACACTGTAATTGCACTTAACATCAAACTGCTAACACAGCAAACACGGAAATGGCACAGAATTATCTACAATGTCAACATTTACCTCAAATATGTTGAAAATTTAATTACACTGCAATAACATTTAGCACCAAACTGCTAACACAGCGACAGTGGAAATGACACAGAATCATCCAGAAAGTCAACTTTTACTTCAGATATGTTGAAAAATTAATAAGAAAATACCTAAAATACACTGTAATAACATTTAGCATCAAACTGCTAACACAGTGACAGTGGAAATGACATAAAATAATCCAGAATGTCAACTTTTACCTCAGATGTGTTGAAAAATTAACAGGAAAATATTTAAATTACACTGTAATAACATTTAGCATCAAACTGCTAACACAGCGAGCATGGGAATGCCACAGAATTACCTACAATGTCAACATTTACCTCAGATATGTCGAAAAATTAATAAGAAAATACCTAAATTACACTGCAATAACATTTAGCACCAAACTGCTAGCACAGCGACAGTGGAAATGACACAGAATCATCCAGAAAGTCAACTTTTACTTCAGATATGTTGAAAAATTAATAAGAAAATACCTAAAATACACTGTAATAACATTTAGCATCAAACTGCTAACACAGTGACAGTGGAAATGACATAAAATAATCCAGAATGTCAACTTTTACCTCAGATGTGTTGAAAAATTAATAGGAAAATATTTAAATTACCCTGTAATAACATTTAGCATCAAACTTTTAACACAGCAAGCATGGAAATGCCACAGAATTACCTACAATGCCAACATTTACCTCAGACATGTTGAAAAATTAATAATAAAATATCTAAATTACACTGTAATAACATTTAGCATCAAACTGCTAACACAGTGACAGTGGAAATGACATAGAATCATCCAGAAAGTCAACTTTTACCACAGATGTGTTGAAAAATTATTACGAATATACTTAAATTACACTGTAATTGCACTTAACATCAAACTGCTAACACAGTGACAGTGGAAATGACATAGAGGGATCCAGAACGTCAACTTGTACCTCAGATATGTTGAAAAATTAATAAGAAAATACCTAAATTACACTGTAATATAATTTAGCATCAAACTGCTAGCACAGTGACAGTGGAAATGACATAGAGTCATCCAGAATGTCAACATTTACCTCAGATATGTCGAAAAATTAATAAGAAAATACCTAAATTACACTGTAATAACATTTAGCATCAAACTGCTAACACAGTGACAGTGGAAATGACATAGAATCATCCAGAACGTCAACTTTTACCTCAGATGTGTTGAAAAATTATTACGAATATACTTAAATTACACTGTAATTGCACTTAACATCAAACTGCTAACACAGTGACAGTGGAAATGACATAGAAGCATCCAGAACGTCAACTTTTACCTCAGATGTGTTGAAAAATTAACAGGAAAATATTTAAATTACACTGTAATAACATTTAGAATCAAACTGCTAACACAGCGAGCATGGGAATGGCATAGAATTACCTACAATGTCAACATTTACCTCAGATATGTTGAAAAATTAATAAGAAAATACCTAAATTACACGGTAATAACATTTAGCATCAAACTGCTAACACAGTGACAGTGGAAATGACATAGAATAATCCAGAACGTCAACTTTTACCTCAGATGTGTTCAAAAATTAACAGGAAAATATTTAAATTACACTGTAATACCATTTAGCATCAAACTGCTAACACAGCGAGCATGGGAATGGCACAGAATTACCTACAATGTCAACATTTACCTCAGATATGTCGAAAAAATAATAAGAAAATACCTAAATTACACGGTAATAACATTTAGCATCAAACTGCTAACACAGCGACAGTGGAAATGACGCAGAATCATCCAGAACATCAACTTTTACCTCAGATGTGTTGAAAAATTATTACTAATATACTTAAATTACACTGTAATTGCACTTAACATCAAACTGCTAACACAGTGACAGTGGAAATGACATAGAGGCATCCAGAACTTCAACTTTTACCTCAGATGTGTTGAAAAATTAACAGGAAAATATTTAAATGATACTGTAATAACATTTAGTATCAAACTGCTAACACAGCGAGCATGGAAATGCCACAGAAATACCTACAATGTCAACTTTTACCTCAGATATGTCGAAAAATTTATAAGAAAATCCCTAAATTACACTGTAATAACATTTAGCATCAAACTGCTAACACACTGACAGTGGAAATGACATAGGGGCATCCAGAACATCAACTTTTGCCTCAGAGGAGTAGAAAAATTATTACGAAAATACGTAAATTACACTGTAATAACATTTAGCATCAAACTGCTAACACAGCAAATACAAAAATGGCACAGAATTATCTAAAATGTCAACATTTACCTCAGACATGTTGAAAAATTAATAAGAAAATAACTAAATTACACTGTTATAACATTTAGCATCAAACTGCTAACACAGTGACAGTGGAAATGACATAGAATCATCCAGAACGTCAACTTTTACCTCAGATGTGTTGAAAAATTAATAGGAAAATATTTAAATTACCCTGTAATAGCATTTAGCATCAAACTGCTAACGCAGCGAGCAGGGGAATGGCACAGAATTACCTACAATGTCAACATTTACCTCAGATATGTTGAAAAATTAATAAGAAAATACCTAAATTACACTTTAATAACATTTAGCATCAAACTGCTAACACAGTGACAGTGGAAATGACATAGAATAATCCAGAACGTCAACTTTTACCTCAGATGTGTTGACAAATTAACAGGAAAATATTTAAATTACCCTGTAATAACATTTAGCATCAAACTGCTAAAACAGCGAGCATGGGAAGGCCACAGAATTAACTACAATGTCAACATTTACCTCAAATATGTTGAAAAATTATTACGAAAAGACTTAAATTACACTGTAATTGCACTTAACATCAAACTGCTAACACAGCAAACACGGAAATGGCACAGAATTATCTACAATGTCAACATTTACCTCAAATATGTTGACAATTTAATGAGAAATAACTAAATTACACTGTAATAACATTTAGCATCAAACTGCTAACACAGTGACAGTGGAAATGACATAGAGGCATCTAGAATGTCAACTTTTACCTCAGATGTGTTGAAAAATGATTACGAATATACTTAAATTACACTGTAATTGCACTTAACATCAAACTGCTAACACAGTGACAGTGGAAATGACATAGAATCATCCAGAACGTCAACTTTTACCACAGATGTGTTGAAAAATTATGACGAATATACTTAAATTACACTGTAATTGCACTTAACATCAAACTGCTAACACAGTGACAGTGGAAATGACATAGAGGCATCCAGAACGTCAACTTTTACCTCAGATATGTTGAAAAATTAATAAGAAAATACCTAAATTACACTGTAATGAAATTTAGCATCAAACTGCTAACACAGCGACAGTGGAAATGACATAGAATCATCCAGAACGTCAACTTTTACCTCAGATGTGTTGAAAAATTAACAGGAAAATATTTAAATTACACTGTAATAACATTTAGCATCAAACTGCTAACACAGCGAGCATGGGAATGCCACAGAATTACCTACAATGTCAACATTTACCTCAGATATGTCGAAAAATTAATAAGAAAATACCTAAATTACACTGCAATAACATTTAGCACCAAACTGCTAACACAGCAACAGTGGAAATGACACAGAATCATCCAGAAAGTCAACTTTTACTTCAGATATGTTGAAAAATTAATAAGAAAATACCTAAAATACACTGTAATAACATTTAGCATCAAACTGCTAACACAGTGACAGTGGAAATGACATAAAATAATCCAGAATGTCAACTTTTACCTCAGATGTGTTGAAAAATTAACAGGAAAATATTTAAATTACACTGTAATAACATTTAGCATCAAACTGCTAACACAGCGAGCATGGGAATGCCACAGAATTACCTACAATGTCAACATTTACCTCAGATATGTCGAAAAATTAATAAGAAAATACCTAAATTACACTGCAATAACATTTAGCACCAAACTGCTAACACAGCGACAGTGGAAATGACACAGAATCATCCAGAAAGTCAACTTTTACTTCAGATATGTTGAAAAATTAATAAGAAAATACCTAAAATACACTGTAATAACATTTAGCATCAAACTGCTAACACAGTGACAGTGGAAATGACATAAAATAATCCAGAATGTCAACTTTTACCTCAGATGTGTTGAAAAATTAATAGGAAAATATTTAAATTACCCTGTAATAACATTTAGCATCAAACTTTTAACACAGCAAGCATGGAAATGCCACAGAATTACCTACAATGCCAACATTTACCTCAGACATGTTGAAAAATTAATAATAAAATATCTAAATTACACTGTAATAACATTTAGCATCAAACTGCTAACACAGTGACAGTGGAAATGACATAGAATCATCCAGAAAGTCAACTTTTACCACAGATGTGTTGAAAAATTATTACGAATATACTTAAATTACACTGTAATTGCACTTAACATCAAACTGCTAACACAGTGACAGTGGAAATGACATAGAGGGATCCAGAACGTCAACTTTTACCTCAGATATGTTGAAAAATTAATAAGAAAATACCTAAATTACACTGTAATATAATTTAGCATTAAACTGCTAGCACAGTGACAGTGGAAATGACATAGAGTCATCCAGAATGTCAACATTTACCTCAGATATGTCGAAAAATTAATAAGAAAATACCTAAATTACACTGTAATAACATTTAGCATCAAACTGCTAACACAGTGACAGTGGAAATGACATAGAATCATCCAGAACGTCAACTTTTACCTCAGATGTGTTGAAAAATTAACAGGAAAATATTTAAATTACACTGTAATAACATTTAGCATCAAACTGCTAACACAGCGAGCATGGGAATGGCACAGAATTACCTACAATGTCAACATTTACCTCAGATATGTTGAAAAATTAATAAGAAAATACCTAAATTAAACTGTAATAACATTTAGCATCAAACTGCTAACACAGTGACAGTGGAAATGACATAGAATAATCCAGAACGTCAACTTTTACCTCAGATGTGTTCAAAAATGAACAGGAAAATATTTAAATTACACTGTAATACCATTTAGCATCAAACTGCTAACACAGCGAGCATGGGAATGCCACAGAATTACCTACAATGTCAACATTTACCTCAGATATGTCGAAAAAATAATAAGAAAATACCTAAATTACACGGTAATAACATTTAGCATCAAACTGCTAACACAGCGACAGTGGAAATGACGCAGAATCATCCAGAACATCAACTTTTACCTCAGATGTGTTGAAAAATTATTACTAATATACTTAAATTACACTGTAATTGCACTTAACATCAAACTGCTAACACAGTGACAGTGGAAATGACATAGAGGCATCCAGAACTTCAACTTTTACCTCAGATGTGTTGAAAAATTAACAGGAAAATATTTAAATGATACTGTAATAACATTTAGTATCAAACTGCTAACACAGCGAGCATGGAAATGCCACAGAAATACCTACAATGTCAACTTTTACCTCAGATATGTCGAAAAATTTATAAGAAAATCCCTAAATTACACTGTAATAACATTTAGCATCAAACTGCTAACACACTGACAGTGGAAATGACATAGGGGCATCCAGAACATCAACTTTTGCCTCAGAGGTGTAGAAAAATTATTACGAAAATACGTAAATTACACTGTAATAACATTTAGCATCAAACTGCTAACACAGCAAACACAAAAATGGCACAGAATTATCTAAAATGTCAACATTTACCTCAGACATGTTGAAAAATTAATAAGAAAATACCTAAATTACACTTTAATAACATTTAGCATCAAACTGCTAACACAGTGACAGTGGAAATGACATAGAATAATCCAGAACGTCAACTTTTACCTCAGATGTGTTGACAAATTAACAGGAAAATATTTAAATTACCCTGTAATAACATTTAGCATCAAACTGCTAAAACAGCGAGCATGGGAAGGCCACAGAATTAACTACAATGTCAACATTTACCTCAAATATGTTGAAAAATTATTACGAAAAGACTTAAATTACACTGTAATTGCACTTAACATCAAACTGCTAACACAGCAAACACGGAAATGGCACAGAATTATCTACAATGTCAACATTTACCTCAAATATGTTGAAAATTTAATGAGAAATAACTAAATTACACTGTAATAACATTTAGCATCAAACTGCTAACACAGTGACAGTGGAAATGACATAGAGGCATCTAGAATGTCAACTTTTACCTCAGATGTGTTGAAAAATGATTACGAATATACTTAAATTACACTGTAATTGCACTTAACATCAAACTGCTAACACAGTGACAGTGGAAATGACATAGAATCATCCAGAACGTCAACTTTTACCACAGATGTGTTGAAAAATTATGACGAATATACTTAAATTACACTGTAATTGCACTTAACATCAAACTGCTAACACAGTGACAGTGGAAATGACATAGAGGCATCCAGAACGTCAACTTTTACCTCAGATATGTTGAAAAATTAATAAGAAAATACCTAAATTACACTGTAATGAAATTTAGCATCAAACTGCTAACACAGCGACAGTGGAAATGACATAGAATCATCCAGAACGTCAACTTTTACCTCAGATGTGTTGAAAAATTAACAGGAAAATATTTAAATTACACTGTAATAACATTTAGCATCAAACTGCTAACACAGCGAGCATGGGAATGCCACAGAATTACCTACAATGTCAACATTTACCTCAGATATGTCGAAAAATTAATAAGAAAATACCTAAATTACACTGCAATAACATTTAGCACCAAACTGCTAACACAGCGACAGTGGAAATGACACAGAATCATCCAGAAAGTCAACTTTTACTTCAGATATGTTGAAAAATTAATAAGAAAATACCTAAAATACACTGTAATAACATTTAGCATAAAACTGCTAACACAGTGACAGTGGAAATGACATAAAATAATCCAGAATGTCAACTTTTACCTCAGATGTGTTGAAAAATTAACAGGAAAATATTTAAATTACACTGTAATAACATTTAGCATCAAACTGCTAACACAGCGAGCATGGGAATGCCACAGAATTACCTACAATGTCAACATTTACCTCAGATATGTCGAAAAATTAATAAGAAAATACCTAAATTACACTGCAATAACATTTAGCACCAAACTGCTAACACAGCGACAGTGGAAATGACACAGAATCATCCAGAAAGTCAACTTTTACTTCAGATATGTTGAAAAATTAATAAGAAAATACCTAAAATACACTGTAATAACATTTAGCATCAAACTGCTAACACAGTGACAGTGGAAATGACATAAAATAATCCAGAATGTCAACTTTTACCTCAGATGTGTTGAAAAATTAACAGGAAAATATTTAAATTACACTGTAATAACATTTAGCATCAAACTGCTAACACAGCGAGCATGGGAATGCCACAGAATTACCTACAATGTCAACATTTACCTCAGATATGTTGAAAAATTAATAAGAAAATACCTAAATTACACTGTAATATAATTTAGCATCAAACTGCTAGCACAGTGACAGTGGAAATGACATAGAGTCATCCAGAATGTCAACATTTACCTCAGATATGTCGAAAAATTAATAAGAAAATACCTAAATTACACTGTAATAACATTTAGCATCAAACTGCTAACACAGTGACAGTGGAAATGACATAGAATCATCCAGAACGTCAACTTTTACCTCAGATGTGTTGAAAAATTATTACGAATATACTTAAATTACACTGTAATTGCACTTAACATCAAACTGCTAACACAGTGACAGTGGAAATGACATAGAAGCATCCAGAACGTCAACTTTTACCTCAGATGTGTTGAAAAATTAACAGGAAAATATTTAAATTAAAGCCGCAAGCGGCCTCGACGGGCCCTCGCGCCAGCGGCCAAGGGGGGCGGGGGCATGCGTCCCCGCGAAATACCTTCCACAGCTTCTTCGGCAAGAGACATTACTCCCACAAAGGCGACAAAGCACAGAATTGGACACATGGCAACAATAGGGTCTCGCACTGTACGGTGCTCGGGGGGCGCTATAGAGGCCCTGAGGCCCACCTGGATCTGGGCTTCTGGTTCTCAGTAGCGGTGGCAGTCTAAGAAAAAGGAGCCAAAGTTCGTGCGTCATCGACCATGGCAAGCGCCCCAATAAGGGTCTTGTAAAGAGTTTGCTTGCCAAGTTTGACAAATCAGAAGCTGCAATATCATTTTTGCCATAACCAGCACCCCCAGGGGCGAAAGCGCACAAAATTTGGCGTATATGTCAGGTGAGCTATGAAGAGTTTGCGTATGAAGTTTGATGACAATTGAGTAAATAGAAGATGAGATATAGATTTTTGAAGAATAAATTTTTGGGTTTTCCCATGTCAGTAGGTGGCGCTATGCTGTACATGAGCGATTATGAGTTGGAAAAATAAGTGTCTACAACAGCAACGTACTAGCACAAGGTAGTGGTGTGAAGGAAAAGCATAATGGAATTATTTACCAAAAACCCGTTGTGGAGCAATTGCGTCGGCCAAAAACAGCGCCCCCCATGGACGAAAATTCCCAAAATGTGGTATACATGACATGGCAGGTAGAAAGATGGCGGCCGTGAAGTTTGACCAAATTTGAGGAAAGATTGGATTTTTTGCCCAAAAATAGCGCCCCCAGTGGCGAAAGTGCACAAAATTTGGCGTATATGTCAGTTGAGCTATGAAGAGTTTGCGTATGAAGTTTGATGACAATTGAGTAAATAGAAAATGAGATATAGATTTTTGAAGAATAAATCTTTTGGTTTTTCCCATGTCAGTAGGTGGCGCAATGCTGTACATGAGCGATTATGAGTTGGAAAAATAAGTGTCTACAACAGCAACGTACTATCACAAGGTAGTGGTGTGAAGGAAAAGCATTATGGAATTATTTACCAAAAACCCGTTTTGGAGCAATTGCGTCGGCCAAAAACAGCGCCCCCCATAGACGAAAATTCCCAAAATGTGGTATACATGACATGGGAGGTAGTAAGAGGGTGGCCGTGAAGTTTGACCAAATTTGAGGAAAGATTGGAATTTTTGCCCAAAAATAGCGCCCCCAGTGGCGAAATATCACAGAAATTGGGTAACATGTCAGAAGCCCAATGAGTGATTTGCGTGTGAAGTATGAGCAGTTTTGAGCAATCAGAAGATTTGTTATGAATTTTTAAGCATGTAAAATTTTGCATCGAAAATTGATTGACGTATAACTTCTGAACGGTTTATCCTACGTGAAACATATTTAGTAACTTTTGTCAGCCATGTCTGTAGATGATGTGTATCAATTTTGGTGACATTCCTATGAACGGTCTAGGAGGAGTTGCGCCGTCTTCGTGGCCATGCATTTCGCACAAAAGAGAAATTACCTCACTTCCTGTTGGGCGTGGCTAATGCATTGCAAATACATTTTTGTCCGGCTTAGTGAGATACATATGCGTACCAAATGGTATGCCACTACTACAAACTACCTGGCACCCAGGCACCTTAATGCGGGAGGCCAAAATCACAACGACTTAGGGGGCGCTATAGAGGCCCTGAGCCCCGGCCAAGTTTGGGCTTCTGGTTCTGAGTAGCGGTGGCAATTCTCGGAACTGGTGCCAAATTTCGTGCGTTTTCGCCCATGGCAAGCGCCCCGAAAATGGCCCAACAGCGGAGAAAAATAAAGAAGAAGAAGAAGACGGAAGAAGAAGAAGAAGAAGAAGAAGAAGACGGAAGAATAATATAATAGTGAACTCTTACAAGAACAATAGGGCCTTCGCCCATAGGGCTCGGGCCCTAATTACACTGTAATAACATTTAGCGTCAAACTGCTAACACAGCGAGCATGGAAATGGCACAGAATTACCGACAATGTCAACATTTACCTCAGATATGTTGAAAAATTCATAAGAAAATACCTAAATTAAACTGTAATAACATTTAGCATCAAACTGCTAACACAGTGACAGTGGAAATGACATAGAATAATCCAGAACGTCAACTTTTACCTCAGATGTGTTCAAAAATGAACAGGAAAATATTTAAATTACACTGTAATACCATTTAGCATCAAACTGCTAACACAGCGAGCATGGGAATGCCACAGAATTACCTACAATGTCAACATTTACCTCAGATATGTCGAAAAAATAATAAGAAAATACCTAAATTACACGGTAATAACATTTAGCATCAAACTGCTAACACAGCGACAGTGGAAATGACGCAGAATCATCCAGAACATCAACTTTTACCTCAGATGTGTTGAAAAATTATTACTAATATACTTAAATTACACTGTAATTGCACTTAACATCAAACTGCTAACACAGTGACAGTGGAAATGACATAGAGGCATCCAGAACTTCAACTTTTACCTCAGATGTGTTGAAAAATTAACAGGAAAATATTTAAATGATACTGTAATAACATTTAGTATCAAACTGCTAACACAGCGAGCATGGAAATGCCACAGAAATACCTACAATGTCAACTTTTACCTCAGATATGTCGAAAAATTTATAAGAAAATCCCTAAATTACACTGTAATAACATTTAGCATCAAACTGCTAACACACTGACAGTGGAAATGACATAGGGGCATCCAGAACATCAACTTTTGCCTCAGAGGTGTAGAAAAATTATTACGAAAATACGTAAATTACACTGTAATAACATTTAGCATCAAACTGCTAACACAGCAAACACAAAAATGGCACAGAATTATCTAAAATGTCAACATTTACCTCAGACATGTTGAAAAATTAATAAGAAAATAACTAAATTACACTGTTATAACATTTAGCATCAAACTGCTAACACAGTGACAGTGGAAATGACATAGAATCATCCAGAACGTCAACTTTTACCTCAGATGTGTTGAAAAATTAATAGGAAAATATTTAAATTACCCTGTAATAGCATTTAGCATCAAACTGCTAACGCAGCGAGCAGGGGAATGGCACAGAATTACCTACAATGTCAACATTTACCTCAGATATGTTGAAAAATTAATAAGAAAATACCTAAATTACACTTTAATAACATTTAGCATCAAACTGCTAACACAGTGACAGTGGAAATGACATAGAATAATCCAGAACGTCAACTTTTACCTCAGATGTGTTGACAAATTAACAGGAAAATATTTAAATTACCCTGTAATAACATTTAGCATCAAACTGCTAAAACAGCGAGCATGGGAAGGCCACAGAATTAACTACAATGTCAACATTTACCTCAAATATGTTGAAAAATTATTACGAAAAGACTTAAATTACACTGTAATTGCACTTAACATCAAACTGCTAACACAGCAAACACGGAAATGGCACAGAATTATCTACAATGTCAACATTTACCTCAAATATGTTGAAAAATTAATAAGAAAATACCTAAAATACACTGTAATAACATTTAGCATCAAACTGCTAACACAGTGACAGTGGAAATGACATAAAATAATCCAGAATGTCAACTTTTACCTCAGATGTGTTGAAAAATTAACAGGAAAATATTTAAATTACACTGTAATAACATTTAGCATCAAACTGCTAACACAGCGAGCATGGGAATGCCACAGAATTACCTACAATGTCAACATTTACCTCAGATATGTCGAAAAATTAATAAGAAAATACCTAAATTACACTGCAATAACATTTAGCACCAAACTGCTAACACAGCGACAGTGGAAATGACACAGAATCATCCAGAAAGTCAACTTTTACTTCAGATATGTTGAAAAATTAATAAGAAAATACCTAAAATACACTGTAATAACATTTAGCATCAAACTGCTAACACAGTGACAGTGGAAATGACATAAAATAATCCAGAATGTCAACTTTTACCTCAGATGTGTTGAAAAATTAATAGGAAAATATTTAAATTACCCTGTAATAACATTTAGCATCAAACTTTTAACACAGCAAGCATGGAAATGCCACAGAATTACCTACAATGCCAACATTTACCTCAGACATGTTGAAAAATTAATAATAAAATATCTAAATTACACTGTAATAACATTTAGCATCAAACTGCTAACACAGTGACAGTGGAAATGACATAGAATCATCCAGAAAGTCAACTTTTACCACAGATGTGTTGAGAAATTATTACGAATATACTTAAATTACACTGTAATTGCACTTAACATCAAACTGCTAACACAGTGACAGTGGAAATGACATAGAGGGATCCAGAACGTCAACTTTTACCTCAGATATGTTGAAAAATTAATAAGAAAATACCTAAATTACACTGTAATATAATTTAGCATCAAACTGCTAGCACAGTGACAGTGGAAATGACATAGAGTCATCCAGAATGTCAACATTTACCTCAGATATGTCGAAAAATTAATAAGAAAATACCTAAATTACACTGTAATAACATTTAGCATCAAACTGCTAACACAGTGACAGTGGAAATGACATAGAATCATCCAGAACGTCAACTTTTACCTCAGATGTGTTGAAAAATTATTACGAATATACTTAAATTACACTGTAATTGCACTTAACATCAAACTGCTAACACAGTGACAGTGGAAATGACATAGAAGCATCCAGAACGTCAACTTTTACCTCAGATATGTCGAAAAATTAATAAGAAAATACCTAAATTACACTGTAATAACATTTAGCATCAAACTGCTAACACAGTGACAGTGGAAATGACATAGAATCATCCAGAACGTCAACTTTTACCTCAGATGTGTTGAAAAATTATTACGAATATACTTAAATTACACTGTAATTGCACTTAACATCAAACTGCTAACACAGTGACAGTGGAAATGACATAGAAGCATCCAGAACGTCAACTTTTACCTCAGATGTGTTGACAAATTAACAGGAAAATATTTAAATTACACTGTAATAACATTTAGCATCAAACTGCTAACACAGTGACAGTGGAAATGACATAGAGGCATCTAGAATGTCAACTTTTACCTCAGATGTGTTGAAAAATGATTACGAATATACTTAAATTACACTGTAATTGCACTTAACATCAAACTGCTAACACAGTGACAGTGGAAATGACATAGAATCATCCAGAACGTCAACTTTTACCACAGATGTGTTGAAAAATTATGACGAATATACTTAAATTACACTGTAATTGCACTTAACATCAAACTGCTAACACAGTGACAGTGGAAATGACATAGAGGCATCCAGAACGTCAACTTTTACCTCAGATATGTTGAAAAATTAATAAGAAAATACCTAAATTACACTGTAATGAAATTTAGCATCAAACTGCTAACACAGCGACAGTGGAAATGACATAGAATCATCCAGAACGTCAACTTTTACCTCAGATGTGTTGAAAAATTAACAGGAAAATATTTAAATTACACTGTAATAACATTTAGCATCAAACTGCTAACACAGCGAGCATGGGAATGCCACAGAATTACCTACAATGTCAACATTTACCTCAGATATGTCGAAAAATTAATAAGAAAATACCTAAATTACACTGCAATAACATTTAGCACCAAACTGCTAACACAGCGACAGTGGAAATGACACAGAATCATCCAGAAAGTCAACTTTTACTTCAGATATGTTGAAAAATTAATAAGAAAATACCTAAAATACACTGTAATAACATTTAGCATCAAACTGCTAACACAGTGACAGTGGAAATGACATAAAATAATCCAGAATGTCAACTTTTACCTCAGATGTGTTGAAAAATTAACAGGAAAATATTTAAATTACACTGTAATAACATTTAGCATCAAACTGCTAACACAGCGAGCATGGGAATGCCACAGAATTACCTACAATGTCAACATTTACCTCAGATATGTCGAAAAATTAATAAGAAAATACCTAAATTACACTGCAATAACATTTAGCACCAAACTGCTAACACAGCGACAGTGGAAATGACACAGAATCATCCAGAAAGTCAACTTTTACTTCAGATATGTTGAAAAATTAATAAGAAAATACCTAAAATACACTGTAATAACATTTAGCATCAAACTGCTAACACAGTGACAGTGGAAATGACATAAAATAATCCAGAATGTCAACTTTTACCTCAGATGTGTTGAAAAATTAATAGGAAAATATTTAAATTACCCTGTAATAACATTTAGCATCAAACTTTTAACACAGCAAGCATGGAAATGCCACAGAATTACCTACAATGCCAACATTTACCTCAGATATGTTGAAAAATTAATAATAAAATATCTAAATTACACTGTAATAACATTTAGCATCAAACTGCTAACACAGTGACAGTGGAAATGACATAGAATCATCCAGAAAGTCAACTTTTACCACAGATGTGTTGAAAAATTATTACGAATATACTTAAATTACACTGTAATTGCACTTAACATCAAACTGCTAACACAGTGACAGTGGAAATGACATAGAGGGATCCAGAACGTCAACTTTTACCTCAGATATGTTGAAAAATTAATAAGAAAATACCTAAATTACACTGTAATATAATTTAGCATCAAACTGCTAGCACAGTGACAGTGGAAATGACATAGAGTCATCCAGAATGTCAACATTTACCTCAGATATGTCGAAAAATTAATAAGAAAATACCTAAATTACACTGTAATAACATTTAGCATCAAACTGCTAACACAGTGACAGTGGAAATGACATAGAGGCATCCAGAACGTCAACTTTTACCTCAGATGTGTTGAAAAATTAACAGGAAAATATTTAAATTACACTGTAATAACATTTAGCATCAAACTCCTAACACAGCGAGCATGGGAATGCCACAGAATTACCTACAATGTCAACATTTACCTCAGATATGTCGAAAAATGAATAAGAAAATACCTAAAATTACACTGCAATAACATTTAGCATCAAACTGCTAACACAGTGACATTGGAAATGACATAGAATCATCCCGAACGTCAACATTTCCCTCAGATGTGTTGAAAAATTGTAAGGTTTTATTACTTTGTAAGGATAAATAATTGTAAGGATTTATTCTTGATATTGTTAAGGATTATATTTTACTATTTCAGCTAGAAGGACATATTGCTCGAGACGTAATATTGATCAGAACATCTTGCCCTTTGCTATCTCTGACCTAAGGTTGTGCGTAAGAAATGGCCTTTGATATCTGTATCGTATCATATCATAAGTACATCTTATTATTGTACCATCGCCAAGGTTTCACTCACACACACATACATCTGAAAGAACAGTGATGTAATTAAGATGTGACCTGCTCAGACCAAGGTTTAAGCATGCAATGATGTCATACACACACACATACACATAGATACAGATATCAAAATGATGTCACTCACTCACACACACCCTACACACACACACAGCTTCAGTGATGTCATTTCATCCACACAGATAACACACACACATAAAATTCCCTGTATTCTCTTGTCTCATTGGGGACTTGTGAATAAAGATTGCGAACTACTTTGTGGGGTTCCTGTCTTTTTTTCGCAACTCACCCCCAGAGCTCTGGGTGACGCGAGGGGACTGATCTCGAGATGGGGTAATCGCTCTCTGAAGGCTGAGGGCAAGAGGTGAAGAAACCTTTCAGTTTGGGGGCTCATCCGGGATCTGCTGACCAGGTAAGTTTAAGGGACTTCCGCCTGGTTGGTAGTATCCGAAAACCCAGATTTGTTTATCCCCGTGAAATAGTTGTCATGGAATGATTTGTTTATTTGTTTATCCTCGTGAATGGTTTCATGGGAAGATTTGTTTCTCCTCGTGAATGGTTTCACGGGAAGAATTAGTGCCCGCACCTCTGTATGAATTAACACAGAATAATTAATCTCGAGACTGTCCTTTCGTGTCACCATGGGAGGGGAAATTGTGTTAAGGTACTCAGACCCCAAGAAAAACTCACGGGATTGGATGAATCGCTGTGGTTTAGCATTCTACACAAATTCTAGACAATTTGGCCAGCTCAGTTTTGATTCATCCTCGTGCAGGCATTTGCAATCTCTAGGAGCTGTGTAAGGTATATTTTATTTTTTAATTGTTTCAGCATTTATATATGGCATTACTGGATATGCCCAAAATAATTAAACAATAACCAACTTCCAAAATCCTTATTTCCCTTATAAAATCCTTATAAGATGCAAATTAAAATAATTTACCTAAAATTTGAATGATAATTAACAATGATACATCCCAGTTACTTTTTTTTCAATATTAATAACAATAAACCTTCAGAATGAATACAAAGCTCCAATGTTTGACAAAAACACAAAGTGTAAATGTTATGCGCTCTTTTATCATCGTGGGAATTGATTATAGCTCTAAATAAATATTGAAGTTTTTTTTTTTAAAGAATCCGTATAACTTTATTTGTACGCCCGTATACTACGTTTATTGAATCAAATCCGTATAAAATACGGACATTCTGTATAGGTTGAAATGGGTGTGCATTTTAATCTCAACGAAAGCTTCACTGAATCGATTCTTTAGCTTAGAACAAACTCGTATGCGTCTGTATCGATTCGCTCGATCAAGTCATTTTTATGCTTCGTTTCGAAAAAGATCTGAATCGTTTGTGAATCTCATCACTGTTACTGAAGGAGAGAGAGAGATCCTCCTCCCTCAACACAGAATGGAAAAATCTGCTTCTTAATCAATTAGTTTCAGCGTTTGGTGAGTA
The DNA here is from genome assembly GCF_027579695.1 of Neoarius graeffei. Taxonomy (NCBI): domain Eukaryota; kingdom Metazoa; phylum Chordata; class Actinopteri; order Siluriformes; family Ariidae; genus Neoarius; species Neoarius graeffei. Next base: position 102,467,171 of record NC_083574.1, on the reverse strand, counting down.
GATCATCTGTATTTTAATTTATATTCACTGTGTGTCGATAGTCCGAAACTTGTAACTGAAAAGATACCAGTAAAGACACGAGTGGTCCGCGAGGATATCTATAACTCCCGCCTCACCCGCAAAGCCATCAGGATTGCAGGTGACCCCACCCACCCATCTCACAGCCTCTTCAGTCTGTTGCCATCGGGGAGGAGACTGCGGAGTCTCCGGGCCAAAACCAGCAGGCTCAAGAACAGTTGCTTTCACCAGGCGGTCAGGAGGCTCAACTCCCTCCCTGTTCTGCCCCTCCTCCCCCCTCTGCCCCCTGCCACAGATTCTGCTCGCACACCCCTCTTCAGCATCTGACATGTCATCCTCACAGTTCCCCCCCCAACACACACACACACACACACACACACACACACATACATACATACATACATACATACATCTCATCGTTCATTAACACACTGAACTCAGGTACCGCACATCTCACTTTACCTCGCTCATTTGCACTATTCCGCACTACTTCACCTTAATGGCTGCTAGTTTGTTTATTCTGCTTATTTCATGTTTCATGTTTACCTGCTATACCTCAAGTGCCCTTGACTGTTTGTTTATTTGTACCAATTGTGTGTGTGTGTGTGTGTGTGTGTGTGTGTGTGTGTGTGTGTGTGTGTGTGTGTGTTTAGTCTTGTTAATATCTAGAGTGTTTATACTGTTTATATTGTCTGTTTGAGTGTTTAGTCTGTCTTGTTCTTATCTAGTGTTTTATACTGTTTATTTATACTGTTTATATTGTTTGAGTGTTTAGTCTAGTTCATATCTAGAGTGTTTTATACTGTTTATATTGTTTGTTTTTTTCAATTATTCTGTTTTTATTTATTGCATTGCCAGTGTGCACCGTGGGTCAGAGAGGACTGATATTTCATCTGTGCTGTATGTCGAGCATGTATAGCATATTTGACAATAAAGTTGATGTTAGGACTTGGACTATCTTGGCCTCTAGAGGCCGCTATTATTTCTGTTGTTGTCATGTTTGTTTTGACTGCTAGAGGCCAAATAATTGTTCCATAGCAATATGATAACTACAGTCTCTGTCTCTTTTCTCAGTCAACATTGAGATAAGGGCTCCCAGACTGACCTAGTTACAGATAGCAATAATATAAACAAACAACCATCCATGCCAGCACAAGGACAAGAACAAGGACACACAGATATCTGAAGTGTCGAAAGATTTGGGAAATTTTCTTTGATGAGAAAATCATTATTTTTGGCACTTTCTCACACAATAATAAATTTAATATAAGTAATCTCTTTATATTACTAGGTAAATTCCATATACATAAAGTCAAAATGTCCAAGACAACCAATTCTCATTCCCATTATTTTTAATTGAATTAAAAATGTATTTTGAGTCTCTGTCACATATCGAATCCAACAAAAAGTGCTTATCAGCTATTCAATTTTATTCAAATTACATTCAGTGAAATTGTTTGTCATTTCAATTTGCCCTGTTTTATATCTCCTTTTCTTTTTTTCTTAAACTTATTCATCCTGTTTATGTTAAGCAGTACCTCTCTCTCTGGATTGATGTCATCCTACAGTCTCTTCTCAAGCAAGGCGTGGTGAGCCTGTGTACCAGCTCGTACAATACACCTGTCAATCCAGTACCTAAATCTGATGGTACCTGGTGTTTTACGCAGGATTTACGTAAGATTAATGAACTGATTGTCCCTGTTGTCCTCTGTAATGTCACAGGTTCCTGCTCATCATTGCTGTTTTTCCGTTATTGATCTCTATATTAATCAATATAGATTAATTAATATATTAATCTATTAATATTGCTCTGCCCTTTTCACGCACGGGGGAGATAGTATACTTGGACGCGTTTGCCTTAAGGTTTCATTAACTCTCCTGCTGTTTTTTCAGCCATAATTCAAATTCATAACGCACTCTGTGACCACTCCGTCCCTCAGGGCTCTGTGGTCCTGCAGTATGCAGACGATCTTCTGGTATCTGCTGGGTCACCAGAAATCTGCCAAGACACTTCCTTACGCCTGCTCCAACATCTGGCGCACAAGGACTTTAAGGTTTCCAGGACCAAGTTGCAATATTGCATGGACACTTAAGTATTGAACTTTCACAAGGTTGTCATAAGCTGTCATCTGAACGGTGATTCTAGACACAAAACGTCCTGCAACTAAACATGCACTGATGTCTTTTTTGGGTCTTATCAATTACTGCAGACAATGGATCCCTGACTGCTCTTTATATGACAAGATTCTCCGTTCTGCAATCTCTCATCACGATCCACTGCAACATCCTTTGACCTGGACTGACGCTATGGTGGACGCTTATCACTCCCTCAAAAGCGCCCTTTGTTCCGCCCCTGGGTTTACCTGATTACTCCAAGCCCTTCCACCTCTATGCCTGTGAACACCAAGGCACAGCTGTTGGCCCGGGAGCATGAGGGGGGGATGCATCCTTGTGCGGGTTTTTATTCAAAACATTAGACACTGTTGCTCAAGGTTTACCTGCATGTCTAAGGGCTGTCTCCACATGTGCTTTGATGGTTTTAGATGCGGAAAAATTGGTTTTGTCTTACCCACTAATCTTGCACTCGTCACATCAAGTTAAACAGGTGTTGCAAAATTTACAGACCCAACATATGACTGTTCATTCTCTGTTCTACTAACAATCTCGAAATTCGTGCCACATCCTCTTTTGATACTGTAGGTCACGCTCTTGCACGCCTCCTTAATTCTCGGGACGACACTTGGGATGACATTGATATTGTCTGTCTAAAAATCGTACATACTACTAGTATCAGGTCTGATCTCTCCTCCAGCCCTCTAGGGATGGGGGAAGTACTCTTTGTTGATGGTTCTTGTTCTAAACCCTCAGACGGTGTATAATATTTATAATTTATAATATTTATAATACCTCTGTGGTTACTCTGTGTGTTCACTGCCTGATATTGTGCATGAGGCATACGGCTCTTCCTTTCTCATTTGATTTTTGTCATCTTGATTGTGGACAAATTCTCTAAATGGGTAGAAGTTTTTCCCTGTTCTCAAGAGAACACAAAGGTAGTTACTCGTATTCTGGCAAAAGAAATAATACCTAGTTATAATAATAATAATAATAATAATAATAATAATAATAATAATAATAATAATACATTTGATTTATAAGCGCCTTTCAAGGTACCCAAGGACACTGAACAGTAAAAAAAAAAAACAATAAAATCATAACAATAAAATTACAACAATAAATTAATAAGAAATCAATAATAATAATTATTGTTATAGTTATGGGGTTCCAGACGCCATAGACTCAGACAAAGGTACCCCTTTTACCTCGAAAGTCACACAAAACATAACAAGTAAGTATCTCTCATTAAACTGGCGTTTTCACATTCCGTACCACCCTCAATCCTCTGGTATCGTAGAATGTACTAATCGAACATTGAAAGACAAACTAACTAAGGCCATGCAGGCCACAGGTTCGAAAAATTGGGTAGACTTATTGCCAGCCACTCTGGCTGAAATTCGTATGACAGCCTAGTCTAGGGGATACTCCCCCTATGAAATTATTTTGGAAGACCTTTCCCTTTCCCATGGAGGAAGGGAACTCTGGCTCCGGGTACCTCTGATTTGAAAACATATGGATTAGTATTCTGCAGCCCTTATAGATAAGTTGCATAAAATTTGTACCAAGGTCAATAGTCCAATATTATCTCCACCAGCAGCACCCACACACCCCTTTCACGTGGGAGACAAGGTGCTGGTGCAACTTTTTAAATGATTTGGACAATTGGGAGAACCTATATATAGTGGGCCTGCAGACATAGTCGGCATTACTTTTACTGCTGTTTTAACTGATCTTTTTCCACAGTGGATCCATGCTACACGATTGAAGAAGGCTCCATAACAAAGTTGTGTTACAATGACAAGTTTGATACTAACATTTTCTCTGTGTCCCTATCCAGTCTCTGTTCTGTCTCTCTATCTCTGAGCTCTACACAGATTTGACGTGACCTGTGTGCAGCCCTGGCCGACTGAGAATCCTCAGATTACCTGCAAGATGTTGTGCACAAAGAGGGGATCTCGCGCCCTGTCTGGGACCAATCACTCTCACTACAACCATGAAAGTCCTCATCATGAGCTTCGTGACCACTCTACTGCTGCTCGGAGCAGGGTTACCCGCTCGAGCTGGACCTTGAGACAACATATTTTGGCAATTTGCTAACTGGACTGCACGAGCGCACACGAATGAAAGTTGTTATGTCTGTCATCTGATGCCGCCTTATACTATTATTACACATCCACCTTTGTCTCTATGCTCTGAAGCTCTGTATTCTTACAGGACTCTGTTCTCACTATAGGTCGATATGCCCTATAATTTCATTTTCCCTCACTGTTTTAGAACAAATTACTCTGAAGGAAGTAGCGTGTATTTGGGACAAATTAAGAGGTTTCGAGTTTCTCTAAGCTCCGGTGAGGTGGGACGAGGGCTGATAGGGCATGCCTGCCCTCTGAGCACCAATACATGTCAAGAACAGCAAAGATTAACTCAAGCATACATCTAATCTCATACATCTTACTCAGTGCAATATGTATACTGTTCCTACTTATTCAGGTGACATTGGGCATACCTAACAACCTGCGTTTTCTCTCCCCCCCAAATCTGTCCCTCTGAGTTACATGGAGTCAACAGGAAATCTTTTGGTGGAGAGGGTGAAGACCTCGATTGGCTATCGTAGCCTGCAGGGAATCAGCCGTCAGACATTCTGTCGCATGTCCCAGACCCGGTGAAATGTAACTGAATTGTCTTGGCCAGCCCTAAGGGTCCCATCTGCATCTCATCATTGCTGAGGAGTGTGCTCCCATCACCCAATCAAGCATCCAGCCAGAGCAGGTCATGATATTTTTTAACCATATTAACATGCCATTGTTGTGTATTATGCCTGATGTCAAGACTCTCGTCTCTGCGAGCCTACCACACAGATTTAATACTTGTCATTTTTAGGGCATACCTAACAACCTGTGTTTTCTCTCTTCCCCCCCCCTCCCCATCTGTCCCTCTGAGTTACATGTTGGTCCTGGGATTGAGATGCTGGCCTCTTCTGCCCCTCGGACCTGCTTGATCCATCCTGGTGCCCTGTGTCTGGTCGGAGTTTTATCACATCGCTCCTGTGAAGGACGGTCCCATGAGGACAGTTGAGGGCTATACCTGGAGGATGCTCTGGACTCTTACAGTAATGCTTTTATGGCTGAGGACTACAGTTGACTTGCTAACTTTAGGACTGCAGTTGTCATGAACAGTTTTGCACTCAAGTTTCCATCAATGAAGAGTTATAACATCAACGAAACTGTCATGTTAAAACTGTTAATGTTATAGTCATGCTGTCTGTTGTTGCCCAAATGAGGATGGGTTCCCTTTTGAGTCTGGTTCCTCTCGAGGTTTCTTCCTCATGTCGTCTGAGGGAGTTTTTCCTTGCTACCATCGCCACAGGCTTGCTCATTGGGGATAGATTAGGGACAAAATTAGCTCATGTTTTAAGTCGTTCAAATTCTGTAAAGCTGCTTTGCAACAATGTTTATTGTTAAAAGTGCTATACAAATAAACTTGACTTGACTTGACTAATCCTAATTCTCGATGTAATCACATATATGATCAGAATACCGGGGTGTGATCCTAGTGATACTAGTATCAAAGAGGGGATTGTAAGGTTTTATTCCTTTGTAAGGATAAATAATTGTAAGGATTTATTCTTAATATTGTTAAGGATTATATTTTACTATTTCAGCTAGAAGGACATATTGCTCGAGACGTAATATTGATATCTTTATCAGAACATCTTGCCCTTTGCTATCTCTGACCTAAGGTTGTGTGTAAGAAATGGCCTTTGATATCTGTATCATATCATATCATATCATATCATATCATATCATATCATATCATATCATATCATATCATATCATATCATAAGAACATCTTATTATTGTACCATCGCCAAGGTTTCACTCACACACACGTACATCTGAAAGAACAGTGATGTAATTAAGATGTGACCTGCTCAGACCAAGGTTTAAGCATGCAATGATGTCATACACACACACATACACATAGATACAGATATCAAAATGATGTCACTCACTCACACCCCCCCACACACACACAGCTTCAGTGATGTCATTTCATCCACACAGATAACACACGCATATAAAATCCCCTGTATTCTCTTGTCTCATTGGGGACTTGTGAATAAAGATTGTGAACTACTTTGTGGGGTTCCTGTCTTTTTTTCACAACTTACCCCCAGAGCTCTGGGTGACGCGAGGGGACTGATCTCGAGATGGGGTAATCGCTCTCTGGAGGCTGAGGGCAAGAGGTGAAGAAATCTTTCAAAAATTATTACGAAAATACTTAAATTACACTGTAATTACACTTAGCATCAAACTGCTAACACAGTGACAGTGGAAATGACACAGAATCATCCAGAACATCAACTTTTACCTCAGATATGTTGAAAAATTAATAGAAAAATATTTAAATTACCCTGTAATAACATTTAGCATCAAACTGCTAATACAGCGAGCATGGAAATGCCACAGAATTACCTACAATGTTAACATTTACCTCAGATATGTTGAAAAATTAATAATAAAATACCTAAATTACACTGTAATAACATTTAGCATCAAACTGCTAACACAGTGACAGTGGAAATGACATAGAGTCATCCAGAACGTCAACTTTTACTTCAGATGTGTTGAAATATTAACAGAAAAATATTTAAATTACACTGTAATGACATTTAGCATCAAACTGCTAACACAGCGAGCATGGAAATGCCACAGAATTACCTACAATGTTAACGTTTACCTCAGATATGTTGAAAAATTAATAAGAAAATACCTGAATTACACTGTAATTACACTTAGCATCAAACTGCTAACACAGTGACCCAACACATGATCCATTATTTAAACTGCACACACATTGCGTGTAGGCAGCAGTGTGTGTACCTTGTTCCCTACATGTTCCCTGAGAATTCTGCGCTCTCAATAAAGTCTCCTTTAGCGATTCCCGCCTGCATGTCTTCATCTGTAACACACAAAGTTACACACTGTTATACACCATGTGTGTGTAGGTGCATATTGGGGACAAATCTCAGACTACACCAGCCAACTGGGGACTTCTTGGCAAATGAGGACCAACTCTTAGATTTCCAATTGTTTTAGCGCTCTAATACTATCCAGGAGGGTAAAAATGTATGCTAGTAGGAAAATCTCCAAAGTCCCCAAATTTCATTTCATGAACAAATGTGTGCAGAAAGTATGTGCCCCCTACAAAGTGTGTGTGAGCACAGTGCCCGAGGAAGTGAATCACACACTGGCATCAGATGATGCAAATTGCCGTGAATTGTTGTAAAGCCTGAGAGAAGAGGTCAGGTGATTCAAACTGACCAATCAGAGTCTACTTAGCCAGACTATGCTTTCAAAACAGGAAGTGTAAATTCCATCTATTTACTTTGTGCATGTCAGTCCTGGGGTCGAGATGCTGACCTCTTCTGCTCCTCGGGCCTGCCTGATCCATCCTGGTGCCCTGTGTCTGGTTGGAGTCTCATCGCATCACTCCTGTGGAGGACAGCCCCATGAGGACAGTTGAAAGTCACACTTGGAGGACGCTCTGGACTCTTACAGTAATGCTTTTATGGCTGAGGACTACAGTACAGTTGACTTGCTAACTTTAGGACTGCAGTTGTCATGAACAGTTCTGCACTCAAGTTTCCATCAATGAAGAGTTTATAACATCAATGAAACTGACTTCATGTTAAAGCTGTTAATGTTTTAGTCATGCTGTCTGTTGTTGCCCAAATGAGGATGGGTTCCCTTTTGAGTATGGTTCCTCTCGAGGTTTCTTCCTCATGTCGTCTGAAGGAGTTTTTCCTTGCCACCGTCGCCACAGGCTTGCTCATTGGGGATAGATTAGGGATAAAATTAGCTCATGTTTTAAGTCATTCAAATTGTGTAAAGCTGCTTTGCAACAATGTTTATTGTTAAAAGCGCTATACAAATAAACTTGACTTGACTTTTGTTATCTCGTCTCGTCTCGTCTTCATCCGCTTATCCGGGGCCGGGTCGCAGAGGCAGCAGTCTGAGCATGGAAGCCCAAACTTCCCTTTCCCCAGACACCTTGGCCAGCTCCTCGGGAAGGACACCGAGGCATTCCCAGGCCAGCCGAGAGACATAGTCCCTCCAGCATGCACTGTAAAAAAAAATCTTGTCAAATTTACAGTGAAAAACTGGCAGCTGTGGTTGCCATTTTTTCACCGTAAAAAATACAGTGACAGTGTATATGGCTTTACGGTAAGGTATATCAACACTTGTAAAAACAACAGTTTGAAAATGTTCAATTTTACAGGTATTCAATGTACAATAATCAATACATAACTGTTAATTTTACGGATATTCATTGTACAATAAACAATGATTCAAAATGATGGTTACAAGCAATGATCTACTAGACAGGTATATATATATTTTTTTTTTAAGAATTTTTTGGGGGCTTTTTTCACCTTTATTGGATAGGACAATGCAGAGACAGGAAATGAGCTGGAGAGAGAGACGGGGAGGGATTGGGAAATGACTTCAGGTCGGAATTGAACCCGGGTCCCCGGTATGATGCCTTAGTCGACTGAGCCACGACGGTGGGCATTTTTTAAATTATTTTTAACAGGGCAATGATGTAATTTTAACTATCACATTCTGTTTTAGTATTACAGTTTGTCTGTGTTTAAACTACAACAATTTGTAAATTCTACAAAAAAAATATGATCAATTCAACATATTCTTACTGTTAAATTAACAGTGGTATTTGGTTAGGAGTTTTACAGTATATTGATGTAAATTACACACTGCTTCATTGTTTTTGTATTTACAGGTTTTTTATGTCATGATTTTACATAAATTCACTGTTAATTCTACGGACATTTTTTACAGTGTGTCCTGGGTCATCCCTGGGGTCTCCTCCCGGGGGGACATGCCTGGAACACCTCCCCAGGGAGGCGTCCAGGAGGCATCCAAAAGAGATGCCCGAGCCACCTCAGCTGATTCCTCTCGATGTGGAGGAGCAGCAGCTCAACTCTGAGCTCCTCCCGAGTGACTGTGCTTCTCACCCTATCTCTAAGGGAGCGCCCAGCCACCCTGCGAAAGAAACTCATTTCGGCCGCTTGTATCCGTGATCTTGTTCTTTCAGTCATTACCCAAAGCTCATGACCATAGGTGAGAGTCGGAACGTAGATCGACCGGTAAATCGAGAGCTTCACCTTTTGGCTCAGCTCCTTCTTCACCACAACGGACCGGTAAAGCGACCGCATCACTGCGGAGGCTGCACCGATCCGCCTGTCGACCTCACGCTCTATCCTTCCCTCACTCGTGAACAAGGTCCCGAGATACTTAAACTCCTCCACTTGAGGCAGGACTTCTCCACCAACCTGGATAGGGCAAGCCACCCTTTTCCGGTCGAGAACTGTGGCCTCAGACTTGGAGGTGCTGATTCTCATCCCAGCTGCTTCACACTCGGCTGCAAACCACCCCAGTGCATGCTGAAGGTCCTGGTTTGAAAAAGCCAACAGGACAGCATCATCTGCAAAAAGCAGAGATGAAATCCTGTGGTTCCCAAACAGGATTCCTTCCGGCCCCTGGCTGCGCCTAGAAATTCTGTCCATAAAAATTATGAACAGAACCGGTGACAAAGGGCAGCCCTGCCGGAGTCCAACATGCACTGGGAACAGGTCTGACTTACTGACGGCAATGCGAACCAGACTCCTGCTCCGTTCGTACAGGGACTGGACAGCCCTTAGCAAAGAGCCCCGAACCCCATACTTCCGAAGAACCCCCCACAGAATACCACGAGGGACACGGTCGAATGCCTTCTCCAGATCCACAAAGCACATGTGGACTGGTTGGGCAAACTCCCATGAACCCTCGAGTACCCTGTGAAGGGTATAGAGCTGGTCCAGTGTTCCGCGACCAGGACGAAAACCGCATTGTTCCTCCTGGATCCGAGGTTCGACTAACTTTTTTTTTTGATTGAATTCGTCTTTATATATATATATATACAGTGGTGCTTGAAAGTTTGTGAACCCTTTAGAATTTTCTATATTTCTGCATAAATATGACCAAAAACATCCTCAGATTTTCACACAAGTCCTAAAAGTAGATAAAGAGAACCCAGTTAAACAAATTAGACAAAAATATGATTCTTGGTCATTTATTTATTGAGGAAAATGATCCAATATTACATATCTGTGACTGGCAAAAGTATGTGAACCTCTAGGATTAGCAGTTAATTTGAAGGTGAAATTAGAGTCCGGTGTTTTCAATCAATTGGATGACAAATCAGGTGTGAGTGGGCACCCTGTTTTATTTAAAGAACCGGGATCTATCAAAGTCTGATCTTCACAACACATGTTTGTGCAAGTGTATCATGGCACGAACAAAGGAGATTTCTGAGGACCTCAGAAAAAGCGTTGTTGATGCTCATCAGGCTGGAAAAGGTTACAAAACCATCTCTAAAAAGTTTGGACTCCACCAATCCACAGTCAGACAGATTGTGTACAAATGGAGAAAATTCAAGACCATTGTTACCCTCCCCAGGAGTGGTTGACCAACAAAGATCACTCCAAGAGCAAGGCGTGTAATAGTTGGTGAGGTCACAAAGGACCCCAGGGTAACTTCTAAGCAACTGAAGGCCTCTCTTACATTGGCTAATGTTAATGTTCATGAGTCCACCATCAGGAGAACACTGAACAACAATGGTGTGCATGACAAGGTTGCAAGGAGAAAGCCACTGCTCTCCAAAAAAACTTGCTGCTTGTCTGCAGTTTGCTAAAGATCGCATGGAAAAGCCAGAATGCTATTGGAAAAATGTTTTGTGGATGGCTGAGCCCAAAATTGAACAATTTGGTTTAAATGAGAAGCGTTAAGTTTGGAGAAAGGAAAACACTGCATTCCAGTATAACAACCTTATCCCATCTGTGAAACATGGTGGTGGTAGTATCGTGTTTTGGGCCTGTTTTGCTGCATCTGGGCCAGGACGGCTTGCCATCATTGATGGAGCAATGAATTCTGAATTTTACCAGGGAATTCTAAAGGAAAATGTCAGGACATCTGTCCACGAACTGAATTTCAAGAGAAGGTGGGTCATGCAGCAATACAACGACCCTAAGCACACAAGTCATTCTACCAAAGAATGGTTAAAGAAGAATAAAGTTCATGTTTTCGAATGGCCAAGTCAAAGTCCTGACCTTAATCCAATCAAAATGTTGTGGAAGGACCTGAAGCGAGCAGTTCATGTGAGGAAACCCACCAACATCCCAGAGTTGAAGCTGTTCTGTACGGAGGAACGGGCTAAAATTCCTCCAAGCCAGTGTGCAGGACTGATCAACAGACACCGGAAACATTTAGTTGCAGTTATTGCTGCACAAGGGGGTCACACCAGATACTGAAAGCAAAGGTTCACATACTTTTGCCACTTACAGATATGTAATATTGGATCATTTTCCTCAATAAATAAATGACCAAGTATAATATTTTTGTCTCATTTGTTTAACTGGGTTCTCTTTATCTACTTTTAGGACTTGTGTGAAAATCTGAGGATGTTTTATGCCATATTTTTGCAGAAATATAGAAAATTCTAAAGGGTTCATAAACTTTTAAGCACCACTGTATATATATATATATATATATATATATATATATATATATATATATATATATATATATATGACTTTTGTTATATAAAGACGAAGTCAATCAAAAAAAAGTCTTGATCATTTTTGTATGTCTATTGAAACTATCAAATTGTTGATTAATTATTGTGATTCGATATCAATCCACAATAAAAGTTGCCTTTAAACATAGCATGGCTTCTGCTTCATTCACCAGGCAGATGCTATACTGGCAAACTGATTCTGTTTTAAACGTAATGTCTAATTATTTTATTGAACATCATAATTAAACAAACATGGGAAACACCACTCTGTGTGATGTGGCTTGCAGGACTATTGCACGACTTCAGGAACCTTTCTCCGGGGAGAAGATTCCAGGGAACCGGGGGCATCATATCATGAGCAGCTAGCGAGCCACAGGTGTACACTACAACAACAGGAAAATGCAGTAGAATTCTCTTATTACTTTAGGACTAAAATCATATCATCTAAACTACTCAATAACTAGAAGTATAGCATGTCAAATTTAAAGCCGAGTCGATACACCTACATGGTGATGTGCGTTTAAACAGGGGAACACCATGTGTAGCTGGTTAACGTGTGTTAAGGTAATGATTTGTTTTGCAAGTTTTGAAAAGTGTGTCAAATGTTTACATTAGCTCATTAAAAACAAATTGGACTTATATTTTAGTTGGCAAAATTTATCCCATGTGTGTTTGTGTTTCAACAAAAATGACTTGCACTGGAGGAAAACAGTATGGTGATTATAATAATGAGTGTTATGCTAATGATAAACGTCGACTTGAACACAGAAAACATGTGGGCCATTTAAATATTAAGACACCAGGTTTACATGCTAATCTAATGCTAGGGTTTTAAAAATAAAACTGACTGTATTCAGGAAGATTAATTTTGCTCCTTTAGTTCAGCTCCTTCCAAATCCTTTAGTTTGCCAACTAAAATATAAGTCCAATTTGTTTTTAATGAGCTAATGTAAACATTTGACAGACTTTTCAAAACTTGCAAAATACCAAGAAATTAAGGAAAATGAAGTAATTTTCTTGAAATGTTTTCCGTGAACAATTAATATGTAGTGATTTACCATAATGTGGGACACCTATTAATATTTAGTCTATCCATATTCACTGGATATGAGCAATCACGCGCTCCGATTGGCTACACTACTACACAGCAAATTCCCCAGTGTTGAATTAACACTTTCAAAGTTTATTTGTGTCCAATTGGACATAATAAACACAGTAGGGTGTTAAATTGATACCCTGGGTGTTAATTCAGCACTGGGGATTTTACTGTGTACTAGGTTATCAGCTCATACACCGTGAGTAGAGAAAAACAAAATGGCAGAGCGTGAACCAACCAAGGACGAAATAAAAACTCTACTCAAAAACAAAACCCCCCAAAATACAAAAAATCCCCAAAACAAATATGGAATAAAAGTTTTTGACAGTAAGAACTTTTTTTTTCAAGAATTAGTATTGTAACATTTTTTACAAATTGTTCCTGTCATTTCACCGGTTTGTTTACATTCTTCATCTTTAAGCATTAAAATTTGTTGAATTTGTTTAGACTGGTTCAAAAGCTCAAAGAAGTTTGAAAATTACAGAACTGAAATGTCCAAGGAAAAATTTAATAAATGTTGAAAGTTATTCTATACCTAGGCACGACAGCGAGACAGCACTTTCTACAAAAAAAACAACACTAAAGTCAATTCATGCCGCCATCGATAGGATTTTAAGAAGTCTGCCTATGTTTTATATAAAGTTTTATTTATCGAATTTGCAAAAAAAATGTTTTGTTTCTCAAAACCCAGTGAATGTGGATAGAATAAAACTTATTCCACTCAGTCTCGTCATACATGGGTTATACATGTACATGGCTCAAAGAAGTTTGAAAATTACAGAACCGAAATGTCCAAGGAAAAATTTAATAAATGTTTAAAGTTATTCTATACCTCGGCACGACAGCGAGACAGCACTTTCTACAAAAAAAAACAACACTAAAGTCAATTCATGCCACCATCAATAGGATTTTAAGAAGTCTGCCTAAGCAGAAATGATTTTGTCTGATGTTTTATATAAAGTTTTATTTATCAAATTTGCAAAAAAAACTGCTTTGTTTCTCAAAACCCAGTGAATGTGGATAGAAAAAAACACTTATTCCACTCAGTCTCGTCGTACATGGGTTATACATGTACATGGCTCGGTGCTGCACGCCTCATCAGCTAGAGGCTCATGTACAACTTGATTTCAGGGAATAATTGTTAATTATATATTTCTTTAGACTCAATTGGCCTAAAATGTCCCACATTAGGTTAATTTCACCCTACTTTATCATAATATGCATTTCTGCAATTACATGTAAACGTACATGAATATACCACAGTTAAGCAATAATAATAATAATAATAATAATAATAAAAAACCATGAAATTAATAATATGATTATACCAAGAAGTTCAGAAGCTGGAATATGACACTAACACATTATATATGATTATAAGAATCCAAATATTTATCATTGCTTTCAAAGTTTTCACAGTTTATGAAACAAAATTTGGGAATAATAAACCGGAAACCACAAAACTTTTCAGACGACTTAGATCAGAGGAATCAATGAACACTTTTAGAAATGACTTGCTGGCACAAAACTGGGATGAAATATACCGACTCAAAGACATAAATAAAGCATATGAGGAATTCTTGAGGATATTTACATCATTGCGACAGTGATCATCGCCCATGATGTTTGGGATAGAGCCTGTGTGCGCGCGCGTCTTACAGGAGACACTGAAGCCGAAGACACCGTCAAACTCTTTGAGCAGTGTTTTGAGTAATGTGCTTTTCCCAGCACCCGAGGGACCGCTGAAAACCACTGGCCTCAGTCCTGCCATCACTACACACACACACACACACACACACACACAGGGTTCCGTAAAAATGCAAATATAACAAAGCTGATGTTCTTGTTGAGTGTTTTTTGGAATTAATAATAACAAAACAACTGTGTGTTCCAGCATCTTCAGTGGATTGTGTCCCAGTCCACACTAAACCCCACAAGCCATAGCAACTGATCACAGGGCACTTCACACAGCACAGTGGTACATTCCACTGTTTGGGAGCAGCAGCACAACAGCCACTCTCCCTAACTGAAGTCTCCTGATTAGGACGTGATTAATAAGGACAAATCAACACACTCAAACACACTTCACCTCCAACATCACACCGAACACAAGGTCCTTCAGCATCAACAAGGAACAAGAAAGATCTAAAGTCTGGGGTGATCTATAAATATAAATGGGGGGGGGGGGATTATCAATATCATATCAGGTCAAAAGTTTGTGCCCACTTTTCTGAATCTAATAGGAATATTCTATAATAACCTGCATGTATGCTGTTTTTCTTTCAGTGTTCTTCCTGGATCTTGGGTTTGTTTGTTTTTCTCCTTTTGATTTTTTCGAGAGTTCTCGTGTTGTAGAATTCAAGATCCCCCCCCAATCCAGACATTATTTTTAATCAGGGCTCAACATTAAGCACTGCCTGATTGCCCGGGGCAAGTGAAACATGCATTTGGGCAAGTGAGGTATGTCCCTGACATGCCCGACCGGGCAAATTGGAATGAGTATATATTACGAACTAGCACCACAAAAATTAGACTTTTTGATCTTTTATTTCAGTTCCTAAAAGCGTCCCTCACTACGTATCCGCCATTATGTCTTGGCTGTTTTCGTAGTCTCAGTTTCATTAACTGCTTTGCAAGTTATTTTATTTACCCCCGTTGTTGTACTGTGGTACTGTACATGTACTGTTTGTAGACCCTCTTGTGTATGACGTCACGCATCACGTGATAATTACAGCTGGGGCTTAATCTGTCTTCAGTCTGGTTAATTTTTTGTGCTGTTTTTGCTTGCTCAAACAGAGAAATGGATAAAAGGCATTACCATCTCCCTGCTATCAAGAAAAATGTTAACAAATAGAAGCAAATGCTTCAAGAACAACGAGGAAATGAGCAGTTAAAGAATACGAGGAGAGGAGCTCAGCCTGAAAATGGAGAAATTCACGATTTTATTTAAAATGTATTTTACAAAAACAAAGTCGGAAGTGAGGATGGAAGAGTTTGATGAAGAATCTTTTTTTTTCTTGCTCACATTCGAGTTTAGCCTAGTAAACTAGACCCACCCGCCTAGCAGACAAAAATATTTTTGCCTACAAGTGGGTCTAGCCTCGGACCATATCAACAACACACCCCGGGCATCAAATCGTGCCCGCCAATCACAACGCAAGGTTTTTGTTTGGATTCTTTGGGCGGGCTTTTGCAGGAGTGACGACAAGGCTGCGCGACGCTGGAGAAAGCACAACAGGAAAGATGGCTACGGCTATTGAACAGCGCTCATTTGACTCCACTTTGGAATCAGTTTTAGAAGAATTAGACTTGGAGTTTTCGTTGAAACATGAGCAGGAAGAGGCTCTCCGCTCATTCCTTTTCAAGAAGGACGTTTCGCTGTCACATTTAGTCTGGCTTGCCAGGCTACTCCCCCACTGCTTTCTGTCGCTCTGACTACGTCACAGTCACTGTTGCGCTGATTGGTCAGACCGTTGGTCAGGGTTTTTTTTGTTATATCATCCACCTCTAGGTTTAAAAAAACAAACGAAAAAAAAGCAGTGCTGCGTTAGGACAGACTGGTTGTACTTGATTCAGTTACTGGTTGCCAGGTCAGTATAAAACACCCACAACCTACACACTAAGGTGGTGTTTACATTAGACCGTATCCGTATCGTTTTCGTCGCGGATGCACTGTCCGTGCACATTAAAACGCCGGGAAACGACTCCACAGGCGGAACAGTTTGAATCCGCCAGGGCCCACGTATTCAACCCAGTACGTATCTGATCCGGTGCTGTGTAAACATTGAGGAACGAGGATACGCAGTGCTGAGCTCTAGCTGACATCGTCATTGGACAACGTCACTGTGACATCCATCTTCCTGATTTGCTGGCGTTGGTCATGCCACGTTGGTCATGTGATGGCTCAGTCCCGAATCACTGCTTGTGCGCTTCACTCGCGCGCTCTGTGAGTTGCGCAGGGCTGGAGTGCGCACCCTCCAGAGGGCACTCGCTGTTCAGGGCGGAGTGATTTGGAGCGGAGGATGCCTGAGTGCAGAGGAGGAAGCGCTGAGCCGCACTGAGGTTAATTTACACATTTCAACTTACGTGCCATCTAATTAGTCATGTGATTAGCGTATCCGTGTATTGGCGTTGCTGTGTGCACGCGAATCATGTACTGGCGTTGCTATGTGCACGTGAATCATTTTAAAAATGTTAATTTGATGATCCGCTGATACGGTCTAATGTAAACACCACCTAAACAATTTTAAACTCAAACATTATCCTGTCTGTCATGATGCAGCACTTTTTTTTAAACCTAGAGGTAGATAATATCACAAAGATATGTAAATATTCTCAAACACAGTACTGTTCAAAAATATTGGCACCCTAACCTTCATACAAACTTTGTTATAGATTTCTATTTTATGATTTCTACATTGTCAAGTAATTAACCTACAGTCTGAGAGACAAACACACTGAACTTTACAACAGCTGCATGCATGTGAAATGGAAATAAATCGACTAAGGCAGGAAAATCTATTTTGGATAAAATTTTTACTTTTACTTTAATGGACAGTAAAAAGTAACCAATAACCAAACTTAATAATAAACTTAGTCAATAACCAAACTTCAACTCAGTGTGTGTGATCTTAATTTTATGTTGCAATTCACAACTATCCTATGATTTCCTTAAAAAAAAAGTACAACCCCAATTCCAAAAAAGTTGGGACAAAGTACAAATTGTAAATAAAAACAGAATGCAATGATGTGAAAGTTTCAAAATTCCATATTTTATTCAGAATAGAACATAGATGACATATCAAATGTTTAAACTGAGAAAATGTATCATTTAAAGAGAAAAATTAGGTGATTTTAAATTTCATGACAACAACACATCTCAAAAAAGTTGGGACAAGGCCATGTTTACCACTGTGAGACATCCCCTTTTCTCTTTACAACAGTCTGTAAATGTCTGGGGACTGAGGAGACAAGTTGCTTAAGTTTAGGGATAGGAATGTTAACCCATTCTTGTCTAATGTAGGATTCTAGTTGCTCAACTGTCTTCGGTCTTTTTTGTCATATCTTCCGTTTTATGATGCGGCAAATGTTTTCTATGGGTGAAAGATCTGGACTGCAGGCTGGCCAGTTCAGTACCTGGACCCTTCTTCTATGCAGCCATGATGCTGTAATTGATGCAGTATATGGTTTGGCATTGTCATGTTGGAAAATGCAAGGTCTTCCCTGAAAGAGACGTCGTCTGGATGGGAGCATATGTTGCTCTAGAACCTGGATATACCTTTCAGCATTGATGGTGTCTTTCCAGATGTGTAAGCTGCCCATGCCACACGCACTAATGCAACCCCATACCATCAGAGATGCAGGCTTCTGAACTGAGCACTGATAACAACTTGGGTCATCCTTCTCCGCTTTAGTCTGAATGACACGGCATCCCTGATTTCCATAAAGAACTTCAAATTTTGATTCGTCTGACCACAGAACAGTTTTCCACTTTCCCACAATCCATTTTAAATGAGCCTTGGCTCAGAGAAGACGTCTGCGCTTCTGGATCATGTTTAGATACGGCTTCTTCTTTGAACTATAGAGTTTTAGCTGGCAACGGCGGATGGCACAGTGAATTGTGTTCACAGATAATGTTCTCTGGAAATATTCCTGAGCCCATTTTGTGATTTCCAATACAGAAGCATGCCTGTATGTGATGCAGTGCCATCTAAGGGCCCGAAGATCACGGGCACCCAGTATGGTTTTCCGGCCTTGACCCTTACGCACAGAGATTCTTCCAGATTCTCTGAATCTTTTGATGATATTATGCACTGTAGATGATGATATGTTCAAACTCTTTGCAATTTAACACTGTCGAACTCCTTTCTGATATTGCTCCACTATTTGTCAGTGCACAATTAGGGGGATTGGTGATCCTCTTCCTATCTTTACTTCTGAGAGCCGCTGCCACTCCAAGATGCTCTTTTTATAGCCAGTCATGTTAATGACCTATTGTCAATTGACCTAATGAGTTGCAATTTGGTCCTCCAGCTGTTCCTTTTTTGTACCTTTAACTTTTCCAGCCTCTTATTGCCCCTGTCCCAACTTTTTTGAGATGTGTTGCTGTCATGAAATTTCAAATGAGCCAATATTTGGCATGAAATTTCAAAATGTCTCACTTTCGACATTTGATATGTTGTCTATGTTCTATTGTGAATACAATATCAGTTTTTGAGATTTGTAAATTATTGCATTCCATTTTTATTTACAATTTGTACTTTGTCCCAACTTTTTTGGAATCGGGGTTGTAGTAGTCACAAAATAGGGGGAAAGTGATGGGGGGGGGGGCAAGTGGAAATTTTTTTTAAAAAGTGGAAATAATAAAGGATGCACAAGTGTTAGTAAACTAAAAGCAAATTAAACTAAACTTGTGAAACTTGATTAAAGAATAGGCACAACGCTGCCTGTAACACAGCGCCACCTGCTGTAATAGAAGATAAACACGTGTACATTAACAAAGTGAAAATAAACAGTCTCGCAGTGAATAAGGGAACAAAACTAGGGGACTTGTGTAAAGGCAAATAAAAAAAAAGCGAATGCATCTAGTGCCTAGTGTACAAGGCGACAAAAACTGGGTGAGTATTTTTAAAAAATGTCAAAGTGCAATAAGCTGATTTCCATAATGTTCCTAATTTTACACACACAATAGAAATAGAAGGATCAGACTCACCTTCGTGAGACATGGCCATGCGAGAGTGAAAACAGAAGCTACACTCTGTGTGTGTGTGTGAGAGAGAGAGAGAGAGAGAGAGAGAGAGAGAGAGAGAGATACCATACATGTATGGGTGTGGCCAGCATTCAGCCAATCACCTGCTTCATAAATTGAGCATTCAAATCAGCCATTACATCAGACACTTCTATTATGGGTTTGTTTAAGGTGTGTGTGTGTGTGTGTGTGTGTGTGTGTGTGTTATTTGGAGAGCTCTAACTGATTTAGGAGGAAAAAATCATCATGAACTTTGAACCCACCATCACACAATGGCGATGAGACAGTCTACAGGAGTGAGGTGAGCCGCTTGGCCATGTGGTGCAAGGACAACAGTCTCCGTCTGAACGTGGAGAAGACGAATGAGATTGTTGTGGACTTCAGGAGAGAGCACATCCAGCATGCTCCACTATCTATCGACGGTGCTGCAGTGGAGAGGGTGAGCAGCACCAAGTTTCTGGGTGTGCACATCTCTGAAGACCTGTCCTGGAACAACAACACCGCATCACTGGCCAAAAAAGCCCAACAGCGTCTGTACTTCCTCCGCAAACTGAGGAGAGCAAGAGTCCCAGCCCCCATCATGCACACATTCTACAGAGGCACCATCGAGAACATCCTGACCAGCTGCATCACCGTGTGGTACGGCGCCTGCACCGTGTCCTGCTGCAAGACTCTGCAGCGCATCGTGAGAGCAGCTGAGAGGATCATTGGTGTCTCTCTCCCTTCTCTTATGAATATATATAACTCCCACCTCAGCCGCAAAGCCATCAGGATTGCAGGTGACCCCACCCACCCATCTCACAGCCTCTTCAGCCTGCTGCCGTCGGGGAGGAGACTGCGGAGTCTCCGGGACAAAACCAGCAGGCTCAAGAACAGTTTCTTTCACCAGGTGGTCAGGAGGCTCAACTCCCTCCCTGTTCTGCCCCTCCTCCCCCCTCTGCCCCATGCCACAGATTCTGCTCGCACACACCCCTTCAGCATCTGACGTCATCCTCACAGTTCCCCCCCAACACACACACACACACACACACACATACATACATACATACATCTCATCGTTCATTAACACACTGAACTCAGGTACCGCACATCTCACTTTACCTCGCTCATTTGCACTATTCCGCACTACCTCACCTTAACATCTGCTAGTTTGTTTATTCTGCTTATTTCATGTTTCATGTTTACCTGCTATACCTCAAGTGCCCTTGACTGTTTGGTTATTTGAACCAATTTATGTGTGTGTGTGTGTGTGTGTGTTTAGTCTAGTTCATATCTAGGGTGTTTATACCGTTTATATTGTCTGTTTGAGTGTTTAGTCTATGTCTAGTTCCTATCTAGAGTGTTTATACTGTTTATATTGTTTGTTTTTTTCAATTATTCTATTTTTATTCTATTTTTATTTATTGCATTTTGCACTAGTTTGCACCGTGGGTCAGAGAGGACTGATATTTCATCTGTGCTGTATGTCGAGCATGTATAGCATATTTGACAATAAAGTTGACTTGACTTGACTTGACACAGAGAAAGAGAAGAACACAAAAAAGAGAAAAAGAAGGAAAAGAGGAAATAATGCAAAAGAGAATGAAGAAGGTTAAATCCCCTTAAAAAACTAATGTTAATGGCGCTAAAACAGCCACTCTCAAATGGTGCGGTTGGAGTGTTGTTCGTGGACTCAACTCAGACTTGACTCTAAAATTTTTTTAATGACTTGGACTTGACTCGGCTTTGAACATTGGGGACTCAAGACCGGACTTGGACTCGAGGTTTAATGACTTGACTACAACACTGATCTTCATAAAGGTGACATGGGGGAACCCCACGGACTCTGGGGCTTGTGCACCTGTTGGAGTGATGAGGTGCAGGAGCGCCTGGCGGTCCTCTTGCTGGGCTTGCAGCAGGGCCTCGACACACCACTCCTGCTCAGTCCACATTGTGACCAGCACCTGGTGCTGGTTTTGTTGGGCAGTGGCGAGAGCATGGACCAGCTCTTTAAACAGGGAGGACTCCATATAATAAAAAGAAAATTACACATTCGCTTGGATATGAAGTGATCATCTCATGTTGAAAAATATTTCCATCACTTGCAGATAAACTTCATATTATTGTGCCACCATGGAATATCAAATTATATAATTTTTTTTCATACACACAAGCATTAATAAAATCAATAATTTTGCAGATAAGTGTATATTCTAAAGAAAATAGTAATTGTGATGTTCTACTTTAACATACTGAGGTGAATTATTGAATCGTCCTGAGACATTTTTAAAAAAGGAAAATGAGCATTTCCACATTTTTCATTGAAGGATTAAAACCCCCCCGAAAATAAACTCCTTTATAATGACAGACAATATCCATACAAGACATGTTTGAGTTTTCACTGTTCATATTTGTACCTGTATACTGTGTACAGATTTTATTTTAAAGGAAGAAGTGTCCTTGGGCACTGACATCTTACTCTCCGAGGTACAAATATCATGCTCTGAGTACAAATTACATGAGAGAATCCAAGATTGTGATGTCACTTACATGCTGCATGACTTACTGAGACTGAGATCTAGTGAATACATCACTTTTAAACTGTTATAAACAACCCTGAAGATGCCGAGTGTCAATTGTGTAAAAATCAGCCCACTCATGGATCACTGTATGTGACATGCATAGGCATAGAGTATGGATACATAAAGAAACCCATTGAGTTTGTTTTCTGATGGTTTCGGTCCTGTACGTGCCTCCATCATGCCAGTGTTAAAGTAATGACCAGTCATACACACCGCCGAGTGGCCAGTGTTATAGTAATGACCAGTCATACACACCGCCTAGTGGCCAGTGTTATAGTAATGGCCAGTCATACACACCGCCTAGTGGCCAGTGTTATAGTAATGACCAGTCATACACACAGCCTAGTGGCCAGTGTTATAGTAATGACCAGTCATACACACCGCCTAGTGGCCAGTGTTATTGTAATGACCAGTCATACACACCGCCTAGTGGCCAGTGTTATAGTAATGACCAGTCATACACACAGCCTAGTGGCCAGTGTTATAGTAATGACCAGTCATACACACAGCCTAGTGGCCAGTGTTATAGTAATGACCAGTCATACACACCGCCTAGTGGCCAGTGTTATAGTAATGGCCAGTCATACACACCGCCTAGTGGCCAGTGTTATAGTAATGACCAGTCATACACACCGCCTAGTGGCCAGTGTTATAGTAATGACCAGTCATACACACCGCCTAGTGGCCAGTGTTATTGTAATGACCAGTCATACACACCGCCTAGTGGGCAGTGTTAGTAATTGCCAGTCATACACACCGCCTAGTGGCCAGTGTTAGTAATTACCAGTCACACACACTGCCTAGTGGCCAGTGTTAGGAAATAACTGTCGTACTCACCACCTATGGTGGTGTAGTGGTTAGTGCTGTCGCCTCACAGCAAGAAGGTCCGGGTTCGAGCCCCGTGGCCGGCGAGGGCCTTTCTCTGTGGAGTTTGCATGTTCTCCCCGTGTCCGCGTGGGTTTCCTCCGGGTGCTCTGGTTTCCCCCACAGTCCAAAGACATGCAGGTTAGGTTAACTGGTGACTCTAAATCAGGGGTGTCAAACCTGATCCATAAAGGGCCGTGTGGCTGCAGGTTTTCATTCCAGCCATGCAGCAGCACACCTGACTTGGCTCATTCAATCAACTGAACTGTCTTCACACAGTCAAATACTTGCAGCCACACCCACCCTTGATTAAAGGGTGGGTGTGTCAGTTGATTGAATAAGCCAAATCAGGGTGCTGCTGCATGGCTGGAATGAAAACCTGCAGCCACACGGCCCTTTATGGATCAGGTTTGACACCCCTGCTCTAAATTGACCGTAGGTGTGAACGTGAGTGTGAATGGTTGTCTGTGTCTATGTGTCAGCCCTGTGATGAGCTGGCGACTTGTCCAGGGTGTACCCCGCCTTTCGCCCGTAGTCAGCTGGGATAGGCTCCAGCTTGCCTGCGACCCTGTAGAACAGGATAAAGCGGCTAGAGATAATGAGATGAGATAATGAGATTAGACACACCACCAAGTGGCCAGTGTTAGTAATTACCAGTCACACACACCGCCTAGTGGCCAGTGTTAGCCAGTAAAGAAATAAAACAAAAGAGGCTGGCTATGATATAAGAAAATTCTACAACCCAGAAACAGACGGGAGCTCCGCTTTTAGGCAGTGCCTAAATCTATATATTAATCACTGAACAAAGCGATTTTTTTAGATGGCAATAATTGTGTTGCAATGGCAACGGGATTGAGTCCTCATATCTGTGTCAGTACTGCATGTGCTTTATCTAGCCGAGTGAAATTTAAACTTCATCAAAGTGGAGTCTTTTGATTTAAGGATTTTGTTGCCAGTAAAAATCACATGGTTCCATTGAATTTCTGAATAGATTTCTAGAATTAGAAGCCTTTATTTGTTACATATACATTACAGCACAGTGAAGTTCTTTCTCTGTACTTAACCCATCTGAAGCAGTGAAAACATACGCATGTGCGCGCGCACGCACACACACACACACAG
The DNA here is from genome assembly GCF_027579695.1 of Neoarius graeffei. Classification (NCBI taxonomy): domain Eukaryota; kingdom Metazoa; phylum Chordata; class Actinopteri; order Siluriformes; family Ariidae; genus Neoarius; species Neoarius graeffei. The sequence continues at coordinate 102,443,011 of NC_083574.1, read as the reverse complement.
AGCACAGTAGCACCCAGCGATTTTTCTTTTTGAGAATTAGAAGCCTTTATTTGATGGCTCTTTGTAATGAAGATTAACAGCATTCTCATGTACCATGAATGTTATGACCAGATACCCAGTTCCAGTGCAAGTGGTTGCATCCAGGTAAGCCTATTTTTAGCAATATCATCACTGTTAAAATTGATAAATTGTCTTTTATTTTTTAATTTAAATGTGCAGAGGGCACATCAGGGCACTTGCCGTAATCAGGAAACAGTGTTTATTTTTGGGTTTTGTTTTACTTTAAGGAAAGAAGGGGAAGCCTGCAGCACAGCTCTGGGGGGGGGTGTGCTGACATGCCAAGATGGGTTAAATGCAGAGAAAGAATTTTACTGCTCGAAAGTACATGTCACAAATAAAGGCTTAGCCCCCCCCCCCCCCCCCCCCCCCCACACACACACACACACACACACACTCACACAAACAGCATTCCAGGTGACTACTTCATGAAGCTGGTTAAGATAATGCCAGTAGTGTACAAAGCATCATCAAGGCAAACACTGGCTCTTTGAAGAATCTAAAATATCAAACATTTTTGTTTTTTTCTCCACACTTTTTTGTTTCCCACATTCCATATGTGTTCCAGATGTTATTTCACAGTTTGGTTGTCTTCAGTGTTGTTTTTAATATATTGTTAGAATTAGAAATGGCATGTTTCTCAGTGTGTCCAACAGCTTCTTAAATCTATATTGCTTCTTTTGATGTTCACCCTTTTTATTCTCTATCCTCTGTGACAATATTTTACAGACTTTCAGACTGCAGTATAACAGAGGAAGGATACGCTGCTCTGGCTGAAGTTCTGAAATCATCCCACCTGATAGAGCTGGATCTCAGAGGGAACGACCCTGGAGCATCAGGAGTGAAGCTGCTCACTGATTTACTCCAGGATCCAGACTATAAACTAACAACACTGAGGTGATTCTTCTATAAACTAACACAATTATATAAATATTAAACATAAAGTAATGCTGTACAAATAACTTTGATAGGGTTTGGTTTTTTTAATGGATAAAGTTGATAATTGACTGTAATTTATGGTTTATTCAACTGGTCCTATTTTTTTCCAGTGTGTTACCGACATTGGGCACTATCATTTAAGAGAAGTAATCAGGAAATAAGCAAAAGCAGCCACACTGTTCTGGTTAATGTGGGTCTATTATTCTGGAAACACCAAGTACAAAAACATTTTACTTTTTGCAGTTTGTTGAAACGTCCTGCTGCACAAGAGGCCTGTACTTGGCTAAATTCAGTTTTAGATGAAAACCCTTTACTCCTAAAAGAGCTGGATCTGAGCATGAAGGAACCAGGAGACTCAGGGGTGAAGAAGCTCTCAGCTCTACTGGAAGATTCTCACTGTAAATTTCAGACAATTCGGTAAGTATTTTTATTTATGCATCACTGTCAGCTGAGTTTTACTCACAGAATGTTTTCTAGTGGGACCTGCCATTAAAGGACCCATGGCATGGTGGTTTGTTGATGCTTTAAATGGGCTCATGGAGGCTTCCGGATGTTATATCCGCAGCTTTTCTCGAAATGAACCCTCAGCAGGTAGATATAGCCTCCTGGGAGAAAGCCCCATTTCAGCCCTTTTCCCAGTGCATCGTTTTGCTAATGAGAAGCATGGAGGCGGGCCATGGGGGGAGGGGGCGGGGCTTGACCAAGCTGTGGGCATGCTACCTGGCTAACTGCAGGAAGCGGTTAGCTGCACAGCTAATGCAGCCATTGCTAGGCTAACGCACCGATTTTAAAACACGGCAAAACGACTTAACAGTTATACACTTACCGTACTTGTTCGGTGTTTGTGGCTGATGCGGCAGGGATGCAGCGCAATTTCCATGTTTCGCTCACATAGGTGGTGTAAAGTTATCCTACCTCTTCAATTTGTCCTACAGTACTAAGCCTACTGCGCACACGCGAAGCCTACTGCGCATGCGCGAAGCCTACGCGCAAAGCCTACTGCGCATGCGCAGAACACATGACATCATTACAATTAGCAAGTTCTCATACAGACCGTTTTATTATACAAAACAAGTCATTACAAATTATTTGACTCGGCCAAAGACTCGACCAATACGCACAAAACAAAAATCGGCACATGCGTGAAATACTCACCGATTTTCTATCAGCCCAGCTGATCAGTAGGACAAAACTACTGTTGAATTTTCCTACCCTCCTGGATTTCACGCATGCGCAGTAGGCTTGGTAGGACGGGCAATCCATACAGTGGGTGGGTATCCAGAGGGGGGGGGGGGCGTGGGGATCATCTCCCTTGCTGACGTAGTAAAGGGAAGAGCCTATCAACGCGCCATTTTGACGCGCCATTCTCAAATGTTGGGCATAGTTTGGTTTACACATTATGAAATTTCTAGCCACTGGGGTGACTTAAGAAGGTCAGAGGAACTCATTTTAACGTTAAAAAACCTCAGAAAGTGAAAATTTCATGCCATGGGACCTTTAAGGATGACCCAAGTATGCACAAATGTATTTTTAATTATAGATTTTTTTTGTTTTCTATAAGTGCTGACATAACATAACATATCCTGTGCTTCTCCAAAGAAACCTCATAGTCCTTCTAGAAACACTTGGGTTCTGTTCCATCACTGGAAAGTGTTAAGCTCCTGAAACTAGAAAGGAACAGAAGAGTAGAAATGAAAGAAAAGAAAAAAAAGAAAGCACAACTTTATTCATCACACACTTGTGAAATTTCTTCTCTGCATTTAACCCATCTGAAGCAATGAGCACACACACATACCCAGCACCCAGCTGGGAGTTAGGTGCATCGCTCAAGGGCACCTCAGCCGAAGGCCGTCCCATATTAACCTAACCTGCATGTCTTTGGATTGTGGGGGAAACCGGAGTACCCGGAGGAAACCCACGCAGACACGGGGAGAACATGCAAACTCCACACAGAAAGGCCCTTGCCGGCTGCTGGGTTCGAACCCAGAACCTTCTTGCTGTAAGGCGATAGTGCTAACCACTACACCACCGTGCCGCCCGGTGAAATGATCAACAAGTTTGACATTTTCAATTAAATCACTTGATTTAACCACTGAGACATAACAGACAAGACAAATTAAAAGAGGAATAAATGAATAGAATGATGTTAAAAATAACATCTAATAACCCCTTATGACCCAGATGAACCCAGAATATGGACTTCAGTGCACATGAAAATAAAATGACTTGTGTTTTCCATAATATCTGCACAATGAAGTATTGAGTATAAAGCTCTTTCTACATCATATTTCATATCTAGGCTGAATAAAAGTAATCTGACTGTGGAGAGCTGTTCAGCTTTAGCCAGTGTTCTCAAATTAAAGTCCTGCAGTGTGAGAGAGCTGGACCTGAGCAACAACAGTCTGCAGGATCCAGGAGTCACTCAGCTTTCTGCTGGACTGAAACACCGCCACTGTAAACTGGAGATTCTGAGGTCAGTTCATTTAGGTTATGAATATTTAGTCACGCCAGATTAAAAAAAAAATGTAAAATGTGGGTGAATTTTGGTATAAAACACAATTATTGTTCTGAATGTGTCAGTTTATTGTTGCTCTTCCTTCCTCTGGTTTCATCTTTAGGTTTAATGCATGTGCTATAACTGATGGAAGAGGTTCAGCTCTCGCTGAAGTTTTGAGCTCTGAATATTCCCAGCTGAGAGAGCTGGACCTGAGCAACAACAGTCTGCAGGATCCAGGAGTTACTCAGCTTTCTGCTGGACTGAAGAATCCACAGTCTCCACTCAGAACACTGAGGTGAAGGAACATCTGAAATGATGTTTAATCCTTCTGTGAAGCATCAATTCAGTATTTTAATCTCTGAGTTTAAATGACTGCAGAATTATGTGTCATTAAAAAAGTAGAACTAGAACGAGAACACAATATAATAAACAGCTTGCTTTCATAAAAAATAGATTATTAGATTTACTATTTTAAACTAAAAAGTGTTTGTGTAAAAGTTCTATTCCAATGTAAACGTCTAATTGCTGTAATTCTAAGGTAACTGTTAAAGAAAAGAATGAAAATATTGCGTTCTTATTGAACAACTGAGATGCGATCTGTTCATTGTGCTCCTTCTTTCCTTCTGCAGACTGTGTAACTGCAGTGTAGCAGCTGAAGGCTGTGCTGCTTTGGCTGCAGTTCTGGAAGAAAATCCCTCACAGCTCAGAGACCTGGATCTGAGCGGGAATAAAGCAGGAGACTCAGGAATAAAGCAGATCTCGAACCTCCTACGGAATTCACACTGCCTCCTGGAAACACTCAAGTATGTCAATGTCATTTCTTAAAAACATGACAAAGTGTCATGAAATGCTTTTATCCTTCAACACTATTTCTTTTACTTTTGAAGTCGTGCTCAGTCAAGCACTGAATTATTATAATATCAGATTTTAATGACAACCCAGTAATTTGTACATGATCCATTCAGTGACCATCTAGAGTTAATAAATTAACAAGAAAAAAGATTAAATCCTCAATTTGTATACAATATCACATCTTCATTCATTTATTTTGTATATAAAATAAGACCGTTGTTTTCTCTTCCTTGTTGTCTCTCTGTATCCAGGGTAAATAAGAGCAGGGTGAGAAATGAAGGCTGTACTGCTCTGGCATCAGCTCTGTGTTTAAAGCCGTCACACCTGAAATAATAAGAAAAAGAATGAGTTATTATTATTAATAATCTCCTGCCACCAGCAGCTGGATTAAAGTTTATACTGAAACTATAATTATTACTAAAAGTAACAGAAAACCTTCTAGAAATGTTAAACACTGGTCACAAACCACCAGTTGATCTGCAGATAATAAAATCCTCCAGGTTGAAGAAGTTACAGTAACAGAGTAATGTACAGTACGGACCTGTCAGATTATTTCATGACTACAGTGAGAACTGCACTTACCACCGTCAAGAATTCTTAAACACACAAGACACACAGTGAGATATCGTCATACGATACCCAGACATGATCAGAGCAACAAGCAGAGACAGATCCAGAAGAGCAGAACAGGAGCCTGATAGGAAGCTTCACACTCTTTAAGTAAAGTCAGTTAAGATGAGGAAGGAAAAGCACAATGAAATTAATCTGCTCCCCCTGCAGGTTGTGTCAGTGCCGTCTCTCTGAGGAAGATTGTGGTGCTGTTGTATCGGCTCTGAGAACAAACCCCTCACACCTCAAGGAGCTGGACCTGAGTGAGAACACAATTGGAGACTCAGGAGTGAAGGAGCTCTCTGATCTACTGCACAACTCAAACTGCACTCTGGAGAAACTGAAGTAAATTATTTTTAGTCTGAGAAAAAATAAAAAAATAATAATAAAAATGTTGAAAAAATGAATTTAAAAAATGAGAAAAATAACGGATAGATTTTGAATTTTGTTGACAAACTGATGAAGTGGCATCATTTTACTCTGTGAATAAGGAAAGAAATTAAGAGTTCATCAAACTCATTTAGTTATAAAAAGGGAACCCTTGTAGTATGTAGACTGAGTGGATCTCAGCGTGGACATGTCCCAAATCACACTGCGTAGTTCTCATTGGTCTGGGTCACTAGACAGGTTCTTCAGAGCAGTGGTTCTCAATCTTAGAGCCCTCCTCCCCCGTCCTGAATTTCTTCTATCTATCGTTGTTCCAAACACACCTGAGTGTTAGTGTGATTAGCATGCTCTTGATTAGAATCAGGCGTGTTCAGTTAAACAAAAGTGCTGAGGAGTTGAGTCAGGTAGGTGGAGCAGGAGAAGATGGAAAACATGCAGAGCAGCGGGGCTCAGGAGCAGGACCGAGAATCGGCACTTTAGAACGAATGAGACAGACACGTCTGGGAGAGAACACACACAGAGTGGAAACGAGAAGTTACTGATTCAGTTTTTCCCACAGACAAAAGCGGCCGTATTTGGGCAGGTGTGTGTGGGTGAGAGAGACGACACAGAGGACGTCTGATTATAGCTTTATACAATTACACTGACAAATCTGCTATAGAAGGTTAAATATAATTAATGATTAGATTAATCAAACAGGACGATTAATTACAGGTCAGAACTTAACAATAACATTTATCAGTGTGTGACATGGCGTGTGTGTGAAAATAAACATTCCTGACACCAAGCCATTCTGTAACTGCGGAATATTTCTCACTGTGCAATATACGACTCTCACTTCCTCTTTCTACAGCCACAAATCTGTGCCGCACTCATCAAGGGCCCTTATTACACAGGGCAATTAGTTAACACCAGCGAGTCATCGGTTCACACGGGAGGTAGGTCAAGTCAAGTCAAGTTTATTTGTATAGCGCTTTTAACAATAAACATTGTCACAAAGCAGCTTTACAGAATTTGAACAACTAAAACACGAGCTAATTTTATCCCTAATCTATCCCCAATGAGCAAGCCTGTGGTAGGGAGCTGGACACACACACACTATATATGTCTCACCAGCCACTTTATTAGGTACACATGTTCAATTAACACAAATCTCAATCAGCCAAATCACACAGCAGCAACTCAATGCATTTAGGCATGTCGACATGGTCAGGACAACCTGCTGAAGTTCATACCAAGCATCAGAATGAGGAAGAAGTGATTTAACTGACTTTGAACGTGGCATGGTTGTTGGTTCCAGCCAGGCTGGTCTGAGTATTTCAGAACTACTGGTATTTTCACACACAGCCAACTCTAGGGTTTACAGAGAATGGTCCGAAAAAGAGAAAATATCCGGTGAGCGTCGGTTCTGTGGGTGAAAATGCCTTGTCGATGCCCGAAGTCATGATTTTCGAGATGATAGAAAGGCAACAGTAACTCAACCACTCGTTACAAGGTATTACAAGGTATACAGAAGACTATCTCTGAACGTACAACACATCGAACCTTGAAGCAGATGGACTACAGCAGCAGAAGACCACACCGGGTGCCAATCCTGTCAGCTCAGGACAGGAAACTGAGGATACAATTCGCATGGGCTCACCAAAATTGGACAACAGAAGACCTGAAAAACATTGCCTGGTCTTGATCGATGAGTCTCGATTTTTGGTCAGAATTTGGCATAAACAACGTGAAAGCATGGATCCATCCTACACTGTATCAATGGTTCAGGCTGCTGCTGGTGGTGTAATGGCGTGATACTTTCTTAGCATGCTTTGGGCCCCTTAGTACCAAATGAGCATCATTTAAACACCACAGTGTACCTGAGCATTGTCACCAAACATGAGGGGGCTTATAAACAGAGACAGAGCCCATATAGCTACCTACTGGATATATAGTGCACTACAGAGGGTATAAAAACCAATACTTCTCCCTAGATAGGCAGCTGAATCCTAAGTGACTTTATAGTGCACTATATAGGGATTATTTCATCCCCTATACAGTGTGCCCTTCCAGAGAGATTGGGAATTCCAAATTGCTCCCTCCTTTCATTTAGTGCAGAAGTCATGAAAAGCCTATTTAGTGCACTTGTATAAACTAAACAGACTCCGAGATGCTTGCCCAGTGGAAACATAGTGCACTATATAGGGTTTAACACCCAAGTAGTGCACATAGAAAGGGAGTTGAATAGTGTAGTGGAAGAACCCTTTATTTCATTCCCTATGTACAGTAGTGCACATATACAGGGACCAGTCATGGACTTTGAGATAAATCTTTAATATGACAATGACACTGTTTTAAAAAAAAAAAACATGTCCACTTTCCCTCATTACACAGAAGTGTGCACTCCTGAAGTCCACTCTAATGCCGACTCGTCCCCTCATCTGATGATCTAGAGCACTTCACTGGAGCTGAAGAAGTAGCATAAAGATAACAGACTGCTTTCCAAACAAAGTGTGTTACAAAAAGAAATCAGAACGGAGTCACTGCGTCCTGGTTGATGGAGGTGAGAACAAAGATACTTCTGCACTCGTTTTCCCTTTTAGATCTCGCAAACATCTTGCACAAGGTGACAAAACAGAAATAAACTTCAGACCTGAGAAGCGCCAGCACACACCGATTGGAAGTGTTAAGGCACGAATGTCATTCTGAACATCATACCAGGATTATATGTTGACGCATTAATGTCCTTGTTGTCACTCTAATGAAGCAAACGTCAGGAGACATCTCTGAAGATTCTCAGTCATCCAGGTCATAGTAAACTGTGGGTGGTAAAAGAGAGCAACTGGACTTGCTTGAAGATTCTTGAAGACGTTTCACCTCTCATCCGAAAGGCTTCTTCAGTTTTGTTTGACTGGTAGGGAGTATCAGGTATTTATGAAAACATCCATGAGAGGATAAATACTTGATACTCCCTACCAGGCAGACAGAACTGAAGAAGCCTTTCGGATGAGAGGCGAAACGTCTTCAAGAATCTTCAAGCAAGTCCAGTTGCTCTCTTTTACCACCCACAGTCAGGAGACATCATTCTGAACCACTAATCATCATTATACTGACCATAACAGGTGACACACAAGTGTGTGTGTCTCTCTCTCTCTCTCTGACATCCAGCTAGTCTGTGTGTTGATTCTGAACACTACACTATCACACTCTGTGAAGACATGACAGGTCTTTATAAAAAAAAGTCATTGCGGACACCGAAACGTCACGGCATACTGAACATATAAGGCTCTCATTGTGGATTCTGTGTCAAAGATCATCCTGAACACTAACACATGTTCTGCACATGCATGACATGTCATTATAACTGGCATCACTCTGCACACCCAAATGTCATGCTGACATGCAGATAAATACACAGTTATCTCTGATTGCATAATCTAGCCAGTTCTCATTCTGACTCTTCACTAAACCGTCAGTCAGTACATGACATGGCACGACTTTAGAAAGACACCCAGGCTTCATGGTGGAGTTACCCGAAATCTAACGTTAGTACTACTGTTAAGGTAACAAATGCTATTCAAAAGCATACAACGGTTTTCCTGAAGTCCCGCCGAGGATTGAGTGGACAGCTGTCGGCGGCTTGTTTTGTTTGGCGGCAATTCAACGAAGAAGAAGAAACAAGGCGTGCAGTAAGCCACAGGAAGACATTTAACTGTACAGTGAATGTGAAGTGGTCATGGCAGAAAAGTCAGATGGTTGTTTAAGAAATAATGAAGTTAATGTGAATGAGGATATGTTTTGGGAAGAAGTCAGTCGAATTAGGAAACTGTCAGATAGAGATAGCAGTGGAGACGAGTCTGGAAAATCTGTTATCAAAAGAACCAAGGTTGATAGAAAGATGTCTAAGGGGTCAAGCGAAGAAGTATGGAAAGTTATGGTAGTTTTTGAACAAAAAGGAGGGCCAGATTTACATCCAATCCACATTACTAAGGCAATTGAGAGAGAAATAGGAAAGATAAATCATGCCAGATTCATGGGAAATGAGAGGCTTTTGATTTTTGCTAAGACTGAAAAGCAGCAAAATAGCATCCTGATGAAGGAGTCACTTAACAAACTTAAAATTACCTCACATATTCCAGGGGCAGCATCTAAAGCTAGAGGTGTCATAACAGGAATACCAACATCAGTCTTAATGGAAGAGATCAAGGAGAATCTGGCAAGGTATGCAATAACTGATGCTAAACGCCTGACCAAGGGAAAAGAAAAAACTGAAAGTCCATCAATTTTATTAAGCTTCAGTAAAGACTTGCCGACTAGAGTTCAGATGTCTTACATGGTCCGTGAATACATTCCACCTCCATTGTGGTGTTTTAAATGCCAAAGATTTGGTCATGTGGCAGGGCAATGTAGAGGTAAAATAAGATGTGCAAAATGTGGTGGTCAACACGAATATGGTCAGTGTGGGGAAACTGTATTAAAGTGTTGCAACTGTGGAGGGCCACACAGTGCTGCATATGGTGGTTGTGAGAAGCAAAAGGAGGCCAAAGAAATACAGAAATACAGAGTTACATACAAGACTTCTTATGCAGATGCCATTAAGATAGTTAAGAAGGATAAGAGAGTTACTAGTGTTCCTACTTCACCAGAACAATCCACTTGGAGCCAGTTTGATAACACACTAAGACTGAAAAACAGAGTTCAATTAGAAGGGAATCCTCAACATGTTAACAGGCCTAGGCCTGTTTCAGCTTCAGTTACATGTAAGTGTGAATGCAAAACAAAAATCACAAAAACACTACTTGTGGATAAGAATGAATTCATTGCGTTTATTTGCACAGTGATGAACACAGCATTACAACACTCAAGGAAAAGTGACAGGATTAAATCAATTGTTGACATTGCCAATGATTTTTTGGGGCCTATGAGTAAAGCTGATGTAATTCATGAAATGATAAATCTTAAATATGGACAGACTCAAGGTAGTTGAATGAATTATGGTTCTTTTCATTTTACAATGGAATGCAAGGAGTTTATTAGCTAATGGACAAGAATTCAAAAGTTACATTCAAAATTTGACAGATAAACCTGATATAATATGTATTCAGGAGACATGGTTGAAACCACACCTAGATTTTATCATCAAAGGCTTTAAAGGCATTAGATTTGATAGAAGTAATGAGAGAGGTGGTGGATGTACGACATTCATAAAAGATGGGATTCCTTACAGACATATTAATATAGATAAAGAACATGAATGTATTATCACAGAAATATTTAATGGGCCTAAGGAAATATATAGTGTTGTTAACTATTATAACCCATGTAAAAGTTTAACAACTGACATGCTAAACAATATCTTTGAGAAAAAACATCCTGAAATATGGTGTGGTGACTTTAATGCCCACAACAGCTTATGGGGTAGTAGACATACAGACATGAATGGCTCAGCAGTTGAAGAAATGGCCAATGACAGAATGTTAGTTTGTTTAAATAATGGTTCTGGTACTAGGATCAGTATTTATAAGAATGAGACATCTTGCATTGATTTAACCTTAGTTGACAGAAGAATTGCTTATAGATGTAGGTGGGATGTAGATCAATCAACTAATATTGGAAGTGATCATTTTCCAATATGGTGCAAAATGGATATGGAGTTTAAGATTGATCCAAATTATATACATCACAAATGGGTGTTTAGCAAAGCTAATTGGGATGAGTTTAAAGAAATCTCTGAAGATATGCTTTCAATGATACCAGAAGTTGATCAAAACGTGAATGATATGAATAGTAGCATAAGCTCTCTTATATACTTTGCAGCAAGCCAAAGTATTCCAATTAGTGAAGGTAAAAAGAATAAAATAAATGTACCATGGTGGGATGATAAATGTACTGAAGCAATTAAAGAACGAAATAAAGCTTTTAAGATCCTGTGTAAAACATTAACATCTGATAATCTTTTGAATTATCAAAAGAAAAGAGCCATAGCCAGGAAAGTTATTAAAGAAGCAAAAAGAGAATCCTGGAGGCAGTTTTGTTCAACAATAGGTAGAGAAACTACAATAAACCAAGTATGGATGAGGATTAAAAAGATGACCGGAAGATATAAACCATCACATATCCCTGTGCTAATGGAAGGTGATAATCAATATGTTGCTGATTCTGATAAAGCGAACCTTTTAGGTAAAACCTTTGCAGATATCCATAAAGGTAACCATCTGGAAGAATGTTTTAAGAAAAGGAAAAAAGAAGTCTTGGAAGTAAATAAAGATACTCTAGTCATGAAGGAACCAAACATGCCCAGCATGGATGCTGAATTTAATATATCAGAATTAAAAATGACTTTAAATAACACTGCATATTCTGCTCCAGGCAGTGATTACTTATGTTATGCTATGTTTAGGCAATTACCTGATGCAGTTCTACAAATGATTCTTAATCTATTTAATAAAGTATGGAATGAGGGTAAACTACCAAATGTATGGAAAAGATCTACAATCCTCCCATTTAATAAGCCCAGAAAGGACCCAAGCAACCCAGGGAATTATAGACCAATAGCTCTCACCTCACATTTAGGGAAACTGGCGGAGAAAATGATTGTGTCAAGATTAAATTACTATTTAGAATATAATTGTTCACTTCACAGCTGGCACGGTGGTGTAGTGGTTAGCGCTGTCGCCTCACAGCAAGAAGGTCCTGGGTTCGAGCCCCGGGGCTGGCGAGTTTGCATGTTCTCCCCGTGTCCGCGTGGGTTTCCTCCGGGTGCTCCGGTTTCCCCCACAGTCCAAAGACATGCAGGTTAGGTTAACTGGTGACTCTAAATTGACCGTAGGTGTGAGTGTGAATGGTTGTCTGTGTCTATGTGTCAGCCCTGTGATGACCTGGCGACTTGTCCAGGGTGTACCCCGCCTTTCGCCCATAGTCAGCTGGGATAGGCTCCAGCTTGCCTGCGACCCTGTAGAAGGATAAAGCGGCTAGAGATGATGAGATGAGACTTCACAGCTATCAAACTGGATTCAGGAAACAGAAATCAACAACTGATGCATTAATCAAACTTACTAATGAAATTGAAAAAGCATTGGTTATGAAGGAGGCTATGGTAACAGTCTTTCTAGATATAGAGAAAGCTTATGATACCATGTGGAGGGAAGGATTATTAATAAAATTAGGAAAATTGGGAATTAATGGGAAGATGTACAACTACATATTAGACTTTCTTTCTCAACGTACCTTAAGGGTCAGAGTGGGTGAAGGTGTTTCAGAAGAATTTACTGTTGAAAATGGAATACCCCAAGGGAGTGTCATTAGTCCAATACTTTTTAACATTATGATTAATGATATTTTTGAGAAATTGGGTGAAATGAATGAAGGTTTACTATATGCAGATGATGCTGTTATATGGAAAAGGGGACGTAACATATCGCACATTACTGAATCAATCCAGAAGGACATACACATCCTAGAACAATGGGGGATAGATTGGGGTTTATGTTCTCTGTTCAAAAATCTCAAGTCACATACTTTACAAGAAAGAAAGTTCCAGAAAATGTTAAAGTAATGCTATATAATCATATTATTGAAATGGGGAATGCATTTAAATATCTAGGTATGTGGTTGGATAGTAAACTGACATGGAAACTTCATACTGAACATGTTGAAACTAAATGCAAAATGGTACTGAACTTGATGAGGATGATATCTGGTCTTACCTGGGGAGCAGACAGACAATCTTTGCTGAATATTTATAAAGCATTGATAAGATCAGCTATTGATTATGGTTGTATTACATATAGCTCAGCTTGTAAAACATCCCTTCTGAAGCTGGAAAGAATACAATTAAAGGCCATTAGAATAGCTTTGGGTGCTATTAAAACAACTCCTGCATGTGCTCTTCTGGTGGAGTCAGAGGAAACCCCACTTAATTTAAGGTTTAACAAGCTTTCTTTAATGTATTGGGTCAGACTGCAGAGCAGTATTAACAATCCAGCCATATCAGTACTTAAAGATTGCTGGGAATATTACAAGAAGCATAATGGGTTTGGGTGGAACATTGACAATACTGCAAACCAGTATGGTTTGAAGGAATTAACATACAGCCCTGCATTAGCTTTAAGTGGTGTCTCTCCATGGATTCTGCCTACCCCTGAGGTTAATATAGAACTGCTAGAGGCAAAGAAAGATTATCCAAATCAAAAGAGTTTTGCATTATTTTGCAAACAATACTTGACTTCTTCATTCTATGGATATCTCCAAATTTATACTGATGGATCAAAAAGATGTATTAAGTGGTAAATGTAGCATTGGAATTTATATTCCAGAATAAAAAAAAACAACAACATATGGCTATAGACTGAATAATTTCCTATCAGTTTACTCAATTGAAATGGCTGGAATTCTTTCTGCATTAAGATGGATTGAAGAAATCAAACTACTCAAGTCAGTTAGATTCAATGTCAGTTTTACAAAGTTTTTTTTATCAGGTAACTCAACAAGGGAAGACTTGAAGTTAAACATCTCTTAGCTCACATAAGGAATATGGGACTTACTATTGAGTTTTGTTGGATACCAGCCCATATAGGAATTAAAGGTAATGAAATAGCAGACCACATAGCCAAAGAATCCATTGATAAAGAACAGATAGACATTCATATTCCACTGGGAAAAGGAGAAGCTAAAGCTTTAATTAAAATAGAGATTATGAAAAGATGGCAAAAAGAGTGGGAAACAGAACCCGAAGGTAGACAGTACTTTAATATGCAGAGTCAGGTATGGGGGAAAAGAATAACATCAATGGGATTTAACAGAAATGAGGAGGTAGTATATACAAGATTAAGACTGGGACACACAGGTCTTAATGCAACATTACAGATATTAGGTAAAAGTGATGGTCTTTGTCAAGGATGTAGAGTTAAGGAAGATGTTGAGCACATTTTATTTCATTGTAGTAAATACAGTTATCAAAGACAGAAATGGTTGGAGCTTGAAGCAGGTTCAGACATTCACAACATACTAAAGGAAGAAGGAATACAGCGAAATAGAATTAAATCACTAATCAGTTATCTTAATGATACAGGACCTAATGAAAAGAATATAGTTTTTTTTTTTTGTAGCCTAGTAATCTGACATAGAATCTGTCCAGTCCCTTCACACACTCCTGTACAGTAGGTGGCGGTATACACAGATTGTGATAATCTGCCATTAAAAAGAAGAAGAAGAAGGCTTCACGGTGAACACACACACCCCTTCCGGAACATGGAGGAAAAGCGAGCTGGATGTCATTCCGAACGCCGCTCGCTTGAGTTGCACCAAATGTCATTCTGTACGCAGTGACGTCATACCGCGCGCCCAACGCCCCGCTGAACACAGAGGAGGGTTTCTCAATGCAGAGATCATTATGAGCGCGCGCGCACCTGATCTGCTGGCGGTGTCACACTGATCCTACAATAGCTAGCGAACCTGCTAGTCACGCCAGCGCTCCTAACTAGCTTAGCATGCAGAGCAGAGTGATGTGTTAGCATGAGCGCTACTGTACAGCCCCGCAGGTTCACCTACCGTGAACGGGACATCATTCACACTCCCCACCGAATAGCAGCAGTCTCCCGGGTTCACGGCTCCCGTCAGCACCTGGTGGAGATGCATCGCTGCTCCTCCGCGGCTGTCTGTCTGCGAGGGTTGACGATTATTTTAATAATTCACAGCGATGAAAACAACACCGAGCCGCCGCTTCACTGTCTCCATCTATTAGCTAACCGGGAATTCCATCCGCCTCCCTCTCTCTCCCTCTCTCTCGGGTGCGCGCTTGGCCTCTTTCTGTGGGGAGGAAAAATAAAACTCTCAATATCCTCTCCGACACCAAACATGGACCCAACCTGGGCCCTGTACTACGAAGCGGGTTTTCTGGCTTACCAGGGTAACTTCGAGAGTAACTTGATCACGTGCAGCGTAACTTCCCGATTAACCCATACTACGAAAGTTGGCTATGTTCAAACCGAGGTATGCTGCCATGGCAACTTATGCTGCATCTCAAACCTGCTCGTCTCAGGTTATGTTCTTGGTTAACCCGAGGTTTCTGATTAACCACACCCTTTTTAAACACCACCTCTCCACCGACATTTCCTCTAGAGACAAAGCCAGCGTACCTGGATGACCCGTGCAATATCGGAGCGCAGATTAGAGATGGGATTTATGGCTCTTTGATGGGATCCGCATCTTTGTGATCCGTTCTTTGAAAAGAGCCGTTCAAAAGACTGGCTCATTTGGCTCTTTTTAAATATTTATTCAGTTTTAAGAAGACAGCGTCTAAAGAAGCCAGATCCCTCTGCTTAGACAGTGACATCAATATTTCTGGACATACCTTTTATATAAAGCAACCTAGACTTACATTATTGTAACCCCTAAACGCTCATAAATAACCATTAAAAAACAATGAGGGCTTCAATGAATGTCCATGCAGAACGGCTTTTCTGTAAAAAAAAAAAAGAACCCACTCAAGAACATAGTTACCAAGAACGCAAGAATATTTTATAAAAAACACTTGTTTTACAAAAATATTTAAGTCTGAGATACAAAATAGATACAACTACAATAAATATAACACAATAACTAGTTATCACACAAGAACATTTTAATAGAAAAAAACTTTCTATATTAAAAATATTGAAATTGTAACAAAAATAGATACAACTAAACAGTCAGATAAATAGATAAAGTTATAACAAGAACACAAGATTATTTTAATAGGAAAAAACAAACTATTAATGCAAAAATATATTATTATTAGAAAAATAGATACAACTAGACAAACATAAATAAATAAAATATACAAAAATAGAACAAACAAAATGACGATAGAATAAATTAAATGAACGTCCGTGCAAAGTAGTTTCCCCACAATATTATCATTAATATCACACAACAACATTATAAACTATATACAAAACAATTTGAACTATTAGGCAAACAGATAAAACTTGAATAAATAAAAGGCAAATGAATGCTTGCTTGCACGCGCACACACACACCATTATGAATGATGTTTTTATATTTCATTTTCACCTGTTGCCAGGTGCGTTTGGCACTGCTGTTGCCTCTGAAATGTTCACAGGACATACACCAACTTAGTCAAAGGGACTGAACAGTCAGTCATCCTAATTCATGTGACTCTGTGCACATATCAGCTTAAGTAGGCTACTCCATGAATTTACCATACCAAATTTTATTCAGGATTTTTCGGACATTAAACAAGCTATATATGACTGGGGCCACGTCGAAGGACCATTTTCTGTGACTTGTGATTGATCATGAAGCTTTCTCTCATCCTATACTTCTGTTCTGGAACATGTAGAAGGGAGAATGTACTTGCGCATTTACCCGATCGGCAATTCGTTGCCAACATGCTTGCCGCTCCTTATTGGCAGCCGCTGTGTTAGATTTTGCTCTTAATGTTGTTTTGAACTCCTCGTAGCTTTGCATTATGACAGCACATTCTTCCTCCGTGAAGTATGGCGGGGGTGTCGTGGCTCAGATGGCTAAGGCACCCTACCATAAATCCGGAGGAACCCGGGTTCGATTCCGGCCCGAGGTCATTTCCCGCTCATTTCCTGTCTCTCTCTACACTGTCCTATCCAAAAAAAAAAAAGGTCTCTGTGAGGTAAATGTGGTCAGTGTGCTGATTAGATTTAATCAATGAGGAATCTGGAGAACTAAACACAACAGACTGGCTGAATAAAACCACCGTGTGACTGGGTTTCCACTTATTTATCATTTAAATATTGTTTGTTCTACATCCATAAAGGGAATCCCCGATTATGTGTGGGTTTATTTTTGTATTTTTACTTCAAAATGGCTTCCTTCTCACTCTGAAGGGAACAGAAGTGTGATTGTCAGTTATGGATATGGGTCACAACATCATTCTGTCACATGACCATCACAAACACTGTTTATTACATTTAACCAGAACAGGACATTACTGAATAAATGTCTCAGATTGATGTTTAAACAAAGAGCAGGACAAAATGAACAGATAGGACAGGAAGAGGGGAAGAATCCACAAAACAACGTTAAAAGAACAAGATTACAATCAAAGTAAAAAAAAAAAAGTTTGCGAACCCCTTGGAATTTTCTATATTTATGTCTAATTCCCATATAAAACATGGTCATATCTTCATGTAAGTCACAATAATGAACAAAAACAGTCTCCTATAACTAAAGATACACAGATTTTCAAAGAATGTTTGACCATATTGAAGAAATCATTCAAACTGTGAAACTGAAAGTTGGACAAAGTCAGTGAACCCTAAGCTAATGGCTTTTTAAAAAGCTCATTGCAGTCAGAATTTAGCACACCTGGGTTCCATTTAATGAAACGAGTTCAGAGGTATGGCCGAGAATTACTTTGATTGATAAAAACCCCTGAAAAGTCTGAGTTTGAACTTTTGACCAGAAGCATATCCAGATGGGAATCATGCCTCGCACAAAAGAGCTATCTGAAGACCCACGATCAAGAATTGTTAACTTACATAAGGCTGGAAAGGGTTACAAAGTCATCTCAAAGATTTTAGGTATTCATCAGTCTACGGTCAGGCAAGTTGTCTATAAATGGAGACGATTAGGTATTGTGGCTACTTTGCCTAGAAGTGGGCGCCCCGCCAAGATGACCCCAAGAGCACAACGCAAAATCATTAATGAAGTAAAGAAGAACCCTAGAGTGACAGTGAAAGACTTGAAGATGTCATTAGAACTGGCTAACATCTCTATTCATGATTCAACAATACGCAAAACACTGAACAAGAAAGGAGTCCATGGCAGGACACCAAGAAGGAAGCCACTGCTGTCAAAAAAGAACATTGCTGCATGCCTGAATTTTGCAAAAGAGCACTTGGACACTCCACAATGGTACTGGGAAAATGTTTTGTGGCGTGATGAAACCAAAATTGAACTATTTGGGAGGAACAAGCAGAACTCCATTTGGCGTAAAAAGGGAACTGCATATCAACATCCGAGACCTGTACCTGTCCAGAGTCAGGAAACGGGCAGGTAACATCTCTGCAGACCCATCACACCCTGGTCACAAATTGTTTAAACTTCTCCCCTCTGGGAGATGCTACAGAACACTGTACGCAAAAACAACCAGACACTAGAACAGTTTTTTTCCCTCAGGCTGTCTCTGTGATGAACAGCTAAAACCGGACTCAAATATCAGTAACATCAACTGTGAAATATCTGCACACTCATACCGTCATTCTGTTCACACTGTATATTTATATTTACTAAGTCATCCTTGGACTATGCTGTCTATACATATTTACCCTTCTACATGTACATAGCTTTTTGTTTTTTTTGTCTATGCATTTTATCTGTTTGTACTAGGAGAGCTAAGTGAAACCGGAGTCAAATTCCTCGTGTGTGTTCACCTGGTAAATAAAGTTGTTTATTATTATTATTATTATTATTATTATTATTATTATTATTAACATCAAAACATCATCCCTACAGTAAAGTATGGTGGAGGGAACATCATGATTTGGGCCTGCTTTGCTGCATCAGGGCCTGGAGAGCTTGCCATCATTGAGGGGAAAATTAATTCCCAAATGTATCTACAAATTCTCCAGGATAATGTGAGGGTGTCTGTCCATCAACTGAAGCTCAGAAGAGTCTGGGTGATGCAACAGGACAATGACCCCAAACATCACAGCAAATCCACAGCACAATGGTTTCAGAAGAACAAAATCCGCCTTTTGGAGTGGCCTAGTCAGAGTCCAGATCTCAATCCGATTGAGATGCTGTGGAATGACTTGAAGACAGCCATACACAGAAGACAACCCAAAAATATGGAAGAGTTAATGCAGTTCTGCAGGGAAGAATGGGCTAAAATTCCCCCTGTACGATATGCAGGTCTGATCTGCAGTTACAGGAAGCACCTGGTTGAGGTCATTGCTGCCAAAGGAGGGTCAACCAGTTATTAAATCCGAAGGTTCACTTACTTTTTTCCACCACTACTGTGAATGTTGAATGCATTTCTATAATAGTCATGAAAAAGTAGAATATTGTGTGTTATTGGCTTAAGCTCATTGTGTATATCAGTACCTGTGACTTGGATGAAGATCAGATCACTTTTTATTCCCAATTCATGCAGAAAACCAGATAATTCCAAAGGGTTCACATACTTTTTACTCTGACTGTATCTAGTTACACATTACATACCAGACAATCTAAACCATGGGAAGCCATGGCCGAATGGTATAGCAGCTTTGGGACCAAAAGGTTGCTGGTTCAAGTCCCTGAATCAGCAGGACTGGCTGAAGTGCCCTTGAGCAAGACACCTAACCCTGAACTGCTACCCAGGTTGCTCTGGATATGTTGTACATCACTCTGGATAAGAGCGTCTGTTAAATTCATGTAATATAATGTAAACCCATATACCTGACCTATCCATCTAGCTGCCTGTTTGTCTCTAGGAGTTAGAAAAGGAAATGCTGTATTTTAAAATGTAAGGTATACAGGGGTGGAGAATTCTTGACTGATTGTATTTTGTTATAATAATTAAATATTACTTTTGGCACATTTAGCTACTTCAGTATTACTGAAACTGAATACTTGTACCCTTACCTGATTACATTTCCATGAAAGAAGTACTTTTTACTCCTTATATATTTAGTTAGACTTTCCACATACTTCTTAAACCTGGTGCACACGGGCGACTTCTCGTCGCAAGCGTATTGCGATTTTTGGACGCAAGTTTCCCCTCTCGGGTAGCTGTGTGTGCGTGTTATCTGTGACCAGTGGGCGATTTGGGGAGGGGGATGCAAATCACGTGGAAATCACGTGACTACTTTGTGGGCAGGGATTGGCTTAGCCTTTGGAAGTGATCGCTTCATTATCGTAAAGACACACACACACATGGCGATATCTCTGCAGCAAGTCAGTGACTGGCGAATTTTTGTTGCAGAATATCAAGCACATTTGATACCTGTGATCTGTCGCAAGCGAAAAAAATCGCTGTCACAAATATCTGTACACAAAGCAATTTTTTGCTTGCGTCAAAAAGTTGCACGACCAAGCAATGGAAAATCACCCATGTGCGCCAGGGTTTACAAACCTTAAACATTTTCATAATTTTCATTGAAGATGTTATTTTCATAAATAAAGATTTTTTTTCAATTTGTCTTAGAACTTTTTGACTTACCCTCGTGTATTCTATCCACATTCACTGGATATGAGCAATCGCGCGCTCTGATTGACGACTACGATATTAGCTCATATACCATGAGTAAAGAAAAACAAAATGGTGGCGTGCATCAAGTCAGATATATCACCTTCTTATAAAGTATTTAAAAGAAATAGAAATAGCTGAAAGAATATAGCTTTCTTTTTCCCCCCAATATCTCCTGTTCCACACTCCAGCCCAGTCAGTGGTGGTAATGCATCTGTACTGTAAGTTGTTTTGCCAACCGCCAAAAAAAACGTAAAGAGGAAAAAGAAAATGGCTGAGCGTGTTGCTGAACCAGCCAAGGAACCCTCAAAATACCATGTTGCTGAACCCCCCCCCCCCCCAAAATCCCCAAAAAAGCAACAAAACATGGAATAAAAATATTTGATGGTAAGAAAATATCTCTTTGTTTTTTTCCATTTCCAGTTGAGAGTACACTGTGCACATTTTGGCTGCTGCTTCTCACTGAAGCTTTTTATTTTATTTTCCCTTTTGTTTTTCTTTTTTTGTGTTTGTGTAGTTTGCTGTTTGTTTTTTGTTTTTCGTTTGAGTGTTTTGTCCACTGGTTGTGATGTAGCTCCGGACCCAGTTTTGGACATCGGCTCCCTCCAGGCCTTGGTTCGCCATTAGTGATGCCTGTGCTCCTCATTATGGACTGCAGTGAGCTTGTTGCTCTTTTAACATCATGGTTGTCAAGCGCTCTGTGTGATGGTACTTTTGTGCTTGGTGCAGTGTTCTGAGCGATGTTGCCCGGCGGTGTCGCGGCGGTTGTGCAGGCAGTGTGGGATTTATCTTCATGTGCCTTTTGGTGGGACAGTGGCAGCTACACCATTGGAATGACATCCTGACTTTCTTTTGGTGGACTTTTTCTTTTCCTAATTGTAAAGTGAACTTGGGGATGATAAAGATGCTATATAAATTAAACTGATTATTATTATTATTATTATTATTATTATTAAAGCATTTTTCACAAATTGCTCCTGTCATTTCACCAGTTTGTTTACATTACAAGTGGAAATGATTGTGATGGATGTTTTGTATAAAGTTTTTATTTATCAAATTTGCTAAAAATAAAAATGCTCTGTTTCTCAAAATCCAGTGAATGTGGATAGAATAAAATTGTTATTCCACTCAATCTTGTCATACATGGCTTATAGCCAGTTTTGGGCAAGTTACTTCAAAACTGTTTTGCATTATTTATTACTTGTTACTATCATTTTCAAGTAATTAGTTACATTACAATATTACTGTATTTAAAATGTAAGCCATTACACTACTATTGCATTACTTTTAAGTTACTCTCACTAAAATAACTGGAAGTTTGGATTTGGCAATCTAAATGTAGCTCACGACGCTCAATTAGCTCATCACACATCCAGTGGAAGGTGATGTGGTATCTGACTGAGCTAGGCTTATGGTTAAAAACACTAGAATATAATAGCCACAGTGACGGCTCATGGCACAATACAAGGAACAATCATCGCAAGAACAGACAAAAGGTGAAAGTCTGGCAAATTGTGATAGAAATACTGTAACTTTAGGCCTATTCATATTAACATTAATTGAACTGTATTGTAATGTCTAAAGATATGACAGGATACAAAATTAGCATTTCTATGCCTTTATTGTTTTCAAGTTTACAGCATTAAGCATAGTTTATGCTTCATAAAAAAAAAAGATTAGCCCTAAGGGATATGACTCCATTTCAGAAATTTAACAAAAATGAACATATTATGGCAAATCGTAGCCTACAATAAAACTGGCCTGAAAAAACCCCACAAGCCTTTTAAATCACGGCTAGACAATGACTATTAGCTATATGAGGCGACCCAGTCACATTTCGAAAAACAGAATTAGAAATAAAATCAAAGTGCTTTTACTGATATTGAAGTGCTTAGGCATATTAGCCCTCGAAGGAAAGGCAGCTCAATCACTTTAGTCTGACTTCTGACCAGAAAAAAACTCAGTTATACAGGACAAAAATGTAAACAAACTGTCAGCATATCTTCAACAACATACTCTGCCACAAGTCTCCTAACCTCCTGAGGCTGAAGTAGCATCTCAGAGCAGCAGAACGTTCATTTTGGCTGTTTTGTGATTTTTATCGCCACTCTCATCCTCTGCTTGCTTCCTTGCAAACTTCATGTTACTATGGCACGTCTGTAAATGTTTAGTTAAATTACTGGCGCTATTTTGGGAAGTGGACAGTTCTTTAGGTTTAGCACACAAAGTGCATTTGACTACGATGTTCTTCACATCCTTATTTTTCACAAACTTAAAGTACTGGGCATGTGCCCATCTGGAGAATGTGCTATCCGACGTTAGATCAGCTGCAGGTTCACTCATCTCTCTCCCGTCTGACTAGCCTAAAGGAAAAGGAAGTGAAACATTTTGCACAGATGTTTCACCTCTGCTGATCTCGCGGTGATTTTGGCGAATTTGTATGAAGGAAAAAAACACCCCACCACTTCATTCCAGGTTAAAAATGCATTGTAACGCGTGTTACTGACATTTGTACCGAGTAAAATATTACCAATTTTTTTTCTGTAATGCCTTACATTACCGCGTTACCGCAAAAAGCAATGCATTACAGTAATTCGTTACTTTTGTAACACGTTACTCCCAACGCTGCTTACAGCCTCATGTATGACTCAATTTCGTGGAAAAAAAACTGTTAAATATATTGAATGAGGGCGGCACGGTGGTGTAGTAGTTAGTAGTCGCCTCACAGCAAGAAGATTCCAGGTTCGAACCTAGCGGCTGGCGAGGGCCTTTCTGTGTGGAGTTTGCATGTTCTCCCCGTGTCTGCGTGGGTTTCCTCCGGGTGCTCTGGTTTCCCCCACAATCCAAAGACATGCAGTTAGGTTGACGTGGGGCAGCCTTGGGCTGAGGTGCCCTTGAGCAAGGTACTGAACCCCTGACTGCTCCCCGGGCGCTCTGGGCTGCCCACTGCTCTGAGTGTGTGTGCGTGTGTTCATTGCTTCAGATGGGTTAAATGCAGAGGATGAATTTCACTGTGCTTGAAGTGTGCATGTGACGAATAAAGGTTTCTTCTTCTTTTCTTCTTCTTCTCACAGCAAGAAGGTTCTGGGTTCGAGCCCAGTGGCTGACGGGGCTTTTCTGTGTGGCGTTTGCATGTTCTCTCCGTGTCTGCATGGGTTTCCTCCAGGTGCTCCGGTTTTCCCCACAGTCCAAAGACATGCAGGTTAGGATAATTGGTGGCTCTAAATTGACCATTAGGCTTGGCACGCTTATGGGAAAAAAACCGAACCATACGATACGCCTGTTGCGGTGCAATACGCGTATAAACCGCGGTACCCCTATTTAAGACGTTCGCCAAAAAAAAAAAGCCGAATGCTCGTATGAAACCACGTGGTTCTCCCGGCGCCGCGCCGGATTTCCGGCGTACCGCGGCGCCGGAAAAAAAAAAATCTAGTTCGCCCATTATCCTGTGTCATTCTGAGATGCGCAGATAGACAGTAAAGGGAATTCGGAATTCCCTTTACTGTCTATCTGCGCATCTCAGAATGACACAGGATAATGGGCGAACTAGATTTTTTTTTTTCCGGCGAGGGGAGGGGAGGTTTGTTTTAAACAGTGCAGTGATTGGTTTTATTGCAATATTTTATATTGGCTGTGTGTGTATTTTGTTATAAATCGTTCTAAGAATACAGTGGCACTTTAAGATTAGATAAGAAATCCAGCCATACGTTTCAAAACACTGCACTTTAATTTCAAGTGAAAAAATACATCCTCACTCTCAGGGATTAGAAGAGTTTTTGATTCGGTTTTTGTATATAGGTGGTTGGTTGGTCGCCACATAAAAGTTTAAGTTTTAACACACACATCTGTTCAAAAGTAAGCTTTAAGAACTCATTTTTATTTCTTCCAATTATGAAAACTCTGTATGTGACAAAAGACACCTGGTTCCTCTAGATGCCACAACATGGCAGCAAACACTCCTGACACTTTGTATAAATACTGTAGTAAATAAAAAAGCTGTTGAAATCATCCATGTCTTCCCTCTTGCTGTTTCAAAATACTACCTGGCTTTTCATCAGAGATTGTTCATAAAATGTGCTTATGTCAACTCAAACTCAGTTTGTGCATGATTATTTCATTGTAACTATAATTTTAACCTCTCTTAAATGCTGTATCCTAAACTATGTTTACTTAAGGTAAATAGTAGGCTATATGCCCAAATACAGAGTACTTAAGATTTAAAAAAAAAAAAAAAAACCGCAATACGTACCGAACCGCAGACCTCAAACCGCAATACGTACCGAACCGCGACTTTTGTGAACCGTGCCACCCCTATTGACCATAGGTGTGAATGTGAGTGTGAATGGTTGTTTGTCTCTATGTGTCAGCCCTGTGATGATGTGGCAACTTGTCCAGGGTGTACCCTGCCTCTCACCCATAGTCAGCTGGGATAGGCTCCAGCTTGCCAGCGACCCTGCACAGGATAAGTGGTTACAGATAATGGATTGGATGGATATATTAAATGAGCTCAATTGAATGATGCAATTCATCCATTAATGTAGAAAATCTAAAGAATCATGCCAATTCATCATCATCTGTCACCATTTCATGCTACACAATATAGATAATGCTATAGCTATCTGTGTTGGGGGTTAAGGATCACTGGAGGAGTAGTACCTTTCCTAGTGGCCTGTAGGCATCCTAGACTGGTCTCCTTACAGCACCCTGTGAAGCACAGCATATGGTCACTCAAGAGCTGATCACACCAGCCTCTCTATGGTGAAGACTGACCATGTGTCCTACTTGTGGTGCCCCTGTTACTATTGCAGAACATGGCGGATCTTGGGGAGTAAACCCTGAAAACAAATCCCACCTCTTGTTTTGGTGGTGCAACAAGTTTTCTCTGTGACTGTGTCAGCCTTGCTGTCCCGTCGAGCAACAGGGATTACTTGCCAAGGGACGCTATTCCATGCCATTTAATGTCGACATTGAAGGCACAGCTTTACTTTTTCTGGGGACAGTGGCAGGTGGGGAGTTTGACTGGGGCGGTACACCTGTCAAAGCATAAGGCAGGTGTCCTAAGGTGAGCTCGGGGAGGACAGAAACCTCCCATGGAGCAGAAGGGCAAAAGCTCTATCTGTGTACAGATGATGATGGATAATCCACCAGATGGGTAGATACATTACCATTTTTACTTAAGTATGAGGCTCCACACATGAGAAGCTTCACAATTGCACTGGCTATAGGAAGATACATTTCACAGTTCTATAGTTACATCAAGCTTCAATGGAATAAGAGGAGGAAACAGCACCCTGCTCTTATCTTTACTCATCATTGATGATTGTTTTATTGCTACATGGTATCAGGAGTCATTCTATAGATGGGTAGTGTCCTAAATTAACACATTATATGACATTTGGTACTTTACAGACCACTTAAAGTGATATTTCAGTCAACAACGCAGTAATATAATTGTATTGCTTTCTTGCCAGTTGAATGTTGTGCAGTATGCATGTGTAAATCTTCCCACAGTGGTGTCTCTCATCAACTTTGTTCAGTATCACAGACAGACTTGCTCATGGTGTTTCTGACTCTGTATGACACTCAGGGAGGAAGTGTAGCCAAAAGTATGAAGGTCATTCAAATGAAACTCAACTTCAAATGTAGTGTGCATAATATTCTACTATTTTATGAAACTGTTTATAACTGTCTTTTTTGTCTTGTTGAATGTTTAGCTCTCTTTCATTTTGTCACTGCCATTTATTCATCCAGTTCAGAGTGGAACACTAGAGGGCAGGCATGAGGGAGCCCCGAGACATAAAGCAGCAGCCACTACACCATCAACAAACTAGAGTGAGCAAGTGAGTGGGGGACTGACAGCATCCGTACATCCCAGTTTACTAATCACTCTGTCTGAGGATCCTCCAGATCTACTCCTTTACCTAATAAACTTAAAAAAAAAAGGCTTGACTAAACAAATATTCCTCAAACTAAACAGCAATAAAACTGAGATCATCATCTTTGGCCCAAAATCCATCCTTCCCACCTGTCAGAACTTCTCACTCTGTATCGATGGTCACTCTGTCACTCCCTCCCCCCTCGTTAGAAACCTTGGAATCTATATGGACCCTGCACTCTCTTTCAAATCACACATTAACCATGTAACCAAAACATCCTTCTTCCACCTACGAAACATTGCACGCCTGCGACCCACTCTTTCCACCCCAGCTGCAGAGACATTAATTCATGCCTTTATCACCTCCAGACTCAACTACTGCAATAGCATCCTGTATGGCCTCCCCTCCACTGTTCTTCAAAAACTACAATATGTTCAAAACTCTGCTGCTCAGCTGCTCACCCGCTCTCCCTCCAGAGAACATATCACCTCTGTCCTCCGTCAACTTCACTGGCTTCCCATAAAACAACGCATACACTTCAAGATCCTCCTTATCACCTACAAGGCCCTCAACAATCTTGCACCCTCGTACCTGACTGATCTCCTCCAACGCCACTCCCCCACCCGCCGACTACACTCTGCAGATGCCAACCTCCTCACTCCTATCACCACGTCCAAGTACCGGACCCTCGGTGACAGAGCCTTCGCCATCGCTGCCCCTACCCTCTGGAACTCCCTCCCCCTGGCCATCCGTAACTCTGATACACTACTTTCCTTCAAGCGCCATCTCAAAACCCACCTGTTCAAGACTGCATATGACACTTGATACGTCACCTTCCTGCAGATCACCTTCTTATTTATCTGTTGTGTGTGTGTGTATGTGTGTATGTTTGAATCTCCTGTAAAGCGTCTTTGAGTATCATGAAAAGCGCTATACAAAACTGCTGTATTATTATTATTATTATTAAATGCTGAGACTGTGTCCGAGTCCCAAACACTACTTGGAAGGCTGTTCCATAACTGTGGGGCTTTGTAAGAAAAGGCTCCACCCCCTGATGTAGCCTTCACTATATGAGGTACCAGCAGATAGCCTGCACCTTTTGATCTAAGTAGGCATAGCGGGTCAAAAAGGACCAGAAGTTCTCTCAGGTACTTCTGAATTCTGCGCAAGACCATTCACTGCTTTAAAGGTCAATAGTCTCATCTCATCTCATTATCTCTAGCCGCTTTATCCTGTTCTACAGGGTCGCAGGCAAGCTGGAGCCTATCCCAGCTGACTGGGGTGAAAGGCAGGGTACACCCTGGACAAATCGCCAGGTCATCACAGGGCTGACACATAGACACAGACAACCATTCACACTCACATTCACACCTACGGTCAATTTAGAGTCACCAGTTAACCTAACCTGCATGTCTTTGGACTGTGGGGGAAACTGGAGCACCCGGAGGAAACCCACGCGGACACGGGGAGAACACGCAAACTCCACACAAAAAGGCCCTCGCCGGCCATGGGGCTCGAACCTGGACCTTCTTGCTGTGAGGCAACAGCACTAACCACTACACCACCGTGCCGCCAAGGTCAATAGT
The DNA here is from genome assembly GCF_027579695.1 of Neoarius graeffei. Classification (NCBI taxonomy): domain Eukaryota; kingdom Metazoa; phylum Chordata; class Actinopteri; order Siluriformes; family Ariidae; genus Neoarius; species Neoarius graeffei. The sequence goes on along the minus strand of NC_083574.1, from coordinate 102,415,018 downwards.
AGTATTTTATAAACAATATGAAATTTGATTGGGAGCCAGTGCAGTTTGGATAAGACAGGGGTGATGTGGTCATATTTTCTAGTTCTAGTAAGGACTCTTGCTGCTGCATTTTGAACTAACTGGAGCTTGTTTATGCACTTATTGGAACATCCTGACAGTAAGGCATTACAATAATCCAACCTAGAGGTAACAAAAGCATGAACTAGTTTTTCTGCATCGTGTAGTGACATTAAATTTCTTATCTTAGCAATATTTCGAAGATGAAAGAAAGCTATCTGGGTAATGAAAGAAAGAAAGAAAGAAAGAAAGAAAGAAAGAAAGAACAACTTTATTCATCACACATGTGAAATTTCCTCTCTGCATTTAACCCATCTGAAGTAGTGAACACACACGAGCAATGAGCACACACATATACCCAGAGCAGTGGGCAGCCATGCTAACAGCACCCAGGGAGCAGTTGGGAGTTCGATGCCTCGCTCAAGGGCACCTCAGCCCAAGGCCATCCCATATTAACCTAACCACATGTCTTTGGACTGTGGGTGAAACCAGAGCACCCGGAGGAAACCCACGCTGACACGGGGAGAACATGCAAACTCCACACAGAAAGGCCCTCGCCAGCTGCTGGGTTCGAACCTGGAACCTTCTTGCTGTGAGGCGACCGTGCTAACAAGTACACCACCATGCCGCCCAATGTTATTGATATGATATGATATGATATTGATAACATTATGATATGATATGATATGATATGATATGATATGATATGATATGATAATGTTATCGATATGAGTTTCAAATGAAAGACTGGGGTCAATAATCACTCCGAGGTCTTTTACTGCTGCACGTGAAGAAACAGAAAGGCCATCCAGAGTTACTGTGTAATCCGAAAACCTACTTCTAGCTCCATGTGGTCTGAGTACAAGTACTTCAGTCTTGTCAGAGTTAAGCAGAAGGAAGTTAATAAGCATCCAGTGTCTAATGTCCTTTACACATTCCTCAATTCTATTAAGCTGGTGTCTCTCATCTGGTTTTGCAGAAACATACAACTGTGTGTCATCAGCATAACAGTGGAAACTAATACCATGCTTATGAATAATATCACCCAGAGGTAACAAATATAAAGGAAAAAGCAGTGGGCCTAAGACAGAACCTTGTGGAACACCAAACTTTACCTCAGTATGTCTAGAAAAATCACCATTTATATCAACATACTGATAGTGACCAGTTAAATGAGACCTGAGCCAGGAGAGGGACGTTCCCTTAACTCCCACAACATTTTCTAGTCTATCCAGAAGAATGGAATGATCAATGGTATCAAATGCTGAACTAAGGTCAAGCAACACACGCAGCGAGACACAGCCCTGATCAGATGCCAACAGTAGGTCGTTTACTACTTTAACCAGAGCTGTCACTGTGCTATGATGAGGTCTAAATCCTGACTGATACATTTCATGGATGTTATTCCTTTGTAAATATGAGCATAACTGCTGTGCCACAGCTTTTTCTAGGATCTTGGAGATAAAGGGGAGGTTTGATATTGGCCAATAATTGCTGACAGGGATCAAGGTCAGGTTTTTTAATCAGGGGTTTGATAACTGCTAGTTTAGAGGATTTGGGTATATAAACAATCCTAAGAGAAGAATTTGTTATTTTTAGAAGTGGTTCAATTACTTCAGGTATGATGTGTTTGAATAGACGTGTTGGTAAGGGATCTAGTACACAAGATGAGGATTTTGATGCGGAGACGAATGAAAGTAGCTCGATTTCTCTAAGGGGAGTAAAACATTCTAATTGCTGATCTGAGTTAACAATAGTTAACTACAGGGTTACTTAAATTGTCACTTCCATTGTCTCATCTCATCTCATTATCTCTAGCCGCTTTATCCTTCCACAGGGTCGCAGGCAAGCTGGAGCCTATCCCAGCTGACTATGGGCGAAAGGCGGGGTACACCCTGGATAAGTCGCCAGGTCATCACAGGGCTGACACATAGACACAGACAACCATTCACACCTACGGTCAATTTAGAGCCACCAGGTAACCTAACCTGCATGTCTTTGGACTGTGGGGGGAAACCGGAGCACCCGGAGGAAACCTACGCGGACACGGGGAGAACATGCAAACTCCGCACAGAAAGGCCCTCGCCGGCCACGGGGCTCGAACCCGGACCTTCTTGCTGTGAGGCGACAGCACTAACCACTACACCACTGTGCTGCCCCACTTCCATTGTCTGACCTTAAATTAGTAGTTTGAATTTTTTGTCGGATATTTTAAATTTTGTCATTAAAAAAATTCATGAAATTGTTGCTACTACATACTGCAGGTGTGCATGTGTCTATAGTGGACTTATTCCTGGTTAATTTTGCTACAGTATTAAATAGCAATCTAGGATTATTTTTGTTATCTTCTATTAGAGAGGAGAGATATGTTGATCTAGCAGCACTGAGAGCTTTTCTATGGACCCTTTTCACGTGACGTCACGACAAACGCGGCCGCCATTTTGGACATGTACTACCAGTAGTTTACCACAGCCAGCATTGAGGAACGGCAGCAAAGAAAGTGTTTATTTTCAGCAAGACTTCCATCATGCCACTTTGTTGTTGTGCACCTGGATGTAGTAACCATCAACAAACAAGGCAAGGGTTATCATTTTATCGGATCCCGGTAGATGCTGACCGACGGAGAAGATGGATAGCGGCATACCAGCGCTTGTGTAGTGACCACTTTGTTGGAGGTAAGACGAATAAAATTAGCCAGAAAAGGCATTACATTGCTGTTAACATTCCATTCTAGTTTACTGTAATTATGATCTGGCAGCTATTTACACCGGATCCAGTGTAAATAGCCGCCGGAGCCAACGTCCGAGGTTCCGGAGCGCGCTTGCTCGCGGCCCGGCTGGAGCAGGCGGCCGCGGAGCCAGCGCGCGCTCACTCGCGGCCCGGCCGGAGCCGGCGGCCGCGGAGCCGGCACGCGCTCGCTCGCGGCCCGGCCGGACGTTGGCTCCAGCAGCTATTTACACTGGATCCGGTGTAAATAGCTGCTAGATCATAATTACAGTAAACTAGTAAATACAGTTTTCTGCATCTCGCTCCTTTTTCTTTTATGTTTGTCGCCTTCCTCACATTCAAACCGATTTGAGCCGAAGTCCACTACATGTCCAAAATGGCGGTCGCGTTTACGAAGGTCACGTGACTGAAAAGGGTCCATACTTCAGGAAGCTCTCCTCCCAAGCTAATTTGAATGCTACCAATTTTATTTGGCACCATTTATGTTCCAGTTTTTGAGTGGTCTGTTTTAAAGTGTGAGTGTCATCATTATACCTGGGTGCTATTTTTTTCTGATTATTTTCCTTTTAAGAGGAGCTACATTATCTAAAGTAAAGCGGAACGTTGACTCTAAGCATACAGTTGCCTGATCAAGTTCTGCGGGGGCTGACAGTGACCCAATCAAAGTTGATAACTCTGGGAGATCATTTATTTTAAGAAAGCTCTTCTAATATTCAGATGCACACCACTGACACTGTTCTTCATTTAGCCATCAGTGACGAGTTACTTTTTGTGGCAGCGGGGGCATGGTCAAGCGCCGGTCTGTGACCGGAGGGCGGAGTCAGGGCAGGTAAGTGGCAGAATCACTACACCTGATGTCAATTAACCTGTGTTTGTGTGTCTTCCCAGTGACCGCGCCCTATATAAAGAGAGAGAGAGCAGAGGAAGTGAGCTCTCTCCTGAACCAGACGACTTGTGTGTGTGTGTGTGTGTGTGTGTGTGTGTGTGTGTGTGTGTGTGTATGACTGGGAGATTTACAGTATTTTGTGTCTGAAAAGAACAAATAAACCATAAGTTATGGAACTTTACTCTGGCCTGCCGTCTTTCTGTGCTCCTCCCCCTACAACAAACTGCCACAGTGGTGCCGAAACCCGGGACGGAGTACAGGAAAAGAACAGCCCCATGGAGTCCTCACCCTTTGCAGACCTGGTCCATGCCCTCGCCACGGCCCAGCAGAGCCAGCACCAGGTGCTAGTCACCCTCCGGAAGGAGCAAGAGCGCCGGTTGGAGGCCCTGGTGCTGGCGCAGCAGGAAGATCGACAGGCGTTCCGGCACCTCCTCGCGTCGGCGGGGTCCACCATCTCCACCACCGCGGGCCCTTCTTCCCTCACCCTAACTAAGATGGGCCCGCAGGATGACCCCGAGGCCTTCCTCACACTCTTTGAGCAGACAGCAGAGGCCTCGGGCTGGCCGGTGGAACAGCGAGCGGCGCGCCTCCTCCCCCTGCTAACGGGCAAGGCGCAGCTGGCCGCGCTACAGCTCCCTGCCTTCCGTCGGCTGGCCTACGCGGACCTTCGCCGGGCCATCCTCCAGCGGGTGGGGAACACCCCTGAACAACAGCGACAGCGCTTCCGCGCTCTGCGGCTGGAGGAAGTCGGCCGGCCGTTCGCGTTTGGCCAGCAGCTCCGGGATGCCTGCTGGCAGTGATTGAGGGCCAACAACTGTGACGCCGAGGGAATCCTCGATCAGGTGGTGCTGGAGCAGTTCATCGGCTGCCTGCCAGAGGGAAACGTCGAGTGGGTCCAGTGCAACCGCCCGGCGTCGCTGGATCAGGCCATCGAGTTGGTGGAGGACCATTTGGCGGCTGTTCCGACGGCAGGACAGTGGAAATCCTCTTCTCTTCTCTCCTCTCCTCTCTCTCTCTCTCTCCTCCTGTGTCTTGTCCTCGCCCTGTTCCCCCACCGCGGGGGCTGGCCCCACCCCAGCCCGCTCGTCTCACCCGTGGTGCCCTCCCATTTTTCCCTTCTGTGTCTGTCTCTTCCCCCCTCAGGTGAGTGAGCCCCAGGGCGCCGGTGCAGAGAGGAAGCCCGGGCCGGTTTGCTGGCGCTGCGGGGAGCCGGGCCACCTCCAACAGCAGTGTTCGGCAATGGAAGTGGGCGTGGTGGTTCAGATCCCCGACGTGCCAGGAGCTGCCCTCGATCGGGCCGGAGCGTATCGCATACTGCTGAGTATCCAAGGGGATACATATCAGGCATTGGTGGATTCTGGTTGTAATCAGACCTCAATTCACCAAAGCCTGGTGCAAGACGAGGCATTGGGGGGAGCACAGGGGGTGAAGGTGTTGTGTGTGCACGGGGATGTTCACAGTTATCCTTTGGTGTCGGTCCACATTTTTTTCTGAGGGAAAAAATTTATAGTAAAGGCAGTGGTTAATCCTCGCCTCACCCATTCGATAATTTTGGGGACTGATTGGTTGGGATTCGGGGAGTTGATGAGTCATTTAGTGAAGAGTGGATCCTGCCGTAGTTCAGCAGGGGAAGGTCCCGGTGTCGCCTTGGTGGGAGCAGCTGTCACAGAGCCATCTACGTCATCTCCGCATCAGAGTGAGAAGCCACAGGCCCCTCCTCTCTCTCTCAGGGAATCCCTTGCGATGGTCAAACGATGGTCAAATGATGGTCAAATGATCCTGCCAAATGCCATCCCATCCTTCCCCTATTTTTCTATTATGAAAGATAGATTATACCGAGTGACACAGGACAAGCAGACGAAAGAGCAAATCACACAGCTTTTGATTCCAAAAAGCTGCCGGGAATTGGTATTCCAGGCGGCTCACTTTAATCCCATGGCTGGACACTTAGGGCAGGATAAGACACTAGCCCAAATAATGGCCCGATTCTATTGGCCGGGGATTCGCGGCGATGTCCGTAGGTGGTGTACGGCGTGCTGCGAATGCCAGTAAGTAAATCCAGTGGCCATTCCAAAAGCGCCTTTGTGCCCTCTACCATTAATTGAGACTCCATTCGAAAGAATTGGGATGGATCTCGTCAGGCCATTAGATTGGTCAACACGAGGGTACCACTTTATATTAGTTCTGGTGGACTATGCAACATGATACCCAGAAGCAGTGCCTCTCCGCAATATCTCAGCACACAGTATTGCGGAGGCACACTTCCGTGTCATCTCCTGAGTTGGAATCCCGAAAGAGATTCTGACTGATCAAGGCACCTCGTTTATGTCACGTACACTGAATGAACTGTATGGGTTATTAGGTATTAAGCCGATCTGCACCAGCATTGATCACCCACAAATGGACGGTTTAGTTGAACGGTTCAATCGCACCCTCAAGAATATAATTAAAAAATTTGTAAGTGAGGACGCACGTAACTGGGATAAATGGCTCGAACCCTTGTTATTTGCAGTGCGAGAGGTCCCCCAAGCCTTCACGGGGTTCTCCCTGTTTGAATTATTATATGGGCGTAAGCCAGGCGGCATTTTAGATGTGCTGCGAGAAAATTGGGAGGAGGGACCTTCACCAAGTAAAAGTGAAATTCAATACGTTATTGACCTGCGTGCAAAACTCCACACACTCACACACATAACCCAGGAGAATTTGCGGCAGGCCCAAGAACGGCAAACCCGCCTGTATGACAGGGGTACACGCCTTAGGGAGTTTGCACCAAACGGACAGGGGTGGGGCGCTACAGATTTACCACCTCAATCTACTCAAACTCTGGAACGAGGAGGTCCCTGTAGCATTGATGTCGGTGGTTCCAGAGAAGACGGAGCTGGGGCCAGAGGTTCAAAAGGGGGCATTGGCATCGCATACCTCTCTGGTCCCCTGTGGAGACCACCTCTCCCCGACCCAACTCGCGGAGGTTGCCCAGTTGCAGACCGAGTTTTTGGACGTGTTCTCGCCCCTGCCCGGCCGCACCGACCTCATAGAGCACCACATTGAGACGCCCCCAGGGGTGGTAGTGCATACAGGCTACCCGAACACAAGAAAAAAGTGGTTCGGGAAGAACTGGAGGCCATGGTCGAGATGGGCATCGTCGAGGAGTCCCACAGTGACTGGAGCAGCCCGGTGGTCTTGGTTCCCAAGGCCGACGGGTCGGTCTGGTTCTGTGTGGACTACAAAAAAGTCAACGCGGTGTCTAAATTCGATGCGTACCCAATGCCTCGTATTGATGAGTTGCTCGATTGGCTAGGCATGGCTCGCTTTTACTCGACACTGGATTTGACAAAGGGTTATTGGCAGATCCCCTTGACTCCATTATCCCAAGAAAAACCGGCCTTTTCCACACCGTTCGGCTTACACCATTTTGTCACACTTCCTTTCAGGCTGTTTGGGGTGCCCGCTACATTTCAGCGGCTGATGGATAGGGTCCTCCGCCCCCACGCCACCTATGCGGCCGCATACCTCAATGACATCATTATTTATAGTAATGACTGGCAGCGGCACCTACAACACCTGAGGGCCGTCCTTAGGTTGCTGAGGTGAGTGGGTCTCACAGCCAACCCAAAGAAGTGTGCGATTGGGCGCGTGGAAGTACGGTATCTGGGCTTCCACTTGGGCAATGGGCAGGTGCGTCCCCAAATTAACAAGACTGCAGCAATTGCGACCTGCCCGAGGCCCAAGACCAAAAAGGGGGTGAGACAGTTCCTGGGGCTGGCTGGCTACTATCGTAGGTTTATACCTAATTATTCGGATGTCACCAGCCCCCTGACTGATCTCACTAAAAAGGGGGCACCAGATCCAGTCCAGTGGACGGAGCAATGCTAGCTGGCTTTCTCTGAGGTAAAGGCTGCACTATGCGGGGGGCCACTGTTACACTCCCCTGACTTTTCTCTCTCTTTTATGTTACAGACAGATGCGTCGGACAGAGGGCTGGGGGCCGTGTTGTCCCAGGAGGTGGAGGGGGAGGACCGTCCAGTGCTGTACATCAGTAGAAAGCTGTCAGTACATGAGGGGCGCTACAGCACGATCGAAAAGGAGTGCCTCGCAATCAAGTGGGTGGTCCTCGCCCTCCGCTACTACCTGCTGGGACGCCCTTTCACCCTCTGTTCGGACCACGCGCCCCTCCGGTGGCTCCACCGCATGAAGGATGCCAACGTGCAGATCACCCGTTGGTATCTGGCACTCCAACCCTTTAACTTCAAGGTGATCCACAGGCCGGCGGCGCAGATGGTTGTGGCGGATTTTCTCTCCTGTCAAGGGGGGGGGGGGGAGTTGGCTACAGGCCGGACGGCTGCCCGGCCTGAGTCGGGTGGTGGGGGTATGTGGCAGCGGGGGCGTGGTCAAGTGCCGGTCTGTGACCGGAGGGTGGAGTCAGGGAAGGTAAGTGGCAGAATCACTACACCTGATGTCAATTAACCTGTGTTTGTGTGTCTTCCCAGTGAATGCGCCCTATATAAAGAGAGAGAGAGAGCAGAGGAAGTGACCTCTCTCCTGAACCAGACGACTTGTGTGTGTGTGTGTGTGTGTGTGTGTGTGTGTGTGTATGACTGGGAGATTTATTTTGTGTCTGAAAAGAACAAATAAACCATAAGTTATGGAACTTTATTCTGGCCTGCCGTCTTTCTGTGCTCCTCCCCCTCCTATGAACTGCCACACTTTTGTTCTTAGTGAACCACAGGAAGATGCTCAAGTGTTGGCACGTGCACAATAAACTAATGTAAATGCATATTTTGAGGTGTTCATGAGGCATTTGAGTTCATGAGGCATTCCATGATGTTAATCCTCTCTAATACTTCCAAAAATCACCAACAAGGAGATATTAGAGAGGATTAACATCAAGGAATGCCTCATGAACATTATACAAATCAAGAAACTCAAGTATTTGGGGCATATTATTTGCCACAATACTTTTCATCGCATGCTTTTAGAGGGAAAATTTATGGAAAAAGAGGAAAAGGAAGGCTAAGAATTTTATGGACATCCAACCTCTGTAGATGGACAGGCCTCAGTTACACCAAAGTAGTGTGAATGGCTCAGGACAACAGAAGTGGCTGGAGAACTATTGCATCCAACCCTCGACCCGAGGATGGAACCTGACAATGATGACGATGATGACAATGAGTTCCTTCTGTTCTTAGCGAACCACAGGAAGATGCTCAAGTGTTGGTAATTGCACAATAAACTTACATAGATGCATATTTTGCGGTGTGGTCTCAATTTTTTACTGTTACAATTAACCCCAGGTTGTGTTACAACATACTCTGTTAGTGGGGTCGGCTGTAACAATGGCACTCCTTGCATTTGACATCAAATAATGAATTCTGTGATATAGTTTGTGAAAATATTGATATTTGTGTCAAAATTTGAGCACTTTATCACAAAAATTCTGCAAGTTAGAGGTGCTAAGACAAAAAGTGTTACACTCATCCCCGGTCTCCCCTACACCAGTTGTTTCTGCCGGCACGCGCATGCCTAATGGATGTGAATGGCCCTGCGTTTTCTGCCATGTTAGTGTGGACCACGGGCGATTGCTCTAAGACAACGAGGGTGGCTCAGCCTCCTCTAAAAATGATGAACATCGTGTAGGATGAATTGCGCTAGGCTTATGTTATAGCCGACCTTATAACATTGCTATTTCAGATCCAGAATCACAGAAATATATGTGCTCAACCCAACTACAGCGCGAAATCATTCCGTTATAACTTTCCCCAGTTAACCTAATGTGCGTGTGAGTTTTTCCCCCTCGTGACAGCGCAATGCAGCCCAGCCTCAGTGGACTTCAATGGCATTTGGGAGCTATGCGCTTTTCAATATCAAAATGCAAGATGATTATTGGACAAATACTGCGAAAACGCCCGCCCACGGAGTCCCAATGACTCCCAGCCTCAGTGGACTTCAATGGCATTTGGGAGCTATGCACTTTTCAATCTCAAAATGCAAGACGGTTATTGGACAAATACCACGAAAATGCCCGCCCCACGGACTCCCAGCCTCACAGTGGGAGGGACATGGCAGTTTCCGCGAGGAGACTGGTGATTGGTGAAAGCAGCCGGATATTTACTTTGATTGACAGCTCGTTTCAACTATAGACAGGCAGCGGTGAATTTCAGTTCAGTCCCATGCGGATTCGCAAGTGCTGTGGTGTATTGTAAGAGATCACCTTACATTTCGATTTCATTCATTACATACGGTTTCTACCAGCTTTTTTAGTTTGTATATATTTTCATTGTAAATAAAGTGTAAATATAGTGTTGTCAAGGTTGCTATCTTAGTTCCAGAAATTTCGTTTATTTGAGTGACTGAACTTGAACTTGAGGGGGCTAGTCAGCTAGCAAGAAAGCTGCACACGGATGCCAAGCATTGCTGATTTAAATTTGGCGAAGCCATTTGCCAGTCTTCCTTTCGAGGAAAAAATTAAAATTAAAGAGCAGGGTAGACCAACGCCTCAAATTGACTTGGTGAAAAAGGTAGGAAATAATACTCGTTCCTTTCAGCTCTCCTGGTACGAGAAAGTGAATTGGCTAACAGCAAGTGACCCACATCAACAACAGTAAATAGGCTACTTTAGTAATATGTCATGGATGGACCAAAAATATAGAATCTATTTAAAATGTTTATGCTGAGTATATTATATTGGAATATATATTTCTCTGGATATGAATTAAACACAGCTACAATTTGGAAAACATTTTTAAACAAAAACACAGCCGAGAACATTTCACACTACAGACCTGGATTAAAAGTGAAGGGTTATCAAAACTGCCAATAAAACATTTCTCAGTCAAAATAAGTAAAATATAGGGAAAGTGTCACTGAATGAAATGTGTGGCACCCAGCTCTATGTTTGGCTCCCCAAGGTCAGTGCTTGTGCCTATTCCAGAACACTCTGCTGTTACTGCTGAGGTTCCTGACAAAGAGCTGCTTTCAATAATGATCAATTTTTAAACAACATGTCACAATTTAAAAATATAAAATGTTAAAATATACCCCCCCCCCAACACCACCATCATGTATATTGGACAGTAGGCTAATGGGCCAAAAGAACCTGTTATTTCACAGTTTGTGACCCTGCCAACAATCAGCCAGATCAGAGGCAAGAGTATGGGCAAAATTGATGTGTTTTTTCTTTTTTCTTTTAAAATCTGGAAATATCGTAACCGACCAGCCTCCCCTGTTTGAAAGACTACCAGCCGCCACTGGTGGGGACAGAGATTATTTCTAATGCAGAGCGAAAACAGAGATTGTTTTTACTTTAACGCCGTTTTAAAACTAAAACGTATGAGTGTGGACGTAGCCTATGTTTATATAAAGGAGAGAGAGAGAGAGAGAGAGAGAGGGGGGGGGCTGTGACTCCACCCTCTGAAACCCCGCCTTTTCTCCTCCAGATCTCAGGTGAAAGTGAAAGTGTTTTCAGGTGAAAGTCAGCAGAAGTTTTATTTTTTGTGATCAGAAAAACATGTGGCTCTTTTGGGGGAAAAAATCATCAGAGTGAGTACAGGAATATAAAGCTGTAATATGTGAATGTTTGGATTATTTTCTAAATGAAGAACATTTCTGTCTTAACTGACACAGTTGACTTTATTCTTAATTTGATAATTCGATGTTGACGCAGTAACTTAACTTGAAGGAAGGAAACCTGTGTGTCCTGTGGTGTTTCTTACATGTGTGTAAAGTTTACAGCTGTTACTTGTTAGAGAGGGAAGAATATTCATATTTATTACAACAATTCCTGACATACTTCCACTATTTATTCTTCTTTTTCTCCAACATACACAAACAGCAACAAACGCAACACCACTTCCTGGTTACACACACACACACACACACACACACACACACACAGAGCCATTTTAGATTGAAATGCTGAAATGTCATTGGGCCTGGATACCATTCGTGTCAGATCGAAATATCTCACAGCAGCAATGATTTTTATCGATTCTGTCCTGATAAAACCATTTCAATCACAAGTCGGATAAATATCTGTGTAGCCTTCACCTGCCATATAAGCAACCAGAGAACTGTGCTTCAGAAATTTAAAGCTCTTTCAATAATAAATATCAATCTCTATGAAGTAAAATAGCTTTTTAGCATCATGCAATTTATCCACACTTTTTTTTGACAAAGTACTTACCCATATTAACAAAAAATAAACCTATGTATTTGTGCTTGCGTTTATATGGAAGAGCACTGAAATATACAGGAGATTAGTTGCTCAGTGTTGTTCAACTCAAAAGTTTAAATTCTTTACACATCTCCTGTTAAGACCAGAGAGATGTAACGCTTCACAATCTTGTGTACAAAAATTACATACTTTCCAACCCACTGAGAAGGAAAAGTGGTAGATCAGATTGTGCAGCATAGTCGCACCCTTGTCTAGGGAGGGGTCCTGGCTGCACTAAGGTCAAGCAATACAAGCAGCGAGACACAGCCCTGATCAGAAGCCAACAGTAGCCTTATCACACCCTTGGCAACCCCCCTCCCTCCCCTGATGGTAAGGCTGCACTCAAGGTGTGTGAAGAGGATATGACACGGCTCTTCCAGAATCAGAAAATAAGGAAAGCACAAGGTCCAGATGGAGTCTCCCCCCCCCCCCCGTCTTAAAGCCTGTGCTGACCAACTGGCTCCAATCTTTACACAGATCTTCAACAGATCCCTCAAGCTATGTCAAGTCCCCTCCTGCTTCAAGCGCTCCACCAAGAAACCCTCCATTACAGGATTAAATGACTACAGGCCTGTCGCTCTGACATCTGTGGTCTTGAAGCCCTTTGAACGACTAGTGCTGGCTCACCTGAAGAGTATTACAGGTCACCTGCTAGACCCCCTGCTTACAGGCCAAAGTGGTCAGTGGATGATGCAAGTTAACATGGGGCTGCACTACATCCTGCAACATCGTGACTGCTCAGGGACCTATGCAAGAATCCTGTTCATAGACTTCAGCTCAGTGTTCAACACCATACTTCCAGAAATCCTCTCCTCCAAACTGTCCCAGTTCAATGTCTCACCTGCCATATGTCAGTGGATCACCAGCTTCCTGACAGGCAGGGAACAGCAAGGAAGGCAGGGGGAAGTCACTTCTGGCATGTGGTCAGTCAGAACTGGTGCTCCTCATGGATGTGTCTTCTCCCCACTGCTCTTCTCCCTTTACACCAATGACTGCACCTCCAGGAACCCAAATGTAAAACTCCTGAAATTTGCAGATGATACTGTACTTCTGCTGACTTTTTTTTTGCTCACCTCTTAATGACCTAGGCAAGAAAATTCTACTAATTAACTTTTGACAAGGCATGCCTGTTAATTGAAGTGTTCCAGGTGACTACCTCAGGAAGCTGGTTAAGATAATGTCAAGTGTGTGTAAAGCTGTTAACAAGGCAGATGATGGCTACTTTGAAGAGTCTAAATAAAATATGAAATATATTTTTGACCATTTTTAGTTTACCACATAATTCCATATACTAGTGCATCTCAAAAAATTAGAATATTGTGAAAAAGTTCAATATTTTCCATCAGTTATTTAAGAAAGCGAAAATGTTATATATTATAGACTCATTACACATAAACTAAAATGTTTCAAGCATTTTTCTATTTTAATTTTAATCAGTATGGCATACAGTACAAAAACATAAAAAAAATCTCAAAATATTAGAATATTTAATTTCGAGTTTGAGTAAAACAGTATGAACACAGTGTATCTCTCGGTCTCGTTCAGTACACACAACCACAATCATGGGGAAGACTGCTGACTTGACTGCTGTCCAGAAGATGATCACTGATGCCCTCCACAAGGAGGGTAAGCCACAAAAGGTCATTGCTGAAAAGGGTAGCTGGAAAAGGTGCACAAGCAGCAGGGATGGCCGCAGTCTTGAGAGGATTGTCAAGAAAAGTTGATTCAAGAACTTGGGAGAGCTTCACAAGGAGTGGACTGAGGCTGGTGTCAGTGTATCAAGACCCATCACGAACAGACATCTTCAAGAAAGGGGATACAACTTTCGCATTCCTAATATCAAGCTACTCCTGAGCCAGAGACAATGTCAGAAGTGTCTTATCTGGGCTAAGGAGAGAAAGAAATGGACTGTTGCTCAGTGGTCCAAAGTCCTCTTTTCAGATGAAAGTACATTTTGCATTTAATTTGGAAATCACGGTTCTAGAGTCTGGAGGAAGAGTGGAGAGGCACAGAATCCAAGGTGTTTGAAGCCCAGTGTGAAGTTTCCACAGTCTGTGATGATTTGGGGTGCCATGTCATCTGCTGGTGTTGGTCCACTGTATTTCATCAAGTCCAAAGTCAACACAGCCATCTACCAGGAAATTTTAGAGCACTTCATGCTTCCATCTGCTGACGAGCTTTTTGGAGATGCTGATTTCCTTTTCCAGCAGGACTTAGCACCTACCCACAGTGCCAAAACTACTACCAAATGGTTTGCTGACCATGATATTACTGTGTTTGATTGGCCAGCCAACTTGCCTGACCTAAACCCCATAGAGAATCTATGGGGTATTGTCAAGAGGAAGATGAGAAACACCCGACCCAAAAATACAGAAACGCTGAAGGCCACTATCAAAGCAACCTGGGCTTCAATAACACCTCAGCAGTGCCACAGGCTGATCACCTCCATGCCACATCGCATTGATACAGTAATTCATGGTAAAGGAGCCCCAACCAAGTATTGAGTGTATAAATGAATATACTTTTCAGAAGTTGGACATTTCTGTATTGTAAATCCTTTTTTTGATTGATCTTAGGGAATATTCTAATAATTTGAGATATTGGATTTCTGATTTTCATGAGCTATAAGCCATAATCATCAAAATTAAAACAAAAAAGGCTTTAAATATTTCACTTTACATGTAATGAATATAGAATATATGAAAGTTTACCTTTTTGAATTAAATTATGAAAAAAAGGAACTTTTTCATGGTATTCTAATTTTTTGAGATGCACTCCCAGATAGCAGAGGGTCGTTGATTCGACGTGGAATCATCGGCATGTTCTTCGACCTATATGCCGTCGAATCACCGTTGATCACCAACCTTGATTCAACACCGCTTTGCTCATACGAGTTTCCGTTGAAACGACGTTGAAAAGTGGCTGGTGGTCGACAGAGAATAGACCCCCTTTCACCCTTTATTCAACTACGTATTTCGGTTGATTTATAGTTGAATTTTCGGCGATGATTCATCCAACTTTACTTCCTGTTTTATGTACAACAGGAATGCTACAAATTAAGCAAAACAGGCTAAATTAAACTAGCTAACAATAAAGCATCGGGGCTCTTGCCTAGGATGAACACACACATGCATACTTCAACCATGAAAGTGAAACAACAGGATATAAAAATGCATGCAACAATGCACCTGTCCTAATGTTTGTCAAGCTATCTAATGAGGCATAACTTTTAACATTTATAAGGAACAGAACACACTTGAACAAGTTCTTAGAAACATTTTATGATTTATTTATAATTTATAATTGTGGCCTATTCCTCCTGCGGCGCAGACACCTGTACATGGAAACAGAAAAACATAACCAAAATTAATTTGATGCAGCATTGATAAAGAAAGTCAGCAGTAGGCTATGGGTTTCTAAATGCCACCCTACCTCATTATTTGGACATGGGGGAAAAACTATATTTAAAATCCAAAGAGGGATGGAGGGAGGAAAATTAAAACAAAAGAAAGAAATGAAATATAGAGTAGAGAATATTTGATAAAATTAAGGATGTTTTTATTCAGTAAACATTTAAAAAAATGTTCTACAACACTCTAGCCTAGTGACTTACCAGTAACAAAATAGACTTGAAGTATTCAGATCCGCTCTGCATAAAGCAGCTAAATCCTCTCTCTGTCTCCTGGCAGAAAGCTCCTTGGTTTGCTTGTGTCTCAATCACAGCTGGTATTCTAAAGACTTCTTTTCACCTTTCCCATCAGCTTTGTTAGAACCCTAACACAGCACAAAAGTTTACCATTGTAGGTTTTTGATGAACCAAGTGCCTCGTGGGTTCACATACCGCGCGCTGCCTTTATTTCCCCCTAATCACGAGTTTGTTGGTCTTCCAATGTGGCGCAGGGTTTGTTTACTTCCGGTTTCGGGTGACGTCAGTGAAAGGGGTCTAATGGGGGCATTACCGCCACCCACTGGATTGGGGTGTAAAGCAGTCTGAACAAAACGTGTAAACATAAACATAGGAGAAATGAACCCGTTTTTCTAACTCGTCCTCACTTAGGGCCCGTTTACACGAGGACGTTGTCGGGTAAAAACGACTAAATATTTTATCAGAAGTGCCTTTCATTTACACGAGGACGGCGTTTCCGAGGCTGAAAAACGGATAAAATTGAAAACGCCTTCCAAAGTGGATAAGTTTAAAAACGGCCCCCGTTGCGTATCCGTCTAAACTACCCAATACGCGAAACTCCGCTCGGATCTGCTCACGTCGGGTACGCGTTTACGTCATACGTGTGTCATATACTGTACATGCCAGCCCGGGAAGTAAGAAAGTAAGTAAAAAAGTAAGAGCATGTCTGATTACATCGATCCAACGGACCTTCAAGCTGCTCTGTGTTTTAATGCAGTAGATGTGTTTTCCTGCTCACCCGCCCAGCTGGAGCTCCTCAGTTTGGTGTCGCCAAATTACACACGCACGCGCACGCCGCCTATTCAAGCCGCTCGTGAAACCATAAACCCGAGACTGAAAACAAAACTAGCAGCCGAACGGGTTTATTTTGCTGAGACGGACACTGCCTTTTCTCTTCTTCACCGAAACAAGAGTGAGTGTTACTTAATAAAGGCAGATTAAAAGAGTTTCGGTTTGCTCCTGCTCCTCCCTCGAGCACTACAGTACCTCAGCCGGTGTTCTGAAATTTCTTCCTACCTATAATTTCTTCCTACCCGGTGTTCTGTAAAGTTATCCTAGCAAGTTCTCATACAGACCGTTTTATTATTCAAAACAAGTCATTACAAATTATTTGACTCGGCCAAAGACTCGACCAATACGCACAAAACATAAAAATCGGCAAATGCGTGAAATTCTCACCGATTTTCTATCAGCCCAGCTGATCGGTGGGACAAAACTACTGTTGAATTTTCCTACCCTCCTGGATTTCGCGCATGCGCAGTAGGCTTGGTAGGATAACTTGACAGAACAACGGCGCAGATGTGCAGATCAGACAAGACGGAAGACGTTGCGCATGCGTGCAGACATAGCGGAGGCATTTATGCGTCACCGTATAGACGCAGATTTCCTCCTTGAAAACGGTCGTGTAGACGCGGAAAAAAGTGAGAACAAAAACGGACTTTTGCGTTTTTGTTTTATACCGTCCCCGTGTAAAGTGGGCCTTAGTCTACTTTTCTTTTTTGATTAATCTGGATTTGATATTGTAAATTTAAATGTGAATCAATGTATATTCATCGGACATGAACAAATGAATAAATCTTGAGTAATCTTGAGGGGCGTGTGTGTCCGGGGCGCGGTGTCGCGGGGGGGGATCGAACGAACCCTCCGATCCCCCCTGGCTACGGGCCAGTTGCTCATCCTACCAATGTTGAAAACTGGCCGGCAAAAGTGACGATGGTTCAACGTCGTATATTCAACCTTCTCTGACGGTCGACAGATCAACCTTTACCCACGGTGATTCAACGGTGATAAATCGACCCTCTCAGACGGCGGAGAAATCGACGTTTCACGGCGCCGTTTCAACGTTGATTTTCTGACATACGACGGAAACCGACCATTCTGACCAAAACTCTACGTCGTTTCAACGACCCTCTGCTATCGGGGCTAGTACCGTATGTTCCAGATGTTATTTCATAGTTTTGATGTCTTCAGTATTGTTCTACAATGTAGAAAATAGTCACAGTCCAGAAAAACATATGAATGAGTCGATGTGTCCAAACTTTTGACCGGTACTGTGTGTGTGTGTGTGTGTGTGTGTATAAATCATATTTGTTGTAATATCATTTTCCCCTGTTGTTTTCACACCAGGACCAGTCTAAGCTAATTAGACCTTCTGAAATAATGTCTGGGGAGTGTGAGGAACTCAGAACATCTGAAATGAGTTAAGATGAGCAGCACAAAATAGATAGATAGATAGATAGATAGATAGATAGATAGATAGATAGATAGATAGATAGATAGATAGATAGATAGATAGATAGATAGATAGATCAATTGATCTTTTGGAGAGTTCCCTCAGGGAAATTAAAATTCCAGCAACATCATTACAGAATAAATAGAGAATAGAAAATAGAAAAAGCTTCTGGATAAATTAAGTATTAACATATACAAATTAAAAAATGAATAAATATATATATATATATATATATATATATATATATATATATATATATATACACACATACACAGGCAGTGTTCGAACTATGCCGATATTTTTGGGGGGTCAGTTTTTTTCCCTTGGGGGGGGGGGTGCTTGAGCTTGTCTCAGAGCGCGGATCTCCAAACACATGAGAAGCCTATCTTACGCACATATCACGCGGACTCCACACCTGAAAGGAAGTGTGTTGGCACTGTTGGCACACTTCCTTTCTACTAGTTTGTGTCCCCAACCTGGCAGCAGCAGTCGTTGTCATATCGGTTTATTTTATCTTTGATGTAAACACAACACTTCGGATATGCAAATGCTTCCCGTTACACACGATTGCTATGTGAAGAAACATCATTTTGCCAATATTTTAGAGACCCCCCCAACATTTCCCAAATCATGTTTTCAAGGGATCTCATGTCTGCTTCAGGGGATCTCGGATCCCCCAAGTACCCCCGTAGTTCGAACGGTGTATACAGGTGTATATATGAAAAAAGTCCAGCAGGAGAGGTATTGCACATTATATTACACATTGTCCAGTATTGCTTTTTGTCAGGCTAGGCTACTGCTGCTCCTTCCCATCCTCTGTCCTCCTGTTACCCCTCCTCCCCCCAGAGAGGAGTTGTACAGTCTGATGGCGTGAGAGACAAAGGAGTTTTTGAGTCTGTTCATCCTGTATTTGGGAAGGAGCATTCTGCCACTGAACAGGCTCCTCTGGTTGCTGATGACGGTGTCCAGAGGGTGACTGGCATCGTCCATGATGTTCAGTATTTTGTCCATAGTCCTCTTCTCTGCCACCGTCACCAGAGAGTCCAGCTTCATGCCGACCACAGAGCCGGCCCGCCTGATCAGTTTGTCACAAGACACAAACGAAAGCATGTAGAATGCAAAAATGTGATATAACCTACTGCTCCCTATGTTCTAAATTAAAAGAAAAAGGAAATTTACATGCACTAACATAAACTTATAAAGGATTTGTTAGAAGTTCTGCATGGAGGCTCTGAATGAAGTATTGTACAGAATGGAATATTTTTTTTTACTGTTTTTTTTAAGCAGTGTTTAAAATATTAAAAATGTGTAGTGTGAGAAGTTTACTATGACCCATAAATGGAACTAAATCTGAAAACTAGGGGCCCGTTTACACGAGGACGCTGTCGGGTAAAAACGACTAAATATTTTATCGGAAGTGCCTTTCGTTTACACGGGGACGGTGTTTCCGAGGCTGAAAAACGGAAAAAATTGAAAACGTCTTCCAGAGTGGATAAGTTAAAAACAGCCCCCATTGCATATCCGTCTAAACTACCCAATACGCGAAACTCTGCTCGGATCTGCTCACGTCGGGTACGCGTTTACGTCATACATATGTCATATACTGTACATGCCAGCCCGGGAAGTAAGAAAGTAAGTAAAAAAGTAAGAGCATGTCTGATTACATCGATCCAACGGACCTTCAAGCTGCTCTGGCAGCTTTAATAAACGTCCAGGAGTCCTTCGAACATCTATACCGAATCTGCACATATACCGTTAATGAACAGAGGCGGGTATAGTATGCTCTTACTTTTTTACTTACTTTCTTACTTACCATAGCCAGAGTAGTCAAAGTTTTCGCGGCGCAGATGTGCAGATCAGACAAGACGGAAGACGTTGTGCATGCGTGCAGACATAGCGGAGGTCTTTCACAGCACCACCTAGCCGCCTGGCATGCACATCCAATTGAATTCCACACATTTATGCGTCACCGTATAGACGCAGATTTCCTCCTTGAAAACGGTCGTGTAGACGCGGAAAAAAGTGAGAGCGAAAACGGACTTTTGCGTTTTTGTTTCAGACCGTCCCCGTGTAAAGTGGGCCTAGTAGTGAATTAGCAACAAACTGGTAATGGTTCAGGTTTCACATATTGTTGAAATGTTCATGAGGAAGAAGTCCTGTATTTCTAGTGGGAAAAGGGTACGTTAATGGAACACAGGCATGGGGGGGAGACAGGTATACTGAAAGAACTGCTCAGAAATTCTTTGTGAACAGAACCAACAGAACCAAGACCATTAATGTTGCGTGATCGTCAGAAAAATATCTTAAACAATAACAACTGTCTTGAAAGAGACAGAGTAACACTCACTGTCACCAGAGGTCTCTGTCTCACTTTTCTCCTTTTTCAAGTTAGATTAGATTAGATAGATTGGATCAATGAAGTTTTATCTAATCTATCTAATCTAATCTAACTTGAAAAAGGAGAAAAGTGAGACAGAGACCTCTGGTGGCAGTGAGTGCTAGTCTGTCTTTTTCAACCTGGAATGGAGAAAATCTTTTTAAGAGATCATGAAATATTGTGAAAGATAAAATTTGATTTTGTATATTGATGTATTTACTTTTAAAACAGAAAGTTTTTGTTTGTTTTTTAGAGAATTCTCTCTAACACACATGTTTTACACACACACACACACACACACACACACACACACACACACACACACACACTTGGGACTACGTGAGCTTTACTAACAAGCTCATTTCTTCCTTGCCTAGCTTGAACTCTCATGATCTAATTTTAGGTGGTGATCTGAATTGTTACTGACCCAGCCTTAGACTGATCAAACCCTAAACTTTTGACTTTCTCTAAAATGGCTACGACCTTATCTGTATTTATGAACCAGGTGGGGTGCATTGACCCCTGGCAGACCCTTTTTCCTTACAACAAAGAACTTTCCTCTTTTTTCCCCCATGCACACAATACATATTCCAGAATCGATCATTTTTTCATAGATAAGACTTTTCTCTCCTCAGTTAAGAACGTTGTATATTCAGGGTCATTACTGAATACTCTAAGTGATGATAAAATACTCAAAGTGACAATATTTTTATGTGTAATTTGAGGGAAATGTTGTCAGTAATTTTTGGAATAAATAAAACAAAAATGTTCAATTTCTTCAAACACAACTGTAAATCATAAAACGAGAGAAACTGATCATTTTGGTATTTTTTTTCTTTATAATTGTTTATTTTTTATATATTTGTGTGGGTGGGTGTAGGTGTGTGTGTGGGTGTATTCCTCTTTTCCCTCTCCACTGTAATTGTTTATTTTTTATACTTATCATCACTTATGGTTCTCAAAGGTGATGTGGTGTGTGTGGGGTGTGTGTGGGGTGTGTGTGTGGGGGGGGTGAATCAGGGGTGAAAAGTCAAAAAAGTATGTTCATATCACATGTTCAGTCCTTTTACTCAGTGTCTCCTCATAACTAGCTGCTACTTTGTAGCCAAGCTACAAAGCCCCTGTTGGTCCGTCAAGCAAGGTCTTTATTCTGCTCTGTTCCAGAGGTGCAGTATAATAATCAAATTAGGATATGCAAATAATTATGAAACTCTGGAGCTATATATACATAATGGCATCTTCAGATATAAATCACTATATTTTATAGATAAAAATCTAAAACTACTTTCTCTTCATTCTAGTGAAACGAAGGAAAGGCCTGTCTCACCTGGACCCAGCTGTGTGTCCTTTCAGAGTGACGGCTCAATGGTGCAGCCTCTCCGTTTTACAGATGGAGCATCCTCTGTGGAAAGGTATTCCTCTATCTTCCTCTCACTCAGTTCTCTGAATATCTGTAGAAATAACTCCCGACAGGGCAATTCTTGTTCGCTTCAGTATAAAATGTGTTGTGCTAAATTTTCTTGATTAAATGACTGGTATCATATTCGAAGTTCATATGAACCGTTATGAACGTGTGTTCTAGTCATATCACTACTCATAACAAGCCCAAAATAATTCTACCCTAATAACTTCTGGGTAGAAAAGGAAAAGTTTTTCCAGAAGGGAATCTGCCAATAGCCCTTGGTAAACTCCAGGAGGGGGTGGGGGGGGGATGGGGTTAGTGGTCGGAGGAGTCTCTGTGTTGTCTTCCGTTAGATCAGTGCAAAACCCAAACCTAACCAAGTAGGTCAGGGAGCAAATGTCCAAAACATTTATCTTGCAATTGGGCAACTATTGCTCCATAGGAGGGTTAGAGATGGTGTCCCAGTGGGTTCTGAGTGAGATTCTGTCAGGGAAAGTGAACAGCACGTGGATGCAAATGCAGAATGTTTATTAATGGTGAAACACAGATAACACAAAGACCAAGCAACACGAATGAGGCAAAACCATAACAGGAACATGGTACACATCAGGGTGGAGAGACTAAAGAACGACAGTGTGGACAGTCGTGACTTAAATAGTGTTGCTCATTAACCAAAACGTGAAACAGGTGTGGTGCAGTGCCTGATGGGAAACATAGTCCAGTGCTGTTTTCAGCACTGCCATGATAGAGTTGATGTTTTTGCCCTGAGCCACAGCTCATCTCTCTCTGTCACTATCATTGCCAGAAAAATAGGAACCACCAGTTTGTTAAAATTGTGGTGGTAACCCACCATGTTTTCCCTGGTGCAGTACCTCATAGTTGACTTCCCCAACCCACCATGTGACCTTGAAGGGCTCTTGTTGGTTGGCAGTAATCACAAGTTATTGCAAGCTAGAGTTGGGGGTTCCAAGTGTTTTATCTCCTGGTACAAATGAAGAGTTTGGTTCCAAAACACTCCAAGCGCCATTAAAATAAATTGAGTTTCTGCTAAAATAAGCTTGGCATTTGATCGCAATTCAAAGTTCCAAAATCAATTTTATACAAAATGTGATATCCACCACATTTTTCTGCATTGAATATCTCCTTTCTTTTCAAAATATGACAAACGCCACTACTGATTTTCAGCAGAACGTGTTATCTCTGCTCTCAACCAATCACAGCGCACCATTCAAATACGGAAACAGTAATAACCCCTCCCACCGACTGTCAACATCATGGAGAATCCCTGTCTTTTAGTGAGATTTTGAACTCGATAAATGAATAACGGTGATGGAATCAAACATTTCTTATTTTAATGTTTTATATTTTTATTCCAGTAGAGAAAGTGGTCCAGTGTTATTTTCTGATTTGAGCCCCTGATTCCTCCTGGGTGGAGATATGACACTGTATATATATATTGATGCACTGCCTAAAAACGCAGCTCCCGATGAGTGTGTAATGTGTGTAAAATAGATTGTTGCTTGTAGATGACGAGATGAATGTAATGTGGGACAATCTGTGGTCCAATAGAAGAGATTGTCCAAGTTCAGAGGCTGTCATATGTGATCAGCTCTACTTCTTGTTTCTAGTTATATTTAAAACTAAAAAAAAAATAATGTTTTTATTGATGTAATGGATATATCGCATTTTGGGGGAAAAAAACAATTAGTTTTTGAAATAAAATTTAAAAATCAAAATCTTGATTTGTATTTTTAATGTTATTATAGCTTCTTAGTGTTATATTAAAGTTTCAAACAGAACATCGTGGTTTTCCTGCAACTACTTTTTTGGGAAAGAAAATACCTTTTTCTCAAAGTTTCTTACAGTGGATTTATCGCGGTTTGGAACTCTTCAGATTGTCTCAACAGGAAACGCCCTTCATGTTGCCATTGGAGCCAATTCTCCCATGATAAGAGACTCGCGTGTGGAGTTCCAGAGGTTTATATATCACAGCTGTGTGGACCAGATCTACAGGATGTGTTCTGATATTAAAATTAAAAAAGTAATTTCCAATGTTTGTTTATCTACAGAACCCCAAAACAGGAACCAGAAAACAGCTGCAGAAATTTGATAGAGTCCGTATTCCAGGTGTGTTTGTATGTGTTTTGTTGTGTAATTAATATACACAATTTTTAATTTGAAATGATGGCAGTAATTTACAGTTAACAGTTTACAGTTACAGCAGCATTATGGGTAATCGGACAAAACTGCATTTCAGTCTGTTTCAAAATCAGCTTCTGACTTACAAAGTACTGATAATGGAGACTCCTTATCTACATGTGAAATAAACATTTGTTTACTGAAAATGTCACCATATTAATGATTACTCACAGTTTTAATTGATTTAGTTGGAGTGTTTGCTGTACAGGTCCCTGTGAAACAGCTGTACATCAGCTATAGAAATGTATTAGAATGAGAAAATAAATCCAGTTAACCCCTTCTGACCAGTCAGAATCCAGAATTCAACAGCAACGTGGTGTAAAATCAGGTTATGTCCCATTTTTATTGATTTATTTAATTTTATTGCTTTTTTTTAAAATCACAAGCTGGAGCACAAAGTCATCACATTGGTGAAGAATGAACTGAACAATTTAAAGAAGCTACTGAGTGCTGATTACCCAGCATGCTCTGAGAGGGAGGAGAAAGCGGAGGAGGAGGATCTGGACCGTATTAGAGAGAGTGTGCTGAAGATCACACTGCGTATCCTGAAGAACCTGAAGCAGAAAGATCTCGCTCACCAACTGCAGATCAGTAAGAGCTTTAGATTATTACAATATTCTCTCAGTTTAAAGGAAACACACTGGGCCACTGGTCGATATTATCATACTGCTGTTTATCCTAATGACTACAGTTATTTCAACAAATAAACAACTCCAAGATAATCCGAGTGTTTTGGTTCTTTTCCATAATATTTATGTATTTATTAGGAATGTATGACAGTTCTTTTTTTTAATCGATATTGACTTTCACACTGTGTATATTGTTTATACATGAAAATAATGGCCATCACATTGTTCTGTTTGTTAGAGCTGGCCTCTGTATATCAGCGAAAACTCAAATCCAGACTTGGAGATAAATTTAAAAGGATAAATGAAGGAATCTCCCAGCATGGGACATCAGTACTTCTGAATCAGATCTACACAGAGCTCTACATCACAGAGGGCTGGAGTGAAGACATCAGTGATGAACATGAGGTGAGACAGATTGAGACAGTGTCCAGGAGACCAGTAACAGAGGAGAAACCCATCAAATGTAATGATCTCTTTAAATACACGTCCATCAGAAGTGTGCTGACTAAAGGAGTTGCTGGAATTGGAAAAACTGTCTCTGTGCAGAAGTTCATTCTGGACTGGACTGAAGGGAAAGTGAATCAGGACGTCACCTTTATGTTTCCACTTCCCTTTAGAGAGCTGAATCTGATGAAGCAGCAAAACCTCAGTCTGATGAATCTTCTTCATCAGTTTTTCCCTGATATTAAGGACCTAGAAGTAATAGACAGTGATACCTACAAAATCTTGTTGATCTTCGATGGTCTGGATGAGTGTCGATTTCCTTTAGATTTCCAGAACAATGAGAGATTGTGTGATGTGACCGAGTCGGCCTCAGTGGATGTGCTGCTGACAAACCTCATCAAGGGGAACCTGCTTCCCTCTGCTCTCCTCTGGATAACCACTCGACCAGCAGCAGCCAATCAGATCCCTCCTGAGAGTGTAGACCAGGCAACAGAGGTACGGGGGTTCAGTGATCCTCAGAAAGAGGAGTACTTCAGGAAGAAGATCAGTGATCAGAGCCTGGCCAATAAAATCATCACACACATGAAGTCTTCAAGAAGCCTCGACATCATGTGCCACATCCCAGTCTTCTGCTGGATCTCAGCCACTGTTCTCGAAAGAATGTTGGGTGACGCAGAGAGTGGAGAGATCCCCAAGACTCTGACTCAAATGTTCACACACTTCCTGATCTTTCAGATCAAACACAAGGGACAAAAGTACCATGGAACATATGACCCTGATCCTCAGCAGACCAGAGAGAGTATCCTGGCACTGGGAAAACTGGCTTTCCAACAGCTGGAGAAAGGAAACCTGATCTTCTATGAGGAAGACCTGAGAGAGTGTGGCATTGGTGTTCGAGAAGTGGCAGTGTACTCAGGGGTGTGTACTCAGATCTTCAGAAAAGAATCAGGACTCCACCTGGGGAAGATGTTCAGCTTTGTGCATCTGAGCATTCAGGAGTTTTTGGCTGCGTTGTATGCATTTCTCTGCTTTCTTGACAAAAACTCAACAAAAGAACAAACTACTGCTCTGTCTGGTCTTTTCAACACATCAGAAATGTCTGACTTCCTCAAAAGTGCAGTGGACCAGGCCTTACAGAGTGACACCGGACACTTGGATCTTTTCCTCCGCTTCCTTCTGGGCCTCTCAGTGGAGTCCAATCAGAAGCTCATTCGAGATCTGCTGCCACACACAGGAAGCAGCTCTGACTGCCAGAAGGACATAGTTGAGTACATCAAGTTCAAGTTTGAACAAAATCCATCTCCAGAGAGATTAATAAACCTTTTCTACTGTCTGAATGAGTTAAATGATGATTCACTCGTGAAAGAGATCCAAAGTTACATGAGCTCAGGACGTCTCTCTGAAGCTGAACTCTCACCTGCTCAGTGGTCTGCTCTGGTCTTTGTGTTGCTGACATCAGATGAGGATCTGGAAGTGTTTCAGCTACAGAAGTTCATAAAGTCAGATGAATGCTTTAAGAGGCTGCTACCAGTCGTCCAGCAAGCCACAACAGTTCTGTAAGTAAAACCCTGTGACACTTTACGGGGTTTGGGAGACTGTTGGGATGGAGACAGGCTGATTACTTTTGCTTTATTCAAAGTAGATTGCCTTTCAGATTTTCAGGTATAGGTCATGAAAAGAATTTTCCCGACACCCAATTATTTTTGTTTAGTGATCGAAAGCTACTGAATTCAAATCACAGACTTCCAATTTTATTAGTTTTTTTTAAAAATAGAACAATTAATGCATTTATCTCCATGTGTCCCTAAATTCTCTGCTATTTTTTCCTGCTTCACCATGACCCAATACGAGATACTACATAATGCATCATGTGGTGGGCTTTCCCCGTTCATGCAAGGCATTGTGGGATACAAATTTGAAACAGGAGAGGAAAACGGAGGACGTGAGTGTGCGAATGAAATGTGAAAGAGCGACTACAGTAACGGAAAGTGAGAAGAAAAGACGTTACGTTGTATATGAAGGAAAGGAAACGCAGGACCAAACTAATAAATATGGGCGCTCAGCGAGCACCTCGGTGTGATCAGCTGTTCGTTTAGCGACAGAATGATGGAACTGTCAGTGCATGCTCAAAGGTAAACCTGTAGATGGCAGTAATGCAACACTGTGGATGCCAGCTGCCGTAAAACCCAAAAGAAGAAGAAGGTAAACCTGCGCATGCGCAGACGGACTTCCTCTGTCTGCTTGACTGCGCCAAGCGAGCGATTTCATGCACATTATCTGCTTTAATCCCCTCAAATTAAATAACTTCCCAGCCACAGAATGGCCTGATATTTTGTGGGATATTACAGAAATAAACATATATCACAATCACCACATTTCAGACGGAACTAAATTTCACCGAGTTTATGAAATTGAAAGGCCGTCTCGCTTTAACTTTCAACTTGCACTTTTCAGCAGCTTTATTGTTTCACAGTCTCACTCTGACACACACACACACACACACACACACACACACACACACACACTCATCACTGTTAATCAGTCCCAGGTGTCCCTTTGCCACTCACCTCCCGCACCTTCACTCTCCATTCCCAAACTGATGCTTGACCACGCCTTCACTTCCACAAACTCAGTTCTCTATTAAACTCAGGTTTTGGGAGGGAGAGGAGCTGTTCTGATTGCATTTCACAGCAATACACCAAACTGCTCGTGATAATTTATTCTTCCTAAAGGATGTATTCGGGATGCATTGTTATTGATACTGGTATGCGGTGGCTACAATTATCGACAGTCCATAATTATCGACACCTTTTCAGATTTACCAATAAAAAACAAATTTTACAAAGGTGAGTTTCAGTTCCAACAGTTATTATTGGTTAATTAATTTTTTTTCAGTTTGTTGTAAATATCTACCACATATTACAGTATCAGTAGACATTTTTTTTTTTTATTTTGGTTCAAGGAATGAGATGCGACCTTTGACCTGGATGTTAATGTGGTTACAGTGTCGATTGCCTGTTGACATTTATTATTAAACGACAAAACTAGAAATTAATACAAACAACAATGAATGATTAACAAAATGTGATCTACGAAAATCCTGAGAAAGTGGAACAAAAAGATTTTCTGACGCAGGTTAAACATTATCAGTTCATTTGTTTACAAACATGAGAATTACTTCCTCATTTACGTAAACACCGACATCCATATATTTATGGGTGATTCTTAGATTATGTGCACCTTTGGCCTTGTGAAGTTGAGTGAAAAAAAGACTATCCAATTTGAACTCACACAGATTCATATGTTTAAATAACCATTATAGTATTGAGATCCATAAGATTTCAAACTAAATTTACAAGAATAATTGTTATTTTTCACATTTTACCTGACCCGGAATAAACAACTGTCATTTCCACCACATTTCAATTAACAGAAATAAATAAACAGTGCAATAATTTAAACATCCCAGGATCCTTCTAGGACCATTAGTTTAACTAGTTGTACCAGTTACCAGTATTTACAACAATCATTAATTTCTGAATGATGTAAATTAACAGTTCTAAGGATCAAATGCTGAAAGGTACATTTTCCACAGCGTGAAATTCAATATTACTTTGAGGAGGTCCTTGTAAATAATGAATAATCTGTCTTGTTACATAAAGTAAGGCAAACCATCAAGAAATGTATATGTGATTTTAATATGAACTGACTAGTTTTTGGAAATTTTCTGAAAAATATGTGTGGTGATGGAAATGACAAGCTGTGATGGAAATTACATGGTGTTGTGGAAATGACAATGACTTAACACATAGAGAACATGTAGATATATTTATTAGAAAAAAATGTCAATCATTCAACTTCGTTTTACAACACCATGTGAAAAAACTGAGCACACCTGTCCACTTCAGTGTTGCGGTTAACATTTAAATTATGGCTTGTTCAAAAAATCTTCAAACTTTCACAGAACCGTAACAGTACATGCTGTAAATAACCCAAAAACAGGGGGTTGGCAGCAGTACTTCAAATAAAAGATTATTTCAGTAACTTTCGTGTCATAGACAACTGTTTTTTTGTTCTCAATCTGTGTGTGTGTGTGTACTGAGGAAATCAATGAACTCTTGACCTTAATTCTTAACAATACAAAAAACTTTTAACTGCAGTATAAACTACTGTATTTTGCAACTGTGTGTATGAGTATGTGTGTGAGTGTGAGTGTCTGTGTGAGACAGGGAGAGAGAGAGAGAGAGAGAGAGTGTTTTATCTCTGTTCAGAGCTCCATTTTATGAAGTGCCTCACAGATTTCTTTCCAAACGGGCACAAATTAAAGGAATATATTCACTTTCAAAATCTACACCACTCATTTATAATCTGAAATGTCATTTCCACCACATACTGTCTTTTCCACCACAGATGGCAGTGTGGTGGAAATGACTGTGGTGGAAATGACATTTCTACATTTTTTTCATGAAAAATGGATGATGGCTTCATTGATTAGCTTTGAATTGATAGTTAGCATTTCATGCATGCAACATTATTCTTTTTATGCAAAAATTGCAATCTTTTTCAAAACAACAATGGAACTACAGCATGTTTGGAAATGACATACAATAAATATATTTGCTGATCAAGCAATATTTACCTTGATTTTTCTTCAATAGTTATGGGTGGAAATTTAACTGGCCTCCATGTCCAACATGTGCTCTGATGTCACTTCACATTTCCATGGAAACTACCCAAACAATCTTTCACAATAACTTTTTTAAAGGGAAAGTAGGCATTGTGGTGGAAATGACGCCAATGGTGTGTGACAGGTACATTTTGTATAAAATATAATATTGACAGTGGACTTAAATGAAATATTACACTATATTTTATTTATTTTAGTCTTTCTTAATTTAACTGCATCAACATTTCTCATATAACTGATACTTTTAACCTTTTTTTGCATTGTTGAGGTTGGAAACTCTGGGGGTGTGACAAGGGAAAAACAGTGATTTTGCAACTTCCAGGGGGGTGAAAAGTATTAAATTGTATTTAAGAGGTGGTAAATTTTTTATAAGAGTTTATTATTATCTTTTTCACATAGAAAGAGGAATTTGTCCAAAATTGCTATTATTTTTAAAAATATGACCAGAGACTCTAAAAGTGCACAAATTCTAAGAATCAATCAGGAATCAACTCTTTTTTTTTTCAGTGGAAGTTTGAGGAATTATTCATGCACAATTTATGTATTGAAAGTCTTCTACTTTTGCAACGGCCAAAAGATCGTTAAGGTGTCGATAATTGTAGCCGCCGCTCCAGTCTGATACTGTGTTGAGTTACATGTACTTGTCAGGGTGCAGGCACTTCCGGATGCAGTCGCAGGGGAGAGCGGGTGCATCGCGAACTGTGAACAAATCCAAATCGGGAAACTAGAAACGTAGTCAGGGACGAGTAAGAGTCAGTCAATCGGTGAACAGGATATCACAGATAAGGCAAGAGGACGAAGTTGAAAGTAAACGTAAACAGAGTTCAATAACGGGAAGTCAGGCAGATAGTCAAACGGCTCAGTAAAGTCAGGCACAGGGACACAGAACAATACTTCACAAATACTGAGAGTGAGAGCTGAGCTTACAGTGGGGCAAAAAAGTATTTAGTCAGTCACCAATTGTACAAGTTCTCCCACTTAAAAAGATGAGAGAGGCCTGTAATTTTCATCATAGGTACACTTCAACTATGAGAGACAAAATGAGAAAAAAAATCCAGAAAACCACACTGTCTGATTTTTAAAGAATTTATTTGCAAATTATGGTGGAAAATAAGTATTTGGTCAATAACAAAAGTTCATCTCAATACTTTGTTATATACCCTTTGTTGGCAATGACAGAGGTCAAACGTTTTCTGTAAGTCTTCACAAGGTTTTCACACACTGTTGCTGGGATTTTGGCCCATTCCTCCATGCAGATCTCCTCTAGAGCAGTGATGTTTTGGGGCTGTCGCTGGGCAACACGGTCTTTCAACTCCAAAGATTTTCTATGGGGTTGAGATCTGGAGACTGGCTCGGCCACTCCAGGACCTTGAAATGCTTCTTACGAAGCCACTCCTTCATTGCCCGGGCGGTGTGTTTGGGATCATTGTCATGCTGAAAGACCCAGCCACATTTCATCTTCAATGCCCTTGCTGATGGAAGGAGGTTTTCACTCAAAATCTCACGATACATGGCCCCATTCATTCTTTCCTTTACACGGATCAGTCGTCCTGGTCCCTTTACAGAAAAACAGCCCCAAATCATGATGTTTCCATCCCCATGCTTCACAGTAGGTATGGTGTTCTTTGGATGCAACTCAGCATTCTTTCTCCTCCAAACACAACAAGTTGAGTTTTTACCAAAAAGTTCTATTTTGGTTTCATCTGACCATATGACATTCTCCCAATCCTCTTCTGGATCACCCAAATGCTCTCTAGCAAACTTCAGATAGGCCTGGACATGTACTGGCTTAAGCCGGGGGACACGTCTGGCACTGCAGGATTTGAGTCCCTGGCGGCATAATGTGTTACTGATGGTAGCCTTTGTTACTTTGGTCCCAGCTCTCTGCAGGTCATTCACTAGGTCCCCCCATGTGGTTCTGGGATTTTTGCTCACCGTTCTTGTGATCATTTTGACTCCACAGGGTGAGATCTTGCGTGGAGCCCCAGATCGAGGGAGATTATAAATGGTCTTGTATGTCTTCCATTTTCTAATAATTGCTCCCACAGTTGATTTCTTCACACCAAGCTGCTTACCTATTGCAGATTCAGTCTTCCCAGCCTGGTGCAGGTCTACAATTTTGTTTCTGGTGTCCTTTGACAGCTCTTTGGTCTTGGCCATAGTGGAGTTTGGAGTGTGACTGTTTGAGGTTGTGGACAGGTGTCTTTTATACTGATAACGAGTTCAAACAGGTGCCATTAATACAGGTAACGAGTGGAGGACAGAGGAGCCTCTTAAAGAAGTTGTTACAGGTCTGTGAGAGCCAGAAATCTTGCTTGTTTGTAGGTGACCAAATACTTATTTTACCGAGGAATTTACCAGTTAATTCATTAAAAATCCTACAGTGTGATTTCCTGGATTCTTTCCCCCCATTCTGTCTCTCTCATAGTTGAAGTGTACCTATGATGAAAATTACAGGCCTCTCTCATCGTTTTAAGTGGGAGAACTTGCACAATTGGTGGCTGACTAAATACTTTTTTGCCCCACTGTATATGGAGAAGGTGATAGCAGGTAGACTGAAGATAGGTGATGTTGTTAGAACTCTGGTGACGAGGGTCGCTGTGGATCTTGGGAAGTATAGTCCAGAGTGGCCATGTGTGGAGGCTGCTCTGAACTCAGGTTTTCAGCGCCGTTACTGACAGTACTCCTAAAAAAGTGTCCAGTCCCAACATCTGATACCATGTGATGTAAGTTGTAGCACTAATGAAAAGATTAACAGGAAATGACTGTTCTTGACGCACTAAAATGATGAACGCTCAAAGCAAATCAGATTGAAAACCATTAAATATCAGGAGGCAGAGCTATCACATCTTCCTACAATACAAGTAACGCAATAAAAACATCTTTATTGTGTATAAACAGTGTATTAAATAGAGAGGACGGCTGAGCTGAGCACACAGAGCAGTATTGGCGAGTAGATCATTAAAAATGAGCACAAGCCGCTGGGAATTGAACACATACAAAGATATTCTGAGTATGGATTATTAACGTGAGCGGGCTGAATAAATACCGTGTGTGTGAATTACTAATACACTGAGTACTGAGAGACACACTTCCTTTTGTCAGGGTCGATACCTTGCTAGAGAGTCATGGTTCAGTTCTCCCTCACACTATCGATTAAATATACTGTTTAATCATCAAAACTCATCAGGAGTTCATTCTGAACAGGATATGACAGCAACCAGCACAGAGTGAAACAGTCGTGACGCTGTGGTCGTGGTAATGCCGTGAATATTCTGTGTACAGCAGTGATTTTCTGTCTTACAGCACAAACAGTTTTGTGTTTGTGTTCATGAAGGGCTCAGTGTTTTATGAGTTCCTCTGATATTTTCAGCTTTCAGGTGGGGATGGGTCAGGATTTTCAAATATTCACATCATTAAAATATAAAAAATTGAATAGTTTGTCATCATTGTCTTTCAAAATATATTTTCCCTTGTTTTTACTAGCACCAGGTAAAGTTAACATTCAATCTCTCTCTCTCTCTCTCTCTCTGTTCGTTCGCATGTTGGGGGGGGTGTTGGTGGTGAATCATTCTTTAAAGAATGGTCGAATAGTATTTTTGTTTGAAATGTCTCTCCCTCCTTTCAGGCTCAGTGATTGTAACCTGACAGAGAGAAGCTGCTCAGCTTTACACACAGTTCTCAGCTCTGAATCCTCCAAACTGACTGAGGTGGATCTGAGCAGTAACCATCTGGAGGACTCAGGAGTGAACCAGCTTTGTGTTGGACTGGAGAGTCCAAACTGTAAACTGGAGAAACTGAGGTGAGTTCATCTCTCCTATTGGGTCGACTTGATCTGAAGAATTGCTTATTGCAACTGATACACAAAGAATAAAGAGGAAAATAATTACAGAAATGTTTATTTTTAGATCTGTATTAGTGCATCTCAAACAATTAGAATTTTCGTGAAAAAGTTCATTTTCACCGATATTCACTGAGCCTGTGACTCATTGTTTTATTGTAAAATACATCTGATTATTTTTTTTAAAAATATTGGAAAAAAAAGTATTTCAAACTTCAAAAGCGACAAGTAAATGTAATAACTTTGCAGCGCAGACTTGTGTCACTTATTTAAGCCGAGTCACATAAAATACTTTTGTTTTGAAATCGATAAAATAAATCACAATTCCACCTTACCTTTGAATAGTTTTAGACCAAACTGCGTATCATCTTTAGTGCTTTTAGGAACAGCATTTTCTTTCAGCATTTGTAATTCTTCCTCACTTACAGTGACAAAGTCTATTATTGCAGGTCTATTATTGCTTCCATGAGCTCAAACAATTCTGACATAACAGCCTCTCAAGTCAAGAAAGTCAAGACTCTCCAGATAAAGTGGCGCCTGGAGGGTCTCATATTAATGCACATTGTAACACCTTCAATGCTAACACACTGCACCTCAGAAATCATGCAAAAGAGCTTGCATCAAGAATGCAAGAACACAAGATTGACATGTTTGGTATCCAGGAGCATAGGAGAGTCCACCCAAGTGAAGAGCTTAAGTTTGAAGTAGTTGAAGGTTTTCACCGAGTCACATCTGTATGGAGAGAAATAATCACAAATTCATCCCAAGGAGGGGTTGGACTAATGCTCAGCATTAGAGCGAGAAAGTCCTTCTGAAGCATAACCTCTGTCTGCAACTGTATTTTAGTTACTGAATTTAAAGGGAATCCTACTTGTACAGTCATACTTTGTTACTGTCCACACTCTGGACTCAGGAGGATCGGTCCACCCTGACTAAAAGCCAACTAGACTATATCATTGTCTGAAGAAAGTGGTGGAACAGTGTAATCAATACTGAGGCTTATAACAGCTTCAGCACAGCGGGCTCAGACCGTTGGGTCATCAGTATGAGTTTTAGGCTCAGCCTACACCAGCCAAAGACAATCCCTGCACCAAAGATTGACTGGAAGGCCTTTGCGGGAGATCCTACACTCCAAGCCCAATATACCATCGAGGTAAGGAATCATTTTGAGGCTCTTGACCTTGAAGAAAGCTCCACTGACTGCTACTCCAGATTTATTGATGCAAACAGAGAGGCAATGAAGCTTTTACCAACTGTTAAAAGCATCCTCTGACCACCCTAGCATACAAACAGCGAGGAAGGCAGTCAAAGAATGTCAAGTCAAGTTTATTTGTATAGCGCTTTTAACAATAAACATTGTCGCAAAGCAGCTTTACAGAATTTGAACGACTTAAAACATGAGCTAATTTTATCCCTAATCTATCCCCAATGATGAAGCCTTTGGCAACGGTGGCAATGAAAAACTCCCTCAGACGACACGAGGAAGAAACCTCGAGAGGAACCAGACTCAAAATGGAACCCATCCACATTTGGGCACCAACAGACAACATGACTATAACATTAACAGTTTTAATATGAAGTCAGTTTTGTTGATGTTTTAAACTCTTCACTGATGGAAACTTGAGTGCAAAACTCTTCATGACAACTGCAGTCCTAAAGTTAGCAAGTCAACTGTAGTCCTCAGCCATAAAAGCATTACTGTAAGAGTCCAGAGCATCCTCCAGGTGTGACTTTCAACTGTCACATGGGGCCGTCCTCCACAGGAGCGATGTGATGAGACTCAAACCAGACACAGGGCACCAGGATGGATCAGGCAGGTCCGAGGAGCAGAAGAGGTTCAGCATCTCGATCCCAGGACCGATATGTAACTCAGAGGGACAGATTTGAGGGGGAGGAGAGAGAGAGAGAAAACACAGGTTGTTAGGTATGCCCAATGTCACCTCAATAAGTAGGAACAGTATACATATTGCACCGAGTACAAGCAGGGACTCCGGCAACTAACTATGACAGCATAACTAAAAGGGGAGAGCCAGAAGGTAACACAGGCATGAGGGAGCCCTGGGACATAAAGCAGCAGCCACTACACCATCAACAAACTCGAGTGAGCAAGCGAGTGGGGGACTGACAGCATCCATACATCCCAGTTTACCAAAACACTCTGTCTGAGGATCCTCCAGATCTACACCTTTACCTGATAAACACCATTAACACAAGGCTTGACTAAACAGATATGTTTTCAGCCTAGACTTAAATGCTGAGACTGTGTCAGATTCCCAAACATTACTTGGAAGGCTGTTCCATAACTGTGGGGCTTTGTAAGAAAAGGCTCCGTCCCCTGATGTAGCCTTCACTATACGAGGTACCAGCAGATAGCCTGCACCTTTTGATCTAAGTAGGCATGGTGGGTCATAGAGGAGCAGAAGTTCACTCAGGTACTGTGGTGTGAGACCATTCAGTGCTTTAAAGGTCAACAGCAGTATTTTATAATCAGTAATAAATTTGATTGGGAACCAATGCAGTGTGGATAAGACAGGGGTGATGGGGTCATATTTTCTAGTTCTAGTAAGGACTCTTGCTGCTGCATTTTGAACTAACTGGAGCTTGTTTATGCACTTCTTGGGACATCCAGACAGTAAGGCATTACAATAATCCAACCTGGAGGTAACGAAAGCATGAACTAGTTTTTCCATGTCATGTAGTGACATTCAATTTCTTATCTTAGCAATATTTCTGAGATGAAAGAAAGCTATCCGGGTAATGTTATCAATGTGAGTTTCAAATGAAAGACTGGGGTCAATAATCACTCCGAGGTCTTTTACTGCTGCACGCGAAGAAACAGAAAGGCCATCCACACTCCACAACCTGAAAAGAGTTTGGACATCCAAGTTATCAAGAGGGTTAAAAGCCAGGATATTCACAGCAGCCATTAAATCCATCCTGCTCTATGGCTGGGAGGTCTGGACCCTGACCACTCCCCTTACGAAGTCCCTGGACAGGTGTTATACAAGAATGCTGAGGGCCATTCACAATATCAACTGGCAGCAACACATCACCAATCAAGAATTGTATGGAGACCTCCCTAAGGTCTCAGAGAAAATAGCGGCAAGGTGACTCAGGCTAGCCGGCCACTGCTTCCAATATCCAGAGATCCCAGTATCTGTAATGGTATTATGGGAGCCCACACATGGCAGAAGATGCCCTGGGCGGCCACTCAAAACAGTGGTGGATGTCCTCAAAGAAGATGCTGGAGTGGTCGACACCACTGAATTGAGGACCCTAATGATGGATAGGGAGGAGTGGAGAGTCCATTATTACAGTGGTGCTTGAAAGTTTGTGAACCCTTTCTATATTTCTGCATAAACATGACCTAAAACATCATCAGATTTTCACACAAGTCCTAAAAGTAGACAAAGAGAACCCAGTGAAACAAATGAGACAAAAATATTATACTCAGTCATTTATTTAATTATTGAGGAAAATGATCCAATATTACACATCTGTGAGTGGCAAAAGTATGTGAACCTCTAGGATTAGCAGTTAATTTGAAGGTGAAATTAGAGTCATGTGTTTTCAATCGATGGGATGACAATCAGGTGTGAGTGGGCACCCTGTTTTATTTCAAGAACAGGGATCTATCAAAGTCTGATCTTCACAGCACATTTGTGGAAGTGTATCATGGCACGAACAAAGATTTCTGAGGACCTCAGAAAAAGCATTGTTGATGCTCATCAGGCTGGAAAAGGTTACAGAACCATCTCTAAAGAGTTTGGACTCCACCAATCCACAGTCAGACAGACTGTGTACAAATGGAGGAAATCCAAGACCATTGTTACCCTCCCCAGGATTGGTCAACCAACAAAGATCACTCCAAGAGCAAGGCGTGTAATAGTCGGCGAGGTCACAAAGGACCCCAGGGTAACTTCTAAGCAACTGAAGGCCTCTCTCACATTGGCTAATATTCATGAGTCCACCATCAGGAGAACACTGAACAACAACGGTGTGCATGGCAGGGTTGCAAGGAGAAAGCCACTGCTCTCCAAAAAGAACATTATTGTTCGCCTGCAGTTTGCTAAAGATCATGTGGACAAGCCAGAAGGCTATTGAAAAAAATGTTTTGTGGACAGATGAGACCAAAATAGAACTTTTTGGTTTAAATGAGAAGCGTTATGTTTGGAGTAAGGAAAACACTGCATTCCAGCATAAGAACCTTATCCCATTTGGGCCTGTTTTGATGCATCTGGGCCAGGACGGCTTGTCATCCTTGATGGAACAATGAATTCTGAATTATACCAGCGAATTCTAAAGGAAAACGTCAGGACACCTGTCCATGAACTGAATCTCAAGAGAAGGTGGGTCATGCAGCAAGACAACGACCCTAAGCACACAAGTCGTTCTACCAAAGAATGGTTAAAGAAGAATAAAGTTAATGTTTTGGAATGGCCAAGTCAAAGTCCTGACCTTAATCCAATCGAAATGTTGTGGAAGGACCTGAAGCGAGCAGTTCATGTGAGGATACCCAACAACATTCTAGAGTTGAAGCTGTTCTCTACGGAGGAATGGGCTAAAATTCCTCCAAGCCGGTGTGCAGGACTGATCAACAGTTACCGGAAACATTTAGTTGCAGTTATTGCTGCACAAGGGGGTCACACCAGATACTGAAAGCAAAGGTTCACATACTTTTGCCACTCAAAGATATGTAATATTGGATCATTTTCCTCAATAAATAAATGACCAAGTATAATATTTTTGTCTCATTTGTTTAACTGGGTTCTCTTTATCTACTTTTAGGACTTGTGTGAAAATCTGATGATGTTTTAGGTCATATTTATGCAGCAATATAGAAAACTGTAAAGGGCTCACAAACTTTCAGGCACCACTGTATGCCCGACTGAGGTCGATGTTGTAGTAGTAGTAGTAGTAGTATGGTGACAAAGCGATTGGCTGCCATTTTGCCACATCACTCGAGGTGATTATCATTCCAGGTGACTATCTCATGAAGGTGGTTAAGATAATGCGAATAGTGTGCAAAGCATCAAGGTAAATGGTGGCTACTTTAAAGAATCTAAAATATCACACATTTTGTTTTTTAACACTTTTTATTTTCAACATAATTCCACATATGTTCCATTTGTTATTTCATAATTTTGATGTCTTCAGTATTGTGTTTAATATAATATTATGAATAGAAGTGCCATGTTTTCCAGTGTGCCAAATAGCTTCTTAATTCTATATTGTTTTCTAAGATGTTCACCCTTTTTATTCTCGATCCTCTTTGGCAACATTTTACACAGACTTTCAGACTGCAGTATAACAGAGGAAGGATACACTGCTCTGGCTGAAGCTCTGAGACGAAACCCATCATCACACCTGCTAGAGCTGGATCTCAGAGGGAACGACCCTGGAGCATCAGGAGTGAAGCTGCTCACTGATTTACTCCAGGATCCAGACTGTAAACTAACAACACTGAGGTGATTCTTCTATAAACTAACACAATTATATAAATATTAAACAT
Source organism: Neoarius graeffei (assembly GCF_027579695.1). Classification (NCBI taxonomy): domain Eukaryota; kingdom Metazoa; phylum Chordata; class Actinopteri; order Siluriformes; family Ariidae; genus Neoarius; species Neoarius graeffei. Next base: position 102,376,130 of record NC_083574.1, on the reverse strand, counting down.
AAAGGAATGCTGTACAAAAACTTGGATCGTTTCTTTGAAAAAAAAAGGATAAAGTTGATAATTGACTGTAATTTATGGTTTATTCGACTGGTCCTAATTTTTTCCCAGTGTGTGACAGACATTGGGCACTATCATTTAAATTTAAAGAGAAGTCATCAGGAAATAAGCAAAAGCAGCCACACTGTTCTGGTTAATGTGGGTCTATTATTCTGGAAACACCAAGTACAAAAACATTTTACTTTCTGCAGTTTGTTGAAACATCCTGCTGCACAAGAGGCCTGTACTTGGCTAAATTCAGTTTTAGATGAAAACCCTTTACTCCTAAAAGAGCTGGATCTGAGCATGAAGGAACCAGGAGACTCAGGGGTGAAGAAGCTCTCAGCTCTACTGGAAGACTCTCACTGTAAATTTCAGAAAATTCGGTAAGTATTTTTATTTATGCATCACTGTCAGCTGAGTTTTACTCACAGAATGTTTTCTAGTGGGACCTGCCATTAAGGATGACCCAAGTATGCACAAATATATTTTTAATTATAGATTTGTTTTTTGTTTTCTATAAGTGCTGACATAACATAATATCCTGTGTTTCTCCAAAGAAACCTCATAGTCCTTCTAGAAACACCTGGGTTCTGTTCCATCACTGGAAAGTGTTAAGCTCCTGAAACTAGAAAGGAACAGAAGAGTAGAAATGATCAACACGTTTGACCTTTTCAAATAAATCACTTGATTTAACCACTGAGACATAACAGACAAGACAAATTAAAAGAGGAATAAATGAATAGAATGATGTTAAAAATAACCTCTCATGACCCCTTATGACCCAGATGAACCCAGAATATGGACTTCAGTGCACATGAAAATAAAATGTCTTGTGTTTTCCATAATATCTGCACAATGAAGTATTAAGATTGAGTATAAAGCTCTGTCTACATCATATTTCATATCTAGGCTGAATAAAAGTAATCTGACTGTGGAGAGCTGTTCAGCTTTAGCCAGCGTTCTCAAATTAAAGTCCTGCAGTGTGAGAGAGCTGGACCTGAGCAACAACAGTCTGCAGGATCCAGGAGTCACTCAGCTTTCTGCTGGACTGAAGAATCCACAGTCTCCACTCAGAACACTGAGGTGAAGGAACATCTGAAATGATGTCTAATCCTTCAGTGAAGCATCAATTCAGTATTTTAATCTCTGAGTTTAAACGACTGCAGAATTATGTGTCATTAAAAAAGCAGTACATGTTCTACAGACTTTAATGCTGTTAATACATTTCTGAGTCTCCATATACTCTGTGTCCAAGTCTGGCAAAGAGATCAGGAAAAAAATAACTAAACTAGAACACAATATAATTAAACAGCATGTTTTGATTAAAAAATAGATTATTAGTTTTATTATATTTAACTAAAAGGTGTTTAAGTGTGTAAAAGTTCTATTCCAATGTAAACGTCTAATTGTAATTCTAAGGTAACTGTTAAAGAAAAGAATGAAAATATTGCGTTCTTATTGAACAAATGAGATGCGATCTGTTCATTGTGCTCCTTCTTTCCTTCTGCAGACTGTGTAACTGCAGTGTAGCAGCTGAAGGCTGTGCTGCTTTGGCTGCAGCTCTGGAAGAAAATCCCTCACAGCTCAGAGAGCTGGATCTGAGCGGGAATAAAGCAGGAGACTCAGGAATAAAGCACATCTCGAACCTCCTACAGAATTCACACTGCCTCCTGGAAACACTCAAGTATGTCAATGTCATTTCTTAAAAACATGACAAAGTGTCATGAAATGCTTTTATCCTTCAACACTATTTCTTTTACTTTTGAAGTCGTGCTCAGTCAAGCACTGAATTATTATAATATCAGTTTTTAATGACAACCCAGTAATTTGTACACAATCCATTAAGTGACCATCTAGAGTTAATAAATTAACAAGAAAAAAGATTAAATTCTCAATTTGTATACAATATCACATCTTCATTAATTTATTTTGTACATAAAATCAGAGAGTTGTGTGTTTTTGTGTAGACTTTCAGACTGCAGTATAACAGAGGAAGGATACACTGCTCTGGCTGAAGCTCTGAGACTAAACCCATCATCACACCTGAGAGAGCTGGATCTCAGAGGGAACGATCCTGGAGCATCAGGAGTCCAACAACTCACTGACTGCAAAACTAACAAACTGACACTCAGGTGATTCTTGTACAAGTAAACATCATATTAAATAAACAAATAAATAAATAAATACTGTGAAAAGAACCTTTCTCTTCAAATCCCTACAGGTTGTTGAAAAGTGCTGAAGCAGAGGAAGCCTACAACCTTCTTACTCGAATGTTCAGTAAAAACCCCTTACTGCACACGGAGCTGGATCTGAGCTACAGAAAATTAAAAGTCGTCAGAGTGGATCAGCTCTCGGCTCTGCTGCAGGATCCACATTACAGACTGCAGAAACTTACGTAAGAAACAACTATATACACATCGATCTCTATTTTCTGTTTTCACTCAGTTGCTGTTTTTACAGCCAGAAGCGACTGTATCCTTGCGGACTGTGCCTGTGCTGATTGGAAAGCCGCTGACAGTGAATTGTACTCACCTTACAACCTGCCGAGTCCCTGCCTCTTCGAGAAAACGCTGTTTTCATTGAAGCCCAGGCTTAAATATTCCATTTCTTACAGCTCAGTTTTGTAGATATTCACTAATTATGTCACACGGCTTTTATAGTAGGCCACAGCACTACAGCCACATTTCACCTCAACTCCTAATTATACACAACTGACTCAATTATTTTAAACATTTTACAGATTTTATATATTTACATTATTTTTCAGAAAAAATAAGAATAAACAGGTCAGTTGTAACCACTAAATGTGAATCACATGAATTTAACAGGCTACTATTTCATTTATCAAGACAACGTGACATCACACATCAGAGCTGATGCGAATATCCAATGAGGGAGGTTTCTGCTGCACAGAACCATTTCTTTGTTCGCTGGGAAAGAGAAAGATTCGGCTAATCCAGTGCTAGGATTAGCTGTGCTATAATTAAGCACTAAATAAATAAACTGAAACTAAAGACATGTTGAACACCTGAAAGGCTCCCAAAACTTCATTAGATATTCTTCACGCATGTTTACAAGCAGTGGTGAACCGTTACTATTAGAGCTGGGACTTCAGACACCAACACAGCAACAGGGTAAAGGATTCTGTAAGGGATTAGCGTCAGGCTGCCAGGTCGCTCTGTTGTATGAAGCTGTCGATGTTGATTTTAACTCAGTAAATTCCACAGGGGAATAAATCCTTAAGTCTGAGTGAAAAATACTGTAGTGAGCGTGCAGTGTGGAAGAAGAGTCTGGAGACAGAAATCTTAGTTTATTGGTCGTTAGCCTGTGCTACTTGCTCTCGATAGCACTGACTGCTTTATTAGCTTTCGCTAACACTACTGATGAACGCTACACCGGCTGGAAGGTGACTTCACTGCTGCGCTGATGGCGCCGATTCATGGTTAAATTCGCGTTGGCCTTCAAGAATGCAATTAAAAAGCAATTAAAGAATGAAAGAAATGAAATATAACATTTGAAATGCTGATATGTTTGGGCTTCTCTGAACGACTGGAAGGCCCTGACGCTTCCCCTCTGTTTACAAGAGAAAACCACACGAACCGACATTGAAAAACTAGAAGAGTGTGCATGTAGAATGATAATAATAATAATAATAATAATAATAATATTGGCTAACTAACTTCTTTCTTTGATGTTCCGCAACATTTAATGTAACTACAAATTGTTTTTTTTTTTTTGGCAAATTGCTGTGGTATGAGAAGAATAACACTCCAAGATGTGCTGTTATAGAAAAATAATCAACTTCAGGGTGAGAACAGTAACTCCACTTCATCACACCACCTTTGGCCCTTTTCCACTACCCTTTTTCAGCTCGCTTCAGCTCGCTTCAGCCCGACATGGCTCGCGTTTCGACTACCAAAAAACAGCACGACTCAGCTCGCTTCAGCCCTGCTTAGCCCCTAAAACTCGCACCGTTTTGGAGTGGGGCTGAAGCGAGCCAAGCTGTGCCGAGTGAGGCTGGGGGCGTGAGCAGACACACCCCTGTGCACTGATTGGTGAGGAGGAGTGTCCTCACATGCCCACACACGCCCCGCGAGCGCGCTGGGATCTGTAAACACCGTAAACCCGGAAGAAGAAGAATTACGAATTACGAGAATTTCTGAAGCCTTATGCGCCTCGCCTCATCTATACGCTCTTGCCAGTATCTGTCCGCGTTGTCGGTGACAACAAGCCACAGCACCAAGACCAGCAACACTAACGACTCCATGTCCTCCATGTTTATTGTTTACTATTCGGGTCGTGAGACTACCGCTTAAAAGATCACTGATGTCACTGTTTGCGCTGCTTAACGACATCACCTGACGTCCACCCACTTTCGCTAACTCCACCCAATGTGTCCACCCACTTCCAGCCAGCACGGTTCAGCGCGGTTGTAGTCGAAATGCAACTCCAACAGCCCCGCTCAGCCCGACTCAGCACGGCACGGCTCAGCCCGACTCAGCCGCGTTTGTAGTGGAAAAGCGGCACTTGTGTGTCTCTCTCTCTCTCTCTCTCTCTCTCACACACTCACACACACACACACACACACACACACGCGCACACAGTGGTTTATTCTTTAGTTATTGACCTTAATACTGTAACAGTGTTGAGTTCACTCTAATAAAGGACTAAATATCTTTTCTGTCTCCCTCTGCAGACTGTGGAACAGCGTCAGTGAGAAATCCTGCACTGCTTTGGCTTCAGCTCTCTGTACAAATCCATCATACATCAGAGAGCTGGATCTGAGTGGGTGTAAACTGGGAGACTCAGGAGTGGAGAAGCTCTGTGATCTACTGAAGAAACACGAGTGTAAACTGGAGACACTGCGGTGAGTAACTCAGGCTACGTTTACATTACGTACTGAAAAATGCTACCGTAGCGCTAATCGACAGCAGAGTCCATCGATTTATGCTACTTTGTCAAAAACTGCTCCCGTTGATTATCGGTATGATTTTTGTATATCTCCTAAAGATATAACTCTCAACAAGTTACGTTACATATTTATTTACATTACAAACCAGGTCACGTGTACTGTCCGAGCTTGGCTTGCATGTTTTTATTGACGTTTTTAAAGTAGCACATTTTGATCTACCAATATTCTCCATCAAATAATGCTCCCAGTAGATACACATTCTATTTTACACCTCCAGTCCCTCCAAGGGCGCTGTCAGAGCATGGGGAGCATGTTTTGATACTCTATTCTCATATTCTGAAATATACATTTCAGATTCCAGCAAAGTCACTCCTGCAAGGTAGCATGAAATGATGGGCGTGGAAACGGAGCTAAAAAAAAATGGGCCTGCGCAAAGACGCAGGGTAGCACATCTCGATAGGTAGCACAGTTTGATAGAACAACGGTACATTAAAGAGAATCATACTGTAATTCAACACAAGTTTTCTGACAGTAACACACACTGGCTCAGCACTAGTAAACAGCTGTAAACATCTGTCAGCACTAATACTGAACAGATGATGAAAACGTAGTTTAAAAACTGTCGTTATTTTTAACAGTTTTAAAAGAGGCTAATCTCATCTCATTATCTGTAGCCGCTTTATCCTGTTCTACAGGGTCGCAGGCAAGCTGGAGCCTATCCCAGCTGACTACGGGCGAAAGGCGGGGTACACCCTGGATAAGTCGCCAGGTCATCACAAGGCTGACACATAGACACAGACAACCATTCACATTCACACCTACGGTCAATTTCGAGTCACCAGTTAAAGGACCCATGGCATGGTGGTTTGTTGATGCTTTAAATGGGATCGTGGAGGCTTCCGGATGTTATATCCGCAGCCTTTCTCGAAATGAACCCTCAGAACGTAGATATAGCCTCCTGGAAGAAAGCCCCATTTCAGCGCTTTTCCCAGTGCGTCGTTTTGCTAATGAGAAGCATGGAGGCGGGGAAGTGTAGAGGGTGGGGGCATGCCATGGGGGGAGGGGCTGCCGTCTGCCTCCCAAGCCAGCCGAGAGCGCTCCTCGTCGGGCACGGCCAGGCGGGCGAATGCCCTGGTCCATCCAGCCTGTCTAAAAAAATGGTACAACTCGAGCCCATGGTAAAACTGGGACTTTGTCGGGGTTTTTTCAGCCTGAGGCCCATGCACTGTAAAAAATGTAACTTGCAAAATTGTTGAGTGAAAAAAGGATTCGAAGTTGAATGAACAAATTTCCCATCTAATTGTTCAAGTAACTAAAAAAAAATAGTTGAGACGCCTTTCCTTCGCCACAAGTTCATAGGAATTGGAAAATTAAGTTAAGTGAACTTATATATTCAAGTGCTGATTGACACCCCTTAACCAATGCCACTGCGCATGCGCACTTCACAAGTTCGAAAGTTTCAATGGTCAGGTGGAGGGAGAAGTCCGTGGAAACTGACACGAGACGTTGTATAGGAGTATAGACTAAGGTTTCCTCAACAGAGGCCAGGGAATTCCCTCCTTGTATGTCGGTATTTGTTTCTGTTTGTGTTAATAATAGGCAAAGTGAAGTAGAACTTGTGTGTTGAGAGGTTTGTGTTAACTAAAAAATCTAATGCACACTAAATCTCATCTCATCTCATTATTTCTAGCTGCTTTATCCTGTTCTACAGGGTTGCAGGCAAGCTGGAGCCTATCCCAGCTGACTACGGGCAAAAGGCGGGGTACACCCTGGACAAGTCACCAGGTCATCACAGGGCTGACACATAGACACCCATTTACACCTACAGTCAATTTAGAGTCACCAGTTAACCTAACCTGCATGTCTTTGGGGGAAACCGGAGCACATGCAAACTCCACACAGAAAGGCCCTCGCCAGCCACGGGGCTCAAACCCAGAACTTCTTGCTGTGAGGCGACGGCGCTAACCATTACACCACTGTGCCACCACACACTAAATCATTGTTAAAAAAAAATAGTCAAGCCAACTTAAAAATGTAACGCAACCTGCTGCCAAAGGATTTTGAGTAAACTCAACTTAGAACCATGATGTGCCAACTTGCTCTTCTAAGTTAATTGCCATTATTATTTCAATTTATTTCAACTAAACAATTTGTTGGACTGAACTTCTAAAGGCAAGGCAAGTCAACTCAACATAAAATACTCTTCTATGTGAACTTAAAAGAGCACTTTGGGGCATCGTGGCTCAGGTGGATAAGGCGCCATACCATAAATCTGGGGACCTGGGTTTGATTCTGACCTAAGGTCATTTCCCAATCCCTCTCTCTCCCACTCATTTCCTGTCTCTACACTGTCCTATCCAATAAAGGTGGAAAAGGCCCCCCAAAAAGAATAATATTGGATAACAATGTTTTTTGTGCCAACTTGCTTTTCCAAGTTAATTGTAATGATTATTTCAATTTATTTCAACATCACAATTTGAGTGCACTGAACTTGCTAAATAAAGTAAGGTCAACATAAAATACTCATCTGTGTCAACTTCAAAGAGCAAGTCAGCACAACTATTTGGCCCAGAGTTGAGTTTACTCAAAATCCTTTGGCAGCAGGTTGCGTTACATTTTTAAGTTGGCTTGACTAATTTTTTTTTTTTTTACAGTGTGGTAAAACTGAGCAGTTTTACCATGGAGGAGTGGGGACTTTGCCGTTTCCTCCCCCCAACTTGCCCCTGGGAGAACCGCTGCCTCCACGGGCGGCCGGTACCGCTGGAGGGCCGCCCGCGCGACCTCGGCTCCCGACAAAAGATTGGATCTAGGGCTGACTTTCAATGGATCGCAGCGATGGAGCTGCTCTGCCACTCACGACACCCCGGCCCAGAATCAGGGAAAAATACCGCGCGCTGACGTCATTAAGGTGCGACGCGAGGAAATAAAATAAATTCAACAAATGTTTGGGTTTTTACTGAACAAACAAATAAAATGAACGAGTGACTTAAAAAAAAGAATGTGGGTGTCTTTGTAAAAACTGTTTTGATTGGCTATTATAATAGAGGTAGCACAGAGTACCTGGCTAACTGCAGGAAGCGGTTAGCTGCACAGCTAATGTAGCCATTGCAAACGCACCGATTTTAAAACACGGCAAAACGACGTAACAGTTATACACTTACTTGTTCGGTGTTTGTGGCTGATGCGGCAGGGATGCTTGGTACGGACCCAGGCTTCAGTGACAGTTGATGTGCAAAACCTGCCCTGTACTGTCCCAAGTTGTGGAAACATTCCTCAGGAAAATGCTTCCGACAAACATACACCGTCTTAGGTAGACTCGACGGCGTATTATTGAAGTAAATAAAATTAAGCCACTGCGTCTTCAGGGGCTCTCCCGTCGGCAGTAAAAACAGACTCTTTTCTGTGTTGTCACATCCATGTACAGCGCAATTTCCATGTTTCGCTCGCTTAGGTGATGCCATGTTGTGTCCTCTATGGTCTCCTCACTACAAGTGGGCGGGCAATCCATACAGTGGGTGAGAATCCAGAGGGGGGGCGTGGGGATCATCTCCCTTGCTGACGTAGTAAAGGGAAGAGCTTATCAACGCGCCGTTTTGATGCGCCATTCTCAAATGTTGGGCATAGTTTGGTTTACACATTATGAAATTTCTAGCCACTGGGGCGACTTAAGAAGGTCAGAGGAACTCATTTTAACGTTAAAAACCTCAGAAAGTGAAAATTTCATGCCATGGGACCTTTTAACCTAACCTGCATGTCTTTGGACTGTGGGGGAAACCGGAGCACCCGGAGGAAACCCACGCGGACACGGGGAGAACATGCAAACTCCGCACAGAAAGGCCCTCGCTGGCCACGGGGCTCGAACCCGGACTTTCTTGCTGTGAGGCGACAGTGTTAACCACTACACCACCGTGCCGCCCAAAAGAGGCTAATATTACCCAAAATAATATTTACATTTATTTACATTTACGTCATCATTCCATCCTTTACACTTCTATCTTACAAATAAGAAAAGTCACAGCAGCTCATGTGGCAGAGTGTGATTTGACAGATAGGAAAAAGACTTGATTTAGAGAAAAGACTGAACACGTCATTTATATTATAGAACTGCCACTTTATAGAAATTTCAGTGATCTAATTCACTCCTGCTGAGAATAAATTCACCAGCAGATGGCGCTCTCACATAGGAAGCTTGCAAAGAGCTGACATCAGAACGAAGTGTTGCCAATGAATGAATGTCCGTGAATGAGAGCGCTATCTGACCTGCTGCATCTTTGTGTATTCCCAACAGGTAAATACACTCAAAACATAATTCTGTAAACAGTAACACTTATAGGAGCGCAGATAGCGGCCTGTGTAATGGTTGTAATGGGATTAGCAATGAGTTTTCCTGTCAGTTGTTTGTGGTGCAGCGAGGGCGGCCAGTTAACGGTCACCAGTGAAGCCACTGAGTGTTTGGTACAAAATCACCTGTCAGCTAAATGAGGAATGCAGTTTGGAGATGGATATGTAATGTATGAGGTTTACTGTGAAATGTGCTGGTAATGAATATGTTTACCGTAGCCTAAACATGCTAGTAATGAATAGTGCAGGTAGTTGGGTTTGGTTCTGTGTTTCCCTCAGCCCGAATGAACGAACGTTAGCTAGCCTAATGCTAATCGCGATTGCTAACTCTTAGCATTTAAGCATTACAGTAGAGGGAACTGGTCTGTATGTGGTTGCTGAGGGAAGGATATACCAAGACACGATTGTTCTTTAAAGTGTTATGTGTCACACTATTTCTGTATCTATTTTATTGTTATTCCCTGTTGAGTGAGAAATGTAAATTGAATGGCAAGAATATAAGCGAGACACATGCTGTTCCGTGGTGGGAACGTTACAAATGCGCGTGCAGGCACAGGAACACACACACTCACTCACTCACTCCGCGCGCACACACACACACACACACACTCACTCCGCACACACACACACACACACACACACACTAGATCTTCTCCCAGTAGACACTAAGATTGATCTGCATGTTTACTATGTAGAGAGAGACATGATTATTGATTGAAATGCAGACTGTTATTGTTGATGTAAGATGTTGAATTTGGTTACTGGTGAAATACTTCCTTTTAATGGAATACATGTCCATAGAGAGTGAATGCACACACAGTATTTTGTCTATTGTAAGGGACCAGAACGTGGCATATGATCAGTTGTATGTTAAGTAACACCTATGTTATTATTTACAGTTAGTATGGAATCCAATATGAAAGAGCTGACATCAGAACGAAGTGTTGTCAATGAATGAATGTCCGTGAATGAGAGCGCTATCTGACCTGTTGCATCTTTGTGTATTCCCAACAGATGATATTTCATTAAATATGTTACTCCAGACCACAGTGTCATTTTTTGGGACCCGTAACACTCACAAAATACACTGAATTATCAGTCTAGTGATTGGCATAAGGTCCAAATAAGTCAGAAAAAGGCAGCATGCAGCTTCAATAAGTGTGTGTGTGTGTGTGTGTGTGTGTGTGTGTGTTTTCTGGGGGGCAATGTAACCACTGAACAATACTCCCTTACTGTACAGTACATGAGATAACACTTGGATAAAAGGAAATCAGAATTTAAAAAAAAATTCACCTCAGGTCTCTTTTCTTTTTTTCTGTCCTGATGGACTAAATGCCGTTTCCTTTCTGCAGACTGAGGAACAGCATCAGTGAGAAATCCTGCACTGCTTTGGCTTCAGCTCTCTGTACAAATCCATCACACATCAGAGAGCTGGATCTGAGTGGGTGTGAACTGGGAGACTCAGGAGTGGAGAAGCTCTGTGATCTACTGAAGAAACACGAGTGTAAACTGGAGACACTGCGGTGAGTAACTCAGTGATAAAACACACGAAGTTTTATAATAATGCAGAACAAGGGCACCTGCTAGTGGGGGGACTGGTGAAGATAAACTGCCCTTTAGGTGTGAATGAGTGTGTAAAAGTGTGTGTTCATGGAGCCCTGCAATGGACGGTACATTAAAGAAAACCATCCTGTAATTCAACACAAGTTTTCTGACAGTAACACACACTGGTTCAGCACTAGTAAACAGCTGTAAATATCTGTAAACATCTGTCTGCACTAATACTGAACAGACGGTGAAAACTTAGTTTCAAAACTGTCGTTAGGGGGGGATGACGCACTGAGACTATCGCGAGACTCCGGGTGAGATCCAACATGGCGGCGCACTGAATACCGTTTGTAAACACAGGACTACAGAAATACTTTCAATCCAATTCCTTCCGCATAAACTGGATATAACATCTCAACAAGAACTGAACTGTCTACCTACCTTTTCCGATGGCCACCTCTTCATTCCGGGCAACATGACATCTGAACCGACCAAGAAACGTCCAACACGCGACTGGTCTACCGAGACAGACTCAGACACGGAGCACCACGCTACCACCGACAGCAATACTACAGCTATCTACACATCCATCGAGGTCAGTCTACTGGAATCCATCAACAACAAACTTAAAATTCTTGAACTCCTCCACGCAGATATTAAAGACCTAAAAGCAAGTCTAGAATTCTCTCAGTCACAGATCGACACACTTGTACTAGAAAACAGTGAACTCAAAGGAAACGTCACTAATCTATCCACCCAAATAACCCATCTAACCAACGAAAACAAAATCATGAAAGAACAAATATTAGACCTACAGTACCGTAGCATGCGTGACAACCTTATTTTTTCAGGAATACCACTACCAACAGCCACTCCCGACAACCCAGAGAAAGCAATCCAAGACTTTATGCAATCATCCCTAAAAATTCCACCGGAGACAGTTAACAGGATCACTTTCCACCGTGTCCACCATCTGACCTCCAAAGACAGTAAGAAACCACCTCCAATAATAGCCAAATTTGAACATTATAAACACAAAGAACTGGTTAAAAGCAATGGAAAGGAATTGAAAGGCACATCATTCGGACTAAACGATCAATTCCCCAAAGAAATCCAGGAACGAAGAAGAGCCCTCTTGCCCATAATGAAACAACTCGGGCAAGAGGGCAAACGCGCCACACTGTCTGTCGATAAACTGTATGTCAATGGAACAATCTACCGCAACCGTAATATCACTACCTGGCTATAGCAGCTCACTCGCCATTATCCATTTAGATTCAATTCACTCACCCCTCTTGCTTACATACTGCTGCTTACTGATGCTAACGTTAATAATATTGCCTATAATTGCCTTCTGCCTCTTTCTCTCTCTTCCTCAAGCTCACTCCATCTCTTTTTTCTCTATCTCTTTTTTGATCACTTTGCTTAATGTTATTTGTTTATATGTGTTAGCTACATGTATGTCTTGTCTATTTATGTCCATTATGCATTTAGGCTCAGCCAATACTGTGATTCTTATGTCTATAATGCTAAACAGAAAATGACTTCCATTTCATTCATATTTTCTACTTTTCTCCCTCCTCCTCCCCCTTACAACCCAAATACTTTCTGTTATACACACCTACCCCTTTCCCTCCACCTCTCCTCCTTAGCTCGTATCAAGGCCTGCACATACACCCTCACACACTCACAGCTCCACCTCTCATCTCACATTTTTATCTTCAAGACCATAACATGGCACCACTTACAATCTTGACTTGGAACATTCGTGGGATTGGGTCTCAGGCAAAGAGAGTCAAAGTCCTAAATCATTTGGAAAAACTACAAGCTGACATATGCCTCCTACAAGAAACTCACCTCTCAGATTTAGATTACACCCGCATCAAATCGGCACAATTCAGTCACCTATATTCAGCACATTACAACTCAAAACAGAGGGGAGTTTGTATTTTGATTAATAAAAAAATCTCATTTACTCATAATACCACTATCACAGACACAGAAGGACGTTTTATCATTATAAACATCTCAATTAAAAGTGCCCCTATTGCAATAGCCAATGTTTACGGACCCAACACAGATGATTCTGCTTTCTTTCAGAAGTTTTTTTCTTCACTCTCCAATCTCTCCGACTGTCCTATCATACTTGCAGGTGACTTCAACACAGTTTTAGACCCCACAATAGACAAATCTGATCACTCCCAAAACAAACGTATCTGGCAATCCACAAAAACAATAAAACAGTTCATGAGCGATTTTGGTCTTGTCGATAGTTGGCGGCTTCAGCACCCAGACTCCACTGACTACTCTTTTTTTCTCAGCAGTCCACCATTCTTACTCCCGCATTGATTTCTTCCTAACTAGCAACTCCATTATGTCAAATATCGCTGAATCCACAATACACCCCATAGTCATCAGTGATCATGCCCCTGTAACAATAAAATGGAATAGAACCTCTCCACAGTCATCTAGTAACAGATGGCGCCTGAACACATCCCTTTTACAAGACCCTAAATTTAACAGTTTTATTAGGAGAGAGTGGGCATGCTTTCTAGAAATGAACGATTCCCCTGGATCATCTCCTTCCCTTTTGTGGGAGACAGGAAAGGCAGTGCTTAGAGGCAGAATAATCTCATTTTCAGTACACAAAAAAAGGACAGAAAAAGAACAGGAAACTGAACTAAACCATAAAATTAAGCAACTGGAGGAAATTAACGCGACCCACCCATCTCAAGAAACACAAAATGAATTAAGAAAGTGCAAATCCAAACTAGATGAAATACTTAAACACATACAATTTATGATCCGTCGATTAAGGCAAGAATCCTTTCATCACAGCAATAAATCAGGTAAATATTTAGCAAATCAAATTAGACGCAACAAAGAAAAAGCAACAATTTCAGCCATAAAGAACTCAGCAGGGAAGCTAACCAGCTCACCTGAAGAAATTAACCAAGTTTTCTACAATTTCTACAACAAACTATATTCTTCTGAAATAAACCCCAACCAGGAATCCATTGACTCATTTTTCAATAATATCAATTTACCACAACTAACCGAAACGCAAATAAATAAACTGGAATCACCTATTATTCAAGAGGAACTGTTTTCAGCTCTGAAACACATGCCTAACAATAAAGCACCAGGACCGGATGGATTCCCCGCTGAGTTCTACAAACAATTCTGGTCCATTTTGGCTCCACTATTCATCAGGATGATCAATGAATCAAAAGAAAATTCAAAACTACCAGCTAGCACTACCTCAGCAACAATTTCACTCCTCCTCAAGCCCAATAAGGACCCAACAATTCCATCTAGCTATCGACCAATTTCTCTTCTCAACGTTGACAATAAAATAATCGCCAAAGCTTTAGCACGTAGGTTAGAAGAGGTCACCCCATCCATTATCCATCCGGACCAAACTGGTTTTATCAAGGGTAGAATCTCAACCTCCAATGCTCGCAGATTATTTAATATTATACACTACTCCTCAACCATACAAGAAAATACCATTATAGCAACTCTAGACGCAGAAAAAGCATTTGACAGGGTCAACTGGAATTTCCTGTTCTCCACATTAGGGAGGTTTGGTTTTGGGGAATCCTTCATTAATTGGATCAAAATTCTATACACATCACCTTCAGCTACAGTAATCACCAATGGACTAACATCACGTAGTTTCACTTTGCACCGGGGGACTAGACAAGGATGCCCACTCTCTCCTTCACTATTTACCATCTTCATTGAACCTTTAGCCGCCGCCATCCGACAGAACTCCCTCATCAAGGGAGTTCAAACTCCAAATTTACATCACAAAATTAGTCTCTATGCTGATGATATCTTACTTTTCTTACAAAATCCCCCAACATCTGTACACGAAACTATTGAACTGATCAACACATTCTCCACCATTTCTGAATATTCTATCAACTGGAACAAATCTGCAATCCTCCCATTACATTCCAACAGCTGGGATGTGTCGGCCCACTCATCACCTATTCCCCTATGCACCAATTATATCACATACCTGGGGATAAGGGTTTCCCCCAAGCTCTCAGAGTTGTTTGGTCTAAATTTTACCCCCCTACTCAATTCAATAACTGATGACCTCCAGCACTGGATGAACCTTCCACTATCCATCATGGGCAGGATATCGGTTATCAAAATGACAGTTTTACCCAAAGTTAATTATTTACTTTCAATGATTCCTATTCAGCCTACCCAATCCTGGTTTAAATCACTAGACTCTACAATCATTAAATTCTACTGGAAAAACAAGACACCAAGAATCAAACTGACCACACTTCAAAAACCTAAAATACTAGGTGGTCTAGAGGCGCTACACTTCTACCATTATGCACTGGCCAACCAGCTTCAATACATTTACAAATGGATACATCCCACCTCACTTGAATTCACCTGGTTAGACCTAGAACAAACCATTTGCAAGGATATTCAGATCTCAGACTTACCTTTCTGCAGCCAGTCAGTCAAAAAGCATCCATCTTTCAAAGCTCCAACCATAGCATCAAGTCTGACAGCCTGGTGGAATAAAAAACCACTCAACTTTCTCACATGGATAGGCAAGGGTATCACTCATCTTCATCATATCATCCAAGACAATAGACTGGTCTCTTTTCCCTATTTGGTCCAGAAGCATGGCATTGAGGGTAAACACTTCTTACAGTATCTTCAAATTAAATCAACTATTCAAGCAAAATGGAATATTCAGATACCTAATTTAGACATCCCCCCCCCCACAAATCTTGGAACTGATTAACATCCCCTCCCCTCAAAAAATCCTTTCCAAAATATACAAAATTATATCACAATCCGAAAAAACTTTAAGCCTTCCATACCACAATTGGGAATCAGACCTGTCCATTACTCCTGATGCCGGCTTCTGGACCCAAATCTGCAAAAATATCTATCTAATGACTAAAAATGCCAATCTTCAACTAATACAGTACAAGGTACTCCACAGATTTCACTACACTGCACAGAAACTGGCAAGAATGGGTTTTGGCTCCGACACGTGTTCCCACTGCATGCTAAACACCCCGGACACATACATCCTGGCATTGCACCCCAATCCATAGGTTCTGGATAAAAGTCACAGACTCGCTCACCTCTATCCTTGGCCATCACATCCCAGCAACTCCTTCCCTCTGCATACTAGGAGATACATCTTCAACCAACCTTAACACCACAGACAATAAATTTCTTCTAGTAGCACTAACTGTCGCCAAGAAAACAATCCTCATGAACTGGAACTCAAAGAACTCAATCCACATTACCCATTGGAAAAACCTGCTAGCAGATTATATATCATTGGACAATCATACCTCTCCCAACTTACTCCACACTCAGAATACACACTCCCCTTGGTCATCTTACCTCACCTTTTTACAGACTTGACCTGCCCCTCTGTGCCTGAGATCCAGTCCCAACGCCACACTCAAATATCCTTCCATAATCGTTAATACTTAGCCATACATATTAGGGAAGGGAGGATGGAAGCTGGAATCTTTTATCTCTGTTTATGTACTTCATTTATTAATTTTTCCCACCACTCCCTCCCTCCCTCTGCTACCGTCTTCCCTCCCCCACTTCATCTACTCTTGTTATACCTGGGCTTCTGGGATGGCGTGGTCAGCCCCATCCTGTCTGGCTGTCAGGTGGGACTGGCGTTGGTTGGTGCCATTGGGAGGGTTGATGGGTCAGGGTTCCCCTCCGGGTTAGGGTCCCGAGGTTCTCTCGGCGCCCCGCCCACCCCACGCATGCACTTTGATACCTACCTATTCTTGGTATTGCACAGCGTGCCTTATCCTCTTTTAAATGCTCTACACATTAGGAAGCACACACCATTTGTCCACCTTCAATAAGAACAACATGATAGACTAGGGCAGGGGAGGAGTGCATGTGGGAAACCTCTGCAGGTGCTTCGCTGCACTCCTTGCCTCTTTTAATGCAAATACATCTTAGAGGAGGCTTATATCTTTGATTACATAGGGTGTGGGGGGCGTGTAGGTGGAGATCTGGGCAGGTTTTCACCCTGCATGCCCTCTTCTTTTAATGCAGTACATTTTAGAGAAGGCACACATTCTTGTCATATACAGTCATATATAGGATAGGTAGGGCGTGTTGTGCGGAGGTTATGGGGGGCTGGTGTCGGTGTGTGGGGCGTCCGGGCCCGGAGCCCTGCCTCATGCAGTACCTCCCCCTCCCCTCTGTCGTCCCATCATGATTTAGCTTGGGCAGGGGCGGCTGGCACCATAGCCATGAACAGGTGCTCAGGTAGTCATCGTAATTAACTATTAAATAACTATTATTTTTAGAATTACTATCTATAAAAAATTTACTAACACAAATGATTAGCAAATAAAATAATACTCCCCCCCCCCACCACCACCACCACTCTCCTTCATTATGATCCAGTTTCCTTCTCCCTGCCCCGACACAGACCAGCACTGCTTATATACACTCACTCTCTCACACACACACACACACACACACACACACACACGTGCTCACTATCACAAACTCCGCTCCCCCCCAACATATACACACTGTCCCTCCACCCATAACTCAAGGCCCAAAACCCCTCCAAATCCCCCCCACCTACCCTCCTCTATCTCACATGCACATTCATTACCCCTAACCAACCCCACCCATCCTCCCCTATTCAGCAATATAGCTCTTGTTTATCTTTGTCGAATTTGTCTCCATGTGTTCTGTTACATCTCTTTAACATATTAGTAGTATTGTCCAGCCTTTGAAATTGTTGTTAATGTTACGTCAGTGCTTCTGTTGTATGTCATGTGTATGTATTGATTTGTTTCATTCTGTCCTTCTTACTTTGTATTTGTTTGTATTTGTTAGCAAATAAAAAAAAAAAAAACTGTCGTTATTTTTAACAGTTTTAAAAGAGGCTAATATTACCCAAAATAATATTTACATTTTATTTACATTTACTTCATCATTCCATCCTTTACACTTCTATCTTACAAATAAGAAAAGTCACAGCAGCTCACAAAAATACACTGAATTATCAGTCTAGTGATTGGCATAAGGCGCGGCACGGTGGTGTAGTGCAGTGTTTCTCAACCACTGGGCTGCAGCGCATTAGTGGGCCGCGAAGCGACATCTAGTGTTCTGTGAATTTTTTTCAAGTTGAAGCTAATTTTTAATCTTTAGGGTACAATTGCTGGGTTGAATCTGACGTCACATCCACCTCATTAAGCTACAGTCTCACTACAGCTCGCGGTGCTTTGCGACGGGTTATTGATGAAAATGAGGCATTTTGATAGCGACATACATGCGAGCTAAAAGTTGTGGTCACACAGTCGGTGAACACTTGACTGTCACACCTTTGTGCACTTAAGCCTGGTGCAGCTCGAGCGGCCGCGTGCACTCACGGAGCGCGTTGTGCGCGTGATTGGGACCCAGTCGTTATGGGGAACACCTGACGCTGATTTGAGTGCAATCAGCACGCACAGATACGGAAGCTGTTTTCACAGAGGCTTTGCGAAGTGTTGTCATCATCACTGTCCAATTTGTTTCTAGCCATGTTTATAACACTGTTTAAATACCCTTTCTGTCTTGCTTAAAAAAAAAACACACACAACACTTGGAAGACGCTCTGGACTCTTACAGTAATGCATTTATATCTGAGGACTTCAGTTGACTTGCTAACTTTATGGCTGCAGATGTCATGAACAGTTTTGCACTCAAGTTTCCATCAATGAACAGTTTATAACTTCAACAACACAGACTTCCTGTTTAAACTATAATGAATTTCCTGGTTCCACAGTTATACTTTGTGACTCTATAGGACACAGTTATAGAAGCGAGTTATTTATACTCATGCTTTCTGTGATCACCCAGATGAGGATGGGTTCCCTGTTGAGTCCGGTTCCTCTCAAGGTTTCTTCCTCATGTCATCTGAGTTTTTCCTCACCACCGTCGCCACAGGCTTGATCATTGGGGATAGATTCGGGATAAAATTAGCTCATGTTTAAAGTCTTTAATTTTCTGTGAAGCTGCTTTGCAACAATGTCTGTTTGTTAAAAGCGCTATAAAAATAAACTTGACTTGACTTAAATATCACGCCTGCTAATAAACACTCTTCCTGCACTTAGAGCCGTCTATCGTGTAGTGTCCTGATCCCCAGATCTTTAACCCAGCCACATATAAAAAGTTGTTCTCCTCCAGGATCTTCCAGGTTTTCATCTGTGTGTCCGTGTAGAACGATGTCTGCAGCAGCAGGTAGTCTGAGATGTTGGGGAACTCAACGGATGGATAATTTTCCAACTCATAGGAAAAATCCTTCTTTGTTAGCGTGTAAGGATCTGATCCCATTGAGTGGGTTCTGTATCCACTTCTTGGTTTTAATAACGTGCTTGTTTGCTGAACACAAACATGGCAATGAGTTCTTGTGTGAATGGACCAGACTCCACTTTTGGATCATTAATCCCTTTGGGCTGAGAATGACCTGCATGCATGGGTTTGGCTTCTGGCACATCCATACAGTTTTAAATACAAAACCTACAATTAAAAACTGTCAGTCCTGTGCGCTGTGGCGTGTGCACCTGAAGGCGCGCATCGGGCTGTGCGAGCACCGAGTGAGCTCCAGCACGCGCGCCATGAACAAGACGCACCTGAACTCAATTAGCGAACTCTCTGTTTGGCTATTTAAGGACTGCACTGATGCAGTAGCATCGCGAAGTATTACACTACATTAAGTACGCATTACCGAGCCTTTCTTCCCGTGTTCTTGTTTTCCTGGTTTCTTGATTCTTGTGCCTTGTTCTCGGTCTCGTTGTGCCTTTGATGGACTGTTTGCGCCTCGACCGACCCTTTACCTGTTTTCATGTTTCTGATCTTGCCTGCCGTTTTGGACTGTTTGCCTTTGTGTGTGTTTTCTGCACTTTGTGTATATATTGCACTGTATTAAACTGAACACTTCTGCACATACATCCGCCTCTCTCGCGTACCTGACAGAAACAGTTTGTTTTTACTGCATTTATTTAATTCCTGAGCTCCCAGCTGTAACAGGGAGTGACGTTGTGTTCCATTAATACACTTTACAGTAGATTATTAGATTCTAAGAGAATAGATGAGCCAAAATAATTGGGGATCTTTTTTTAATGGGCCCCGACTCGTTACAAATATGAATAGGTGGGCCTGAAAGTAGAAAAGGTTGAGAACCCCTGGTTTAGTGGTTGGCGCTGTCGCCTCACAGCAAGAAGGTTCTGGGTTCGAGCTCTGTGGTTGATGTGGCCTTTCTGTGTGGAGTTTGCATGTTCTCCCCGTGTCTGTTACCCCTTTAGCACCAAATCAGTTCCAGGGCTGGTTCGGGGCCAGTGCTGGTGCTGGTTCACAACTCGTTCAACTTGCGAGCCAGCTGAGAACCAGTTTGCTTTTCCCTTGCTCGCGGTGCTAAGGGGAGCCACGTCATTACGTCGCTGTATACGTCAGTTACGTCGCTGCGTTTGCATAAACCTTGGCGCAAACATCGAAGCAACAACAACACAGAGAAGAAGAAGCAGCAGCAACAACAACAATAATGGATGACTTCGCGTTTGTACAGCTGCTGCTTCTCGTCGCTTAAAAATAGTGACCTTTCGCAGTCTTGCTGTTGTTGGTGGTCTTAACAACCCCCCCCTGCTGACATAAGCGGTTCTTTCCTCTGGCCCAGCAGAGAGTTGGTGCTAGCCTGGAACCGGTTTTTCCGGCCCCAGAGCCAGTTCTTTGTCAGTGGAAACAGAAAACCCAGTTCCAAACTAAGCACTGGCCCCGAACCAGCCCTGGAACTGCTTTGGTGGAAAAGGGGCATCAGTGGGTTTCCTCCGGGTGCTCCGGTTTCCCCCACAGTCCAAAGACATGCAGGTTAGGATAACTGGTGGCTCTAAATTGACCGTAGGTGTGAATGTGAGTGTGAATGGTTGTGTGTCTCTGTGTGTCAGCCCCGTGATGATCTGGTGACGTGTCCAGGGTGAACCCCGCCTTTCGCCCGTAGTCAGCTGGGATAGGCTCCAGCCCACCCGCAACCCTGCACAGGATAAGTAGTTACAGATAATGGACGGATGATTGGCATAAGGTCCAAATAAGTGAACAAAACCAGCATGCAGCTTCAATAAGTGTGTGTGTGTGTGTTCTGGGGTCAATGTAACCATTGAACAATACTCCCTTATTGTATGAGATGACACTTTATGCTGTTTCCTTTCTGCAGACTGTGGGACAGCATGAGTGAGAAATCCTGCACTGCTTTGGCTTCAGCTCTCTGTACAAATCCATCACACATCAGAGAGCTGAATCTGAGTTGGTGTGAACTGGGAGACTCAGGAGTGAAGAAGCTCTGTGATCTACTGAAGAAACACGAGTGTAAACTGGAGACACTGCTGTGAGTAACTCAGTCAGTGCGTTTACATGCACATCCAAATCGAGCTGCTGTCGGTAATCGAGCTAAGGGTCCCAGCAGGGGTGCCAGAGAAATCCAATCCTACGTGCACACAAGGAAATCGAGCTATTGAGTGAGGTGCATTGTGCACCCGAGCCACAGGTGGCGCTACACACCCCATCGTGTTGGTACACTTCCGGTTGTCGTCATGAAGAAGAGCTATTCAAGAGTATAAACAAAGTTATCAGTTCCGTGTTCACAAGAAGTGTTTGTATGTACGAACAGAAGTGTTCCTAATAAAATGGCCACTAAGTTGAAGTTAATCTGTAATGGTGAACATTTTAACTGTTAGCCTGCTAACATGCTAATAACTTACCAACTAATTGGAAATGGGTGCGTACATGCCCAGACACAGGTGTTCCTAATAAAGTGGCGGCTAAGGTGAAGTGTCATGCCGACCGAGGCTGTTGTGTTTCCCGCTTGTGGTCTTGTCACTTCCGGAAGGGGCAGTGCTGAAGTAAGCAGCTCGACTCCGTAGCTCGATAGGGTTTACATGCACTAAGTAGCTCGGCTACAGTCGCATAATCTAGGTCGCGTAGCTCGATTACGAGAAATCCAGTTCGGTTCGATTTCAGCTGAGCTAAGGTGTTTCCATGGCATTTAGAACTTCGATTTCAGTCGAGCTACGGCAGAAATTCGCTTTTCTCTATGTGCATGTATGTATGTATGTGCTGAGTGATGAAACACACTAAGTTTTATAATAATGCAGAACAAGGGCGCCTGCTAGTGGGTTTTTTTTTCTTTTCGTCTTTATTGTCAAAGGATAAAAATACATATCCTAAGGTACATAAGCATATAAGAAAAAAGAAAAAAAAAACTTGTACGTATACCAAGTTAAGCTAAATGTTTAAAAAGTAGCCTATTTACAAAGGTATTTTTAAAACGATCAGTATTTACATTAGGCATTACATATCTTGCTCCACGGAGATTATATTTGCTTTTTTTTTGACGGGGAGATAAGGCTTAAGCGGATGATTATCAGTCGACAGTGCTTTCTTGTCTATTTTACAATCTTGTTTTGCTAAAAAAGTTTTAATACAGATAGGCTACGATATGAAGCGGCGCTTATGACCTCTATCTAGAAAATTTTGAACTACATTAAGACTAGATTCATACGCACCATAAACAGGTAAGGCATATGTAAAACAAGGCAAAACAAGGGATAAAAATAATCAATTTCTAATTGAGTACACTGTTCCTTTCTAAGCGTTCTTAATACATGCAGACATTTGTTCACCTTAGTCAATTTAGTCTTTGTGTGTAATGTAAATTTAAAATCACTCTGTAACGTAACTCCTAATAAAGGTAAGCTACTGCATTGTGGGATATCACTAACAGGCTGATATACATAATTATTACATTTCTTCCGCACTATTAGTTCCTTACGTTTACTAGTGTTACATGACGTCTGATTCTCATTAGACCATCTAAGAAACAAAGTGACTAAATTTATAGAAGGGTCTGCTTTGTTATAAACGGGAGACACTATAGTAGAATCATCTGCGTATTTGAAAAGTATAGGATTACCATTATAACGCATGTCAAGATCATTAAGGAAAATGTTAAAAAGGTGCGGTCCGCTGACACTGCCCTGAGTAGTCCCTTTGTTTACAGACTTCCAATTGCAACTGTGATTACTAGAGAAGATTCTTTGTTGCCTACCAAAAAGAAAACTGTGATACCAATTGATTATGTATGGGCTAAGCGCTAACTGTTTGAGTTTGTTTGACAAAAGATTATGCTTAACAGTCAAAGGCCTCGCTGAAGTCCATTGTAAAAACTCTAACGGCTCTGCAGTCAATGTCATCCAGGTATTTACACACCTGGTGCTGGACGGTGATCAGCGCATTGGTACAGTTACCTCCTTGTCTGTATGCGAACTGAGAGGGGCTAAGGCTAGCTTTGACCGTTTTCCTGGCGAAGTTCTCAAACACAACCTTTTCAAAGGCCCTCGCAATAACAGGTGTTACATTAATGCCTCTGTAATCTTTGTCCTCCTTCGGGATATCCAACTTGGGTAGCGGGTTGATGTTAGCTCTCTTCCAGGACTCAGGCCATTCGTACGTTGACAGTGATAAGTTCCAAACTTTAGAAATAACAGGTGTAAATATTTCCGAAAAGTCTTTCCAGATCCAGAACGGGATCTCATCCGGGCCAGTAGCAGTTTTCTTTAATTTCCCAAGAGCATTCCAGACCATTCTCTCAGATAATTCGGGAACCTCCACATCATCAGCAATTTGCATGTCGATTGGTCGCATGTAGTTGTCATCACAGCAGAGTTACCCAAAATAATCATTAAGACGGTCCATGGTATGTTCATCCAGAGCAACGTAGGTCGAGTTACGGCGCTGAGAAATAAAGTCTACATTTTTCCACCACTCGCGGCTCCCTAAGATTGTAGAAGGGTTTCTCCGGTTCTGGCTAATTACTTCCGAAATTCTGCTATTAATCACTATAAGGCGTTCTTTGTTGTTTGGAGAGAGAGAGATTCTTGATTTTGCTCTAAACATTGATCTTACGAGAGGAGTCATCCAAGCAGGGTCACGTGATGACATACACACAGATCTAAATGGCATATATTTATCCATCAGTGAGCGACTCTTTTCTTCAAGCCGACCGACTGCCTCATTTATGTTTGTTGCCTCGGTAACATCTCCCCAGTCCATATCCGCCAATGCAAGATACAGCGCTCGCTTGCGGTGTTCTCTACAGTCACGCACTAGCACTTTATGACGAATGGGCTTCAGTTTCCGACCCGCTGGCAAAACAAAGCCTTTGTGATCGGTTTTTATTAGCATGTGAATGGGATAAGCTTTTCCAAAAAGTTCCGGGCGGCTGGTTAGGCAATTGTCAAGAATAGCATCGCCCCTCGTGGGGAAATCAACCATAATGTCCCACCCTGACAAAGCCTTTAGTTCTTGCAAATCCAATCGATTGAGATCACCGCCACATACCACGACTATTTCAGGGTGTTTTTCCAACACTGAGTCAACAAAGCCAACCAAATAGCCCATTAGATCTTCATCACGGTAATTGTACTTTGGTGGATTGTAAAGGCCACAAATTAGCATTCGATATCCAGAAGGCAATACCAGAGTCAAACAGATCAATTTTTATAGCTTAGAACGATAAACGTCCAAAACTTTTAAATTTTTCCGTACATAGACAGACACTCCACCTTTTTTCCTTTTGTCCAAATCAGCCCAACCTCTATCACGCCTGTAGATTGCATACTCAGGAATATTCACAACTGCATCAGGCACATCGGTTGAAGGATGTGTTTCAGATACCACACACACATCGATATCCTGGTTTCTGAAGTGAGTTTCGAGAGCAACTGGTCCCCTTACACGGTTCTTTGTTTTCGCCAATCCACAATTTGTGAAAAGACAGTTAGGAACAGCAAAATCCGTGGCAGGAGCAGCACAGTTCGTTGTTGTATTTACTCGGGGAATGCAAATCAGACTGCTTCGGTTAATAGGGCGACATATAGATTTTACTTTAAGGCGGCGGGTTTCAACAACAGGGATGTTCTTCTGTCCAGCCCCTCTTCTGCCTCTGTATCGCAAAATGCCTAGTGACTTCAGTTCAGACAGGACGGTCCTATCAGGCTTAAGTGCCATATGCCTGAGGGACAGGAGTTTCGAACGGTCGTAAGCTGTATTCCCACTGTCTGGTCTTTTGCGACCATTTCCCATCTGCTTCCTCCCTGGAACGACAAGCTCTGAACCAGGGTGAGGCTGGACATCCATACAGATCGTAATATCTAGTAAAATGGACTGTTCCGGAGCCACCAGGAAAGTCAAGCCTCGATCACTCCATAATACAATCGCCCGTCGAACTCAATATTTATGCGAATAGGGAACTTGAAACCGGCTGTTTTGGAGCCACGGTGTTTCGTTTTCCTTAAATCTAGCTTTTAAAAGCTTGAAAGCAACTATCAATGTAATAAAAGTAAAGAACAAACACCGAGCTCTTCAAAACGTTGCGGCTATGTTGGTGCCTGCGCAGTGTTGGTTTGGTTTTTTTTTGGGGGGGGGACTGGTGAAGATAAACTGCCCTTTAGGTGTGAATGAGTGTGTAAAAGTGTGTGTGCATGGAGCCCTGCAATGGACGGTACATTAAAGAAAACCATTCTGTAATTCAACACAAGTTTTCTGACAGTAACACACACTGGCTCAGCACTAGTAAACAGCTGTAAACATCTGTCAGCACTAATACTGAACAGATGGTGAAAACTTAAATTAAAAACTGTTGCTATTTTTCACAGTTTTAAAAGAGGCTAATATTACCCAAAATAATATTTACATTTTATTTACATTTACTTCATCATTCCATCCTTTACACTTCTATCTTACAAATAAGAAAAGTCACAGCAGCTCACAAAAATACACTGAATTATCAGTCTAGTGATTGGCGTTGTTAACTTTCAGATATAATGCCGCTTTTCCACTACAAACGCGGCTGAGCCGTGCCGTGCCGAGTCGAGCTGAGTCGAGCTGAGCGGGGCTGTTGGAGTTGCATTTCGACTACAACCGCGCTGAACTGTGCTGGCTGGAAGTGGGTGGACACATTGGGTGGAGTTAGCGAAAGTGGGTGGACGTCATGTGATGTCGTTAAGCAGCGCAAACAGTGACATCAGTGACAGTGGCGGAACAAGTCAGAGCCGGGCCGGGGGCGGGGCAAATGACCGGGCCCTTTATTAAAGCTTATCATAACATCATTTTAGGCTACAAAATGTCCGCAACTGCGGTGTTTACCAATTTCAACACTACCGGGTGCAACTATGTTATTTAGTACATCAAGTCGTCCTTCAAACGAACATGTAACTCAGAAACAAAAAACATTAGGATACTGTACATGGCTCATAATAAAACATCAATAGCCTATACT
Source organism: Neoarius graeffei (assembly GCF_027579695.1). Taxonomy (NCBI): domain Eukaryota; kingdom Metazoa; phylum Chordata; class Actinopteri; order Siluriformes; family Ariidae; genus Neoarius; species Neoarius graeffei. The sequence goes on along the minus strand of NC_083574.1, from coordinate 102,349,935 downwards.
GCGCACATTATTTGAAGGGCATACGAATGAGCGCTCAGAGGTTGCAACGGTGACAGGAAGAGTCAGAAATAAAAGGAGGGCGGTGCAAACCTCACTGAATGCACTGTGTTTACCAATTTCAACACTACGGGGTGCAACTATGTTATTTTGTACATTAAGTCCTTCAAACGAACATGTAACTCAGAAACAAAAAAACATTAGGCGACATACTGTACATGGCTCATAATAAAACATCAATAGCCTACTGCGCGCATTATTTGAAGGGCATACGACGAGCCTTGCGCTCCGCGAACTCGTCCACGATGCTCTGTATGTCACTGATTCAGTGATCTTTTAAGCAGTAGTCTCATGACCCGAATAGTAAACAATAAACATGGAGGACATGGAGTCGTTAGTGTTGCTGGTCTTGGTGCTGTGGCTTGTTGTCACCGACAACGCCAACAGATACTGGCAAGAGCGTATAGATGAGCCGAGGCGCATAAGGCTTCAGAAATTCTCGTAATTCGTAATTATTCTTCTTCCGGGTTTGCGGTGTTTACAGATCCCAGCGCGCTCGCGGGGCGTGTGTGGGCATGTGAGGACACTCCTCCTCACCAATCAGTGCGCAGGGGAGTGTCTGCTCACGCCTCCAGCCTCACTCGGCACGGCTTGGCTCGCTTCAGCCCCACTCCAAAACGGTGCGAGTTTTAGGGGCTAAGCAGGGCTGAAACGAGCTGAGTCGTGCTGGTTTTTGGTAGTCGAAACGCGAGCCGTGTCGGGCTGAAGCGAGCTGAAGTGAGCTGAAAAAGGGTAGTGGAAAAGGGCCATTTGACATACAGTTTTGCATGTTTATGATTTTTGTTGTATTTAATTTACTAAATCTGTATATGTTCACATATGTTTCTTTACACTGAATGACAAAGGTGAAACTCGTATTGTGAAAGGAGCGGAAGTGGATGTGGTCGTTCGAGGGGAGGAAGATGGAGGTTGCCATTAAAATGTGTCAATAAAACTTTTGAAGAGGGTCTTATTGTCATGTAACAGGCATAAGGTCCAAATAAATTCACAAAAGGCAGCACAATTAGTGTGTGTGTGTGTTTTCTGGGGGGCAATGTAACCACAATACTCCCTTAGTGTACATGAGGTAACACTTGGATAAAAAGAAATCAGAATTTAAAAAAAAAAAATTTCATCTCAGGTCTCTTTTCTTTTTTTTCTGTCCTGATGGACTAAATGCCGTTTCCTTTCTGCAGACTGTGGGACAGCGTCAGTGAGAAATCCTGCACTGCTTTGGCTTCAGCTCTCTGTACAAATCCATCACACATCAGAGCGCTGGATCTGAGTGAGTGTGAACTGGGAGACTCAGGAGTGGAGAAGCTCTGTGATCTACTGAAGAAACACGAGTGTAAACTGGAGACACTGCGGTGAGTAACTCAGTGATGAAACACTGAACTGAGATCACAATCTTTAATAGTTTTCTGTGAATCAGAGCTTTCCAGATGCACACGAACAAAACTGACAAGATCTTCATCTCTGTATTAACATCTGTGTTTGTGTTACATTCACGATGAGTTCATGAATCTCTTCATGTTCACACGTATGTCATTATCTCCCTGTCTGCAGGTTATCTTACTGCAGAATAACAGAGAGAGGCGGTGCTGCTCTGACTGCAGCTCTGAGCTCAAACTCCTCACATCTGAAAGAGCTGGATCTGAGAGGGAATGAACTAAAAGATTCACTTGCACAGCTCAAGGAGTTGCTGAAAAGTTCAGGAGGCCGGCTAATGTAAGTGAACTTAACACACACAGGACTGAATGTATATTTCCTCTAAAATATAATGTAAGAGCAAGAATGTCATGTCTGTTCGAGTAATGTAATGGGACAAATCAACAGAATGTACCGATGATAATCGTATTGACAGAAGCCGGGGCGCCGCTAGAAATCTTGGACCCTATGAAAGATTACAATTTAGGGCCCCCCGGTAAAATTTTCAAGCGCAAGCAGCTGAATTTGAAGTCTGTTTTTGGCTGCACTTCTACTTTACTATGCATGTGATCAGCTACCTAGCAAGTTTAGGTGATACAATTATTTGGTATATGAACATTTTAAATGCAGAACTGTCAGAATTAGACTGAATAGACTGTTGCCTTAAAATTAAAATTCCATGATATATATGGAAGATATATATATTTTATTTTATGAGCAACTATTATTAGGCCACTCAGTAGCCTATGGAGTTCCTTCAATCCAAATGTTTGTGTTGAGAGAAACTGCATGCATCACTGTATCAGTATGGACTTATAACATTCTGTATGCACATTATGGAGACTCCAGAGCCCTCCAGCAAACATCATCAATAATCAGGATTACAAAATATATTCCTTTGTTTTCTCCATTTATTGACTTATTGTATGTGATCAAATGTACGCCTTGACGAATAACTACACTAGTTTTTTGATACAGTTACAGAGTGCACTGCAAGAAATCCACTAAGTGTTTTTGGTTTCTTTTAGGCATCACACATTTATTAGAAAACACAGCAAATGTTCAAATATTCAAGTTAAATACTTAGCAACAGTATCAATAAATCCACACATGAACACTAGCAATGATATCGATGACCACAGCTAATGTGCAAAATATTCAAGTTAAATACTTAACAATATCAACAAATCCACACATGAACAATGGCAAAACACCTAGACTCAATTATACAATAAAGATACCTATGAAAAAAGGTGATTTTTTTTCCACACACAGTGTTCTCAACTTTCATGGCCTGAGGAGGGCGCTGGCTCTGAACTATCCATAATGTGCAGAATACAGAATCTGTTATAAATCCACTGAGATACTACTGAGACAGTAATGCATGCAAGTTCTCTCAACACATGAACATTTTGATTGAATGAACTCCATACTAAGTTACCTAAGAATAGTTGCTCATAAAAGAAAGAAATGTCTTTTCATTTTAATGTAAGTCTTAATAGTCTAATGCTGCTTACTGTAGCCTAGCAATTAAAATAGTTTTTAACCCTAAATCCTTTATTCATGGATTGTACTGCTCACCTCCTCCTAGGATTTGGGTTGAGGGCTGGGGTCCTATTCCTGAGGCTGAATCTGTGTATGTTGAGGGCACCTCATTAGTTTTGAAACCAGTTATTAGCACCAGTATCATGTACTGTAGGCTAGCCTAATATTTTACCTCACGTATTAGCCCAGTAGGCTAGTTTACTGCACAAGTTTAGCTAGTTCTATGCACAGTGGCGTGCACAGACATTTTGGGGGGCAAGTGCTCTGGGGGGAAAAAAGGGCACTTTTTTGCGCATGTGGAACACCTTGTTATAAAAGTCTGAGATTTAACCCTCCTCTTGTGTTCGGGTCGCCACTGACCCGTTTTAGTTTTTAAAGGTGTGAAACAACCACTTAATTTATTACATCAAGGCTTTTTGACTTTGCCAGGAATCTCTAGTTGAACAAGATAGAAAAAGAAATTTTTGTTTTCCTAAATCTGAAAATGGTCTAGCAAAAAATATAATACTTATGTGCAGTTGTTTCTGTATGCGACGGGCTACTTCACGACAAAATTACAGCTTGGGCTTAGAGGCCAAACAATACATTTTCACTCGATTCATGTGTTACCTGGCTGGTGGGGCAGGGGAAGAGCTGACTGTGACTGCCCGATGTGTTGTCTGCGCTACGACAAGGCTGTGGCTTCCAGGACGCTATGCTGCTGCAACCTCACATTGAATGCACTGCACGCTTGTTCACGTGACAGAGCAAGAGAGACAGAGGTCCGGTGTGTGTGCGGAGGGGGCACACATCGGGACATTATTTTCACACACGCTTTTAATGCTGCGGCTTTTCTAAAAGATCATGTCGACATTGGCCTCAGTAAACTGTAAAAAAAAAAATTCAAAAGGGCACTTTTTTGGACAGCGGGCAGAGGGGCAGGTGCTTGAGCACCACCTCGTGTCTATCTGTGCACGCCACTGTCTGTGCAGACCTTCTACATTACAGTCATCTGATCTTCCATGGCAATAAATGTGAAGTATTTAAATAAAATGACACTGCACTGCTGATTGAAAAGGCAAGGCAAGTTTATTTATATAGCACATTTCATACACAGTTGCAGTTCAATGTGCTTTACAGAGGTAAAAGCAAAACAGTTAACAATAGAAAATAAAATTACATAAAATAATTTTATTTTTATTCTAATATATAATATAAGAATTAAAAGAAATATAATAAGAATTAAACAATAGTAGAAATAAAATAATAAAATGAAGTAGAAGTTCAAATAGGGGGAGAAAAAGAAAAAAAAAAGAAACCAGCAGAATAAAATAGAATAAAGTTAAAGTAAATTTGAAACATGCAGAGACTGTAAAAGTAAAGATTATAAAACATGTAAAAAAGACAATATTAATTATTTAACAGAAAGCATCTGAAAACAGCTTGGTCTTTAACCTAGATTTGAAGCTGCCAACAGCAGGAGCATTTTTAATGTCTTCTGGCAGTTGGTTCCATAGCTGCACTGCATAGAAGCTAAAAGCTGCTTCACCATACTTTGTTTTAACAACAGGTTTTAATAGTAAATTTTTCTGTTGCGATCTGGTAGATCTGATTGGGTTAGGCCGCTGCAACATATCAGAGAGGTAATTGGGCCCTGTACCATTTAGAGATTTGTACACCAGCAGCAATGCTTTAAAGTCAATTCTGTAGCTTACTGGAAGCCAGTGAAGGGACCTTAGAATTGGAGTAATGTGCTCTGTTCTTTTTGTTCGTGTGAGAACCCTAGCTGCTGCATTTTGAACCAGCTGAAGTCGTTTGATGGTCTTTTTTGGCAGGCCTGTGAAAAGGCCATTGCAGTAATCAACCCTACTAGAGATGAAGGCATGTATTAGTTTTTCCAGATCATTTTTTGACACAAGTCCTCTTAGTTTGGAAATGTTTTTTAGGTGATAAAATGCCGTTTTAGTGATTGCTTTCATGTGACTGTCAAAGTTTAACTCGCTGTCAATGAAAACACCAAGATTTTTAACCATTTCTTTAGTTTTAATCCCTTTTGTGTCAAGAATAGTGGTAATCCTGAGTCTTTCATCTTTTTTTCCAAATAGAATTACTTCTGTTTTATCTGTGTTCAGCTGAAGAAAATTTTGTGACATCCAGCTGTTGATTTGATCGATACACTGGTAGAGACATTCAAGGGGGGCATAATCATTAGGTGATAAAGCAAGATAAATTTGGGTATCATCTGCATAGCAGTGATACAGAATTGAATTGTTATTGATAATTTGCCCAAGTGGGAGCATATAAAGGTTGAAAAGTAATGGTCCAAGAATCGACCCCTGGGGGACACCACAGGTCAAGAACATTGACGTTGAGGAACAATTTCCCATGGTAACAAAGAAGCTTCTATCTTTTAAGTATGAATTTAACCAATTGATAACTTTACCAGTCAATCCAACCCAGTGTTCAAGTCGATATAGCAGTATGTTGTGATCAACAGCATCAAAAGCTGCACTGAGGTCCAGTAATACCAGGACCGATGTTTTGCCTGCATCAGTATTAAGACTTATGTCATTTATAACTTTAATCAGCGCTGTTTCAGTGCTATGATTGGCACGAAATCCTGACTGAAAATTATCAAAACGGCTGTTTGATATCAAGAAGGCAGTTAATTGATTGAAGACAATTTTTTCAAGGATTTTCCCGATGAATGGTAGATTTGATATTGGCCTGTAGTTATTTAATACTGAAGGATCCAGATTATTTTTTTTAAGTAGGGGCTTTACAACGGCTTTTTTCAGGGACACAGGAACAACGCCAGTCTCTAGGGATGTATTTATAATTTGAAGCACATCTGTAATTATAAGATGAAGAACAGACTTAAAAAAGTTGGTGGGCAGAATGTCCAATTCAGATGTTGAGGAACTGAGATTTTGTACAGCTTTTTCAAGAGTCTCATAATCAATTAAACAAAATTCTGACATTGTGTTGAAGTTATCTATCTGTGTCATTGGTGATTGCAGTTTTTCAATTTTTTGCAACTGAGATATATTATGAGCAATATTCTGCCGTATTTTATCAATTTTACCTTTGAAAAAGGATGCAAACTCATTGCATTTATTAACTGAGAGAAGTTCAGGTGCTAATTGTGGGATTAGTTAGCTTCTCTACTGTTGAAAATAGCACACGGGCATTGTTCATATTCCTGCTGATGATGTTGGAGAAGAAAGACTGTCTTGCTTTACGAATTTCATAATTATAATTACAAAGCATCTCTTTATGGATTTGATGATGGATGTGAAGTTTAGATTTGCGCCATTTTCTTTCAGTCTTCCTACATTCTCTCTTTAGCAGTTTAACAGCCGGGTATTGCTTCCATGGTGCTTTCTGCTTATCATTGACTCTTTTGATTTTGAATGGAGCAATATCATCCATAATTTGGGTCATATTTAAATTAAAAATTTCCAGTAAATCATCTACAGAGTCTGACATTTTGGTTGAGTTCTGAGAGAGAGCTTGCTCAAAGAGAGCACATGTGTTGTCTTTTATGACTCTCCTACCCATAGTCGTTGAGCTGTTCTGAATGTGAGGAGACGTAGAAACATCAGAGAAAACAGAAATGATCGAATAAGGCAAGATCAACAACAGTAGTAGAAACAGTAAGACCCTTTGCGATGACGAGGTCAAGGGTATGACCACGAGAGTGGGTCGGCCCCTGTACATGTTGTACTAGGTTGAAGTTGTCAATCAGTGCAAGTAGTTCTTTGGCATAAGTGTTATCAGTATTATCTACATGCAAATTAAAATCCCCAGATATAATAAGACAATCAAACTCTAAGCAAATGACTGACAACAGTTCACCAAACTCTTCAAGAAAGACTTTGGCTGAATGTCTCGGAGGCCTATAAATAGTTAATAATAATATGTTAGGAGAGCATGTAACAAGTGCACATAAGTGTTCAAAGGACGTAAAATCACCAAGTGAGGATTGTTTACATTGAAAAGAGACTTTGAATAGATTTGCGATCCCTCCACCTTTCCCTTGTCGGGTAACATTCAAAAAATTTAAATTTGGGGGAGCTGCTTCAATAAGGGTGGTAGCACTATTTGCTTGATCCAGCCAAGTTTCAGTTAGAAGCAAAAAATCAAGATTGTGTTTGCAGATAAGATCATTAATTAAAAATGACTTGTTTAAAAGTGATCTAACGTTCAGAAGAGCTAGCTTTACAGAAAGTCTAGAAGTAATATCTGCTTGTGCACTCTGATGTTTTAAAACAGGAAGGAGATTAGATTGGTTTACCTCCAGGGTTAAATGTGCTCTATGTTTTCTATTTCTTATCAACACAGGAATAGAGAATGGCATAGGCACATTGGGTCCCTGCTGGTTTTCAAAACTACACCCATTTGCAGGGACCCAGAGTACATCAAACAAGACTTTCTAAATGTTCCATTTGGTTTGAGGGTGAAAGGATTGGAGATGACATGTATCTTTTGGATGGTGAAAAAGATTTGTAGCCAGCTGAAAGTCCTGGGCGAACACAATTTTGATGAACTGGGTACACTGCTTGTCGCGACAGATTTGGGCTGGAAAAAGAGAGTGTAGCCATTGGGAGCAATTTTTTCATGCTATTTGGGAAATCCATCCTGGGGGAAGATGGAGATGGCGAAATGAAGTCAGAAGAGCAAGAAATTGGTGAGTTCTTTGTAAAGCAGTTTGTCTCTGATTTTTGGCAGTCTGTCTTTGAATCTTGGCAGTCTGGCAGGTCAGATGTCTGTGTGTCCTTGATGACGACTTGCAAAGATGATTGTTTAGGCTTTGCAGAGGTATTGTTTTTTGTAACTATGTCAGTCTGCGACATCTTATCAACTGTTTTCCTCAATGCTGGCTGAGAAAAGATTGCAAGTCTGTACTGGTCTACTAAGACTTTGGCTCCAATCCAGCGGAGTTCAGTGCTATTTGGCTTGTAGAATTCTCTGCGATTCCAGAAAAGGTTAAAATTGTCTATGAAGTTCATACCAAATGAAAAACAAGCTTTTTCCAAGCCAGGTGTTAAGACTGAAGAGTCGAGAAAATGCAAAACTTCCTCTCGCTGGAAGTGGGCCGCTAATAAAAGATTGTATTCCAGTCTTATAGAGCTCAGAAAAAAGTTTTCTGAAATCATCTTGGACAAACAGCTGTTCTCTGAAAACATCATTTGCTCCCACATGCACAACAATACGTTTAATAGTTTTATGCTCGGACATGAGTTTCAAAATGCTGTCTTTGGTGTCAGAGATGGATGCATTTGGAAGGCAGCAAATAATCATCCCATGACCTTTTAATTGTCTTACAGTGGAATCACCAAGAACAAGGGTTGTGGGATCAGGTGGTGTTACGAGCTGCTTTTTGCCTCTTCCCACAGCTCTTCGATCTTGGTGCGATCTCTTTTTACGATGCGTTTGTCCGCTTGAAAAATCTTCTTCCACATCCCTGAGGCATTCAAATTTGTTCTGAAGCCTTATGGGCTGTGGATTTTCCATAGGATTGTAGATCCTATTGTAATTTGTAGAACGAGCTGGTGTTGAAGTAATTACTCTTCTGTTTTTATTTTTGGGCTTGCCACCCATCATTTGCCAGTTTTCTGTACTCACATTTTGCCCAGCTTGATTGATGATTTCATCCACTCGATCTGCAATGTCCTCGGTCTGTCGGAGTGCAATCTCTGCATTCTCAGCCACTGTTTCTGTACTCCTTTCCTGAGATATCTCTTTTAATTCGTCCGTCTTTGGCAGAGCATCAATCTTTGATTCCAGAATAGAAATCCTCTGTTCTAGTTCTATGCATTTTCTGCAGGATTTTTTGCCCCCTGGCATTTTGTTTTAAAAACTAACTTCTTATAAAGATGAAAAATAAAATGAAAAAATAGTGGAAATTAAATGAGAAAGTAAAGTATAGAAATAAAGATCAAGAAAGCAGGAGCAAAGCAAAGAAGCGTCCTCCTCGCTTGAGTAGGAGGAGCAAGGCAAGTTTATTTATATAGCACATTTCATACACAATGGCAGTTCAATGTGCTTTACAGAAGCAAAAACAGTAAACAATAGAGAAATAAAATTACATAAAATAAATTTATTTTTATTCTAAAACAATTAATTAAAAGAATTAAAAGAAAATAATAATTAAACAATAGTAGAAATAAAATAATAAAATGCCAAAAAGGAGAAAAAGAAAAAGAAACCAGCGGAATAAAATAGAATAAAGTTAAAGTAAATTTAAAACATGCAGAGAAAGTAAAGATTATAAAAAAATGTAAAAATATTAATTATTTAACAGAAAGCATCTGAGAACAGCTTGGTCTTTAACCTAGATTTGAAGCTGCCAACAGCAGGAGCATTTTTAATGTCCTCTGGCAGTTGGTTCCATAGCTGCACTGCATAGTAGCTAAAAGCTGCTTCACCACACTTTGTTTTAACAACAGGTTTTAATAGTAAATTTTTCTGCTGCGATCTGGTAGATCTGATTGGGTTAGGCCGCTGCAACATATCAGAGAGGTAATTGGGCCCTGTACCATTTAGAGATTTGTACACCAGCAGCAATGCTTTAAAGTCAATTCTGTAGCTTACTGGAAGCCAGTGAAGGGACCTTAGAATTGGAGTAATGTGCTCTGTTCTTTTTGTTCGTGTGAGAACCCTCGCCGCTGCATTTTGAACCAGCTGAAGTCGTTTGATGGTCTTTTTTGGCAGGCCTGTGAAAAGGCCATTGCAGTAATCAACCCTACTAAAGATGAAGGCATGTATTAGTTTTTCCAGATCATTTTTTGACATAAGTCCTCTTAGTTTGGAAAAAAACCATTCCCCACAACTGAATGAATAAAGCAAGATGATGTGTACAAAAGTGAACACTTTAATGGAAGGTGCAACAAGCTGTTCAACACAGCAATATGGCCAAACTGTCAGAATGGTATGTTAAACAGAAACAAAAAAGAGACAAGTGATTTGAGAATATATACTACGGAAGCCGCGAGAGGCCCTTCCTATAATCCTTTTTTTTTTATTCACCTTGTTATCCCAAGACAACATAATTAATTCAGGATCTCGAGAAAACAACACAACTAATTCGAGATCTCGAGAAAAAAACGTTATTCCGAGATCTCGAGAAAACAAAACAATTATTTCATGATCTCTAGTAAACAGCTGAGAAATGGTTCATTCAGGTGCGCCAAGAGACTTGTGATATGCTGACTTTGGGGCTATTTCTCATTCTGTATAGACGCAACTTTGGTCATTAGAATGTCTGGAATAATCGATCACCTAATAAGGCAATATTTTGATCAGGGGTTGAGACAGGGAGAGATTGCATTAAGTCTTTTAATAAGGGATAATTTCAAAATTAGTCCGCGGCACCTCCGCAGAAGACTGGCCCGGCTTCGTCTCCACCGACGGAGATACAGTGATCCAGCTGAGATCATGAAATAATTTTGTTTTCTCGAGATCTCGGAATAACGGTTTTGTTTTCTCGAGATCTCGAATTAGTTGTTGTTTTCTCGAGATCCTGAATTAATTATGTCGTTATCTCGGGATAACAAGGTGAATAAAAAAAGATTATATGAAGGGCCTCTCACGGCTTCCGTAAATATACACTCAAACAAAACAGCAATAAAAGAGGAGAGGGGCGACAGCCCGAGGAAAGCCCCCACAGGAGCGCGCATCATTTGCAACATAGGCTACCCAACTCAGTACGAGAACAAAACACTTAGTGTGTGCAGTAGGCTTCGTGTGCATTGTTCTGCATCGGAGGAAGGGGTAGGTGCCCTGTAAATCTTTGGAAAAGGTACATTTTATTTTCGGCATAATTGCTGCGGCATTACTGCTGCTAGCTGCTAGACAAAGAACGCGCCAGTTAATGTTTATTTTATTGTTGCATGGCAACACGTTCTGTTGTCTGGAATAATGTGGCTAAATAAACACCCATGCCACAGGGCCAGGGGGCAGTAACCAGGAAAGTTTGCGATTCCTGTCAATTCATCAAAATAGTAAATGCAGACATTTCTCCACTAATGATTCCCACGCTGCTCAGTTGCAAAAGTTGCGAGTGGTGAAAACCGGGACATATCCGTGTCCCGACAGACTTTTGTCGGGACTTGGGACACACAACCCCAAATCGGGACTGTCCCGGTAAAACCGGGACGTCTGGTCACCCTAGGTTAAAATGAAATCTGCTAGTCTATCATTAGCTAGCATGCTGTAATGGCATCGAGTGTCAGTGAATAATAGACTACCTTTCTTTGGGAAAAACTGAGTCACCAATTGTCGACCCTTTTTCTCCCTTTCTGCTGCTTCTCCTTCCGTTTTTGAAATCCGGACTTCATAATTTATCTCACCACCATCACACCTGCTCCTGCTTAGCAACTTCTAGAATGTTGCTCTGTTGCGCACACAGAAAAACTGGCAGCTGATCTGAGCTGCGCTAATAGCGGCGCTGTGCTAATAGCGCTGTGCACACACGGAGCTACACATTTCACTGTCCCCGCCCAGAATCAGACTGTACCATTAGTAAAAAGGGAGGAGGGGTGAAATGACAATATCATAAATAATTCAAGGATATAGCAAATCATAACCATGTATAATTTGCATATTTTAACAGATGAAATGAAATATTTTATTTCAAAAACTTACACAAGGCAATACTATTAAAATAATATTAATATCCCTCACAGGCCCCCCTGTCAGTGCCAGGCCCTTAGAATCGTCCTAACTCCCCCCCCAGCGCCGCCCCTGACAGAAGCGCATAGAATATCCCATCAGAACTCAATATCAGAATTCAAACATAATGCTAACAATCACTGCATGCTAATTGTTAGTTGTGGCTGTAATTTGATTGGAGTACACTAAGTACACTTTGAACTGAGCTGTTACTGTTCTACACAGAAATACCACTGCAGTTTTACTTTCATTTCAGCAGGAATAACAGCTTACACGAGTCCAACATGCTCTAAACTCACTCACTCTCACACACACACTGATCAACTGTTCATTCACATTTATTTTTATACTGTATTTACTGAAGTGCGAATGTGATTTAACCAAATGTGATTTATTTTAAATATTTTAATAAAGTGATAATTACAAGGGAAAACAGATATAGTTCCTGAGTAAGATAATTTATATTGATCACAATGTTTAAACCCGTCTTTTTTTTCTGTTTTCATCTTACAGTTATTAGACCACATGGGAGAAAATGAAAGCTCTTGGGTTTGATATTACACGTTACGTCCCTGGTATTAGAAATTCTGATCAGCAGCCGACTTTAGAAAGTGAGTCGTCGACACTGCAGCATGACCAAAGAGAGGGAAAAATGGAACTCGTCCCACAGTGAGGAAGCAGTGTGGACAATGTCTCCAGCGAGCCAGACCAGGGCAGGAGGGGGAACACAACAAAAGACTGCACAGAGAAAAGTCACACCAGTAGTTCACAGAATCTACAAAATAAAGGCTACACAAGCGTTCCCACCTCCAAACCACAAAACAACATGGACTAGAAAAGAACAAAAAAACTCCCTCACCAATACGGGCTACAAACATCCTGGTGACTGACGCTCAGATTTCATTCAGTCCATTTACTGAAAAGGAAGTTTGTTCTGGTTTCTGTTCCTTTCTTCTGCAAAGGAACTTTCAGAGCTGAACACAGTGAACGTGTTTGTTTAATAAATATCACATGGACAACTTCATTTGTAATGAAAGCACCGATAACCCTCACTCTCTAATCCCACACACACTGAAACACACATTATGGGAAGAATGTTAGAAAGTCGGACTCTGCTGTCGTTCTCATTCACACACATACAGACTTTTTGTTTTTTAATAAATTAATTTTGTTACTAAAATATGCTTATAATAATTTTTTTAAATATCTGGAATATTCTTCTGTGTCTTTACACTAAGGCTACAATGAACAATTTTTTTTAATTAATTTTTTTAATTAGTTGATTGCACTAATGATTTTTTTAAATTAATCTATTGATTTTTTTTTATTAGTCAATTAATCCTTTGGTGAGCTTATCAATAAATAATAGCCATAACTTCTACCTTTTTAATCTTTCAAACTTTTATTCAAATATTTTCTCATAAAAATACTTTCACTCTTCCTGAGACACAAAAATCAGTGACATTTTCACATGAACTCTATGAATGAAGGAACCATTTCAAACTAACTTTTACCTCATGATATTATTCATCACAACACTTTAGATTTATGCAGTGTAGGCCTCATTAGGAAAGATGTTGTTTACGATATCATGCTATTAATTACCGTAAATAGTGTTGAGTTGGATTTATTTCAACGGCTCGTGCTGATTGTAATCAGAAATGAACTTGCATTATTTATCTGTAAAAGGTTTGTTTATACTGACTGACAGTGTAATGTTAATGGAAATTACCTGCTTACAGTGAGGATAGAGCAGATGTTCATGACTTGGATGGCGACGCTGCTTTCCAGAACAAGGCTGAATTTAACTCCTTATTTGCATAATAAACAATAATTAAATAAATACTTACGCTGCTGTCTTTTGGTTTTGAAGTCAGAGAGCCACAGGACGTTTACTTTTGAGATATTTGTGCAGTGTTTGTGCTCCTGTAGAAGGTCATTTTAGTTTTACAAACCATGCAGAGCTCTATTTTATTCGGTCTCTGTTTAAAGAAATCCCACACTTTGGATGATCAGGTTTGAGTTTTCTGGGATAAAGTTTCATTTTCAGCATGCTCAGGGAGAAGGTCCTGGCTGCAGCCCGAAGAACGAGGTGGGGCATGTGTAGCTCCACCCCTAACCCCTGGGGCGTGGCTATACATGTAGCCCCACCCCTAACCTTATTCCTTACCGTAACCCTTGGGTGGGGCTCCACGTTCCCTGCCTCGTTCAAAATAATAAATTGCTGGGACAAATTTAAAAAATGTTATTTTTACCCAAGTTTTGGTAACAGAATCTTATGAGAAATGTATTAAAGGACTAATGCCTGAAGCTGGGGGGGGGGGCCCTCACGTGATGCAGCTGAGCTAGGAAGATGTCTGTTCCGGAGCTCCCACAGAAAACTCGGTTTTAACTTATAAATTACACCCGCTCTACCTCTAACTTCACCTGGTTGATGTAATATGGACTTGAGACCTCGAAACAAGACTCAAAGGTCGATTATTGATCACTTTTCCTCTCGGGAAGCAGCACATGAACCGAGTGCAACATGGCCGTGAAAGAGCAGCGTGAAGTGGAAGGAAGCCTCGCGATATTACAAGAGAGAAAACGTGGAAATGAAGCACTCTCCCAGAAGCTCGACGCCAAAACAGCCGAAATTAACCATTCTATCTCGGGGTTGAAAACGGTGATAGATGGGATGTGCTCACGCGTTACGGCAGAATGAATTAGCCCAGCCGAAGACAAGCTAACTGAACTGGATTCCCGTGTCCTCAGCCTGATAAAGGAGAAGGAGTTTCTCATGGACAAAGCAGACCAACTGGAGAATCAAAGCCCACGCAATAATGTCCGCATTGTTAACCTACAAGAGGGCGGAGAGGGAACAGATCCAGTGCGCTTTTTTACAGATTGGATCCCTCCGTGCTGGGACGACAGCACTTTCCCGAGCCACTGATTATTGAAGGAGCGCATCGATCCCCGACATCCCGCCAACCAACAGATAAACAGCCCAGACCCATCCTCATCCGTCTGCTCAACTACCAGGACTGTGATAAAATTCTCCGAACAGCCACTAAGAGATCCAGAGAAAAAGGTGGGCCGATCACTTTCAATGGGAACGCGGTGCTGTTTTTCCCGGATCTGAGTGCAAACCTGGTGAGGCGCAGAAAGGAAAACAACAACGTTAAGAAGGAGCTGCATGCAAAGAAGCTCCAATTCAGCCTTCTACAGCCAGCGATTTTGAGAGTCGTCCTGCCTGATGGAGAGAAGAAGTTTTTCAAGACACCCGAAGCGGCGGCATCTTTTCTCAGAGACTTCCCGGGAGGAGCTGGGTCCTGATTGACACCGGGGACTACAGGTGCAGCTCTGTAGCTCCGCTAATGCTGAGAGGAGAATGACATTTGTACAGATCCTCTCCATGAACTATCTGGTGACTTTTACAAATGCAACAATATCCCCGTCATAACTTCTTTATTTTCTGGACATTATGGACAGAAAAGGGAACTTAGCCTACTGTTCTGAGGCTGCATCTGATAGAACTTTTATTTACTTTTAAAGCAGGTGTTAAAATGTTTACATTTCAGTTTGCTTATATACAGAGTGATTATAAGGTTCTTTACAATTGAGCTCTGGGCCCGACAAGGTATTAGTTAGGCAAGATACATTTAGGCAGCGTCCAACGGAGGCCCCGGGAGGTGATTTTGGATGGGGCCGAGTGTTCAGGGGGTCGGCACTCAAGGGGACGGGGAGGCTTTGGTTTCATTCGTTTGTTTTTTGTGTTTAGTTTGATCAAAAGAGAGGCATTGTCTTTAAAACTTATTGACGACAGATTACAAGGCGAGTTACTGTCATACCTCTATATTTTTCACTTGAACAAGGTGGTGAAATTTGTCAGTTTTAATGTCAATGGTCTAAATGGGCTCGTTAAGAGGAAAAGGGTATTAACATATTTAAAAAAAAGACTGAAACGGATATAGCCTTTATCCAGGAGACCCATCTTACTGCGCAAGAGCACAACAAATTAAAGAGAGGGTGGATAGGCCAAGGCTTTTCTTCATCTTTCAGCTCTAAGGCGAGAGGAGTTGCTATTTTGATAAATAAAAAACATTCCCATCACTATTCAGGAAACGATCAGTGATCCATTAGGCCGCTATGTTTTAATAAATTGCCGGATCTACTCGGGACACTGGACCTTACTAAACCTCTATGCCCCAAACTATGATGACGTTTCCTTTATTCAAGACATTTTTCTTAAAGTATCAGGAGGCCACAAACATATTCTTATAGGAGGAGATTTTAATTTCTGTTTAGATTACATTTTAGACAAATTAGCAACCTCCATCTTTAAAACTAAGTCGGCCTCAACTACTCTATCATTCATGAAGGATTTAAACCTAACAAATGTTTGGAGGCAAATGCATCCTCAAACCTTAGGCCCTGTCCACATGGCAACGGATTCAGGTGACTCCGATACAATTGCTTATCGTTTAGGCCTGGCGTCCACACGGCACCGGCGTTTTGGGTGCCCAAAACACAATCTTTTTGAGAACGGGTTCCAGAGTGGAAAGATCTGGCAACGTTGCCGTTGTGAAGTCGTCTGGATGAGTAGAACGGATTTGTTTACGATGACGTCACAACCACATGACTGTGAGTGCTTCACGCTGGGTAGAAGTGTAACGAACTCGATGTGAGTTGTCAACAAATCCTATAACTTGGTTCATGAAACGCGCTTACAAAATATTTTCACTGTGAATATTTATTGTGTAATGGTGCAAAGTGAGAGAGAGAGAGACTCTGCCCTTAGGGCAGAGTCAATCCCGCCAGCAAAAATAGGGGAAAAAAGGAGCAATCTCACCTCTTCAGATGTTGGTTTAAATCCTACAATACATTCCTCAAAAAGGGCGTAGAAGAGCAAATTAATCCATCAACGTGTAGCATTCAATTTATTCCGGACCATTAAAGACGCCGCCTTCTGCGTAGAATCATACGTCATCCTCACCGCCATATTGGATAGGTCAAAGCGGAGAATAAAGATTCATGTGCTGCGTTTAACTGTACCAACAGGTTTGCCGTCCAAATGAGATCACATGGGATTACCTTTCACAGGTGAGACTGGAAAAATACTTTTCATTGTATTTGGTCATTATAATGTAATTTTATGAACAGATTTTCCTGATTTTGCGGCTAATATGAAGTCTCGCGCATAATAGTTTATGCGCATGCGTCCTTACTACTTCTATTGTTCTGGTGTCTCCGAAGGGACCGTCTTATAGCGCCCCTAGAGGTGTGGCATGTGTATTGCATCGTTTTCAGCAAGCGTTGCGTTGCCATATGGACCTGATATTTTACTGATCGTTGCCCATTTGGACGCGATATATTTTTAAATAACATCTCGTTGCCGTTGTCGTGTGGATGTAGCCTTAGACTACTCGTAACCACGACTTGAAATGAGCCAATTAGCCAATTGTTAAGTAAACAGTTCCATAATCATCACACACACACAGGCCCGGTAAGGAAGATGGGAAGCAAAACACAAAGGCAACAATGTAGGAATGGGGAAAAACCCCAGTACATTTATTTCACAAAATAAACTAAATAATTCAATAACTGAATAAACCAAGATGTTTCCCCTTTATCTTTTTAAATGTTAACTTAGATTCACTTGAAATTAAATAAATAATAATAAACTAAATGGATCAACAGAAATGTACCACTTTGGTCACCGCTTTTCAATTCCAATGGTAACTTTCAATTCGGTATTCACATCAAAGTCATAAAAAAACAACAAAATTAAAGTGCCCACCTCTACAGTTCGTTCCTGAGGTAGTATCACAATCAGTTTCTTTATCAATCCCCCCAGGATTCCGCGGGCCTTTTTTGTGATTGTTGTGGGCTAAAATGTCTGATGTTGCGGGGTTTTCCAAAAAATTGCAATGAAAGTTGCGGTGTTTTATAGGTTTTTGTTGCGATTACATTGCGGGAGGAAGTGAAAGTTGCAAGAAATTGTTGTGATTTTCTCTTTTTGTGATTAAAATTGAGTGATATATTAAAGTTATTAATGAAAAACTATTGATTAAAAACAAAGACACTGAGAAATGGTCCTATAAACAACTTTACCAATATAAAAGATTACCAGGACGACAAAAATGCAGAAAAATAGGCTTTACTTATCCAAATGCACCTGTTGGTTCAAAAGTTAAAGTGCATAGAACCTCACAGCACAACATGAAGTTACCTTAAAATATAATATAAATGCCTCAGCTTTCATGTAAGAAAAAAACTATTAATACTAGTACTGTGTGCAGGCAGTCTCTCCTGAAGACTAAATTAAACAATAATTATAAACTAATAAATGGCTCAGGCTTCATAGAAGAAAAAAAAACAATTTGAACAGAATCTCACAGTATGATGCTGAAGCTGCCTAAACAATGGAAAATAAAATACCATTTTGGCAAAACTGTTGGCATCCATTAATTTCTTGTATTAAGTAAAAAATAATGTAAAGTGCACACAGTCCTTCACTGTAAACATAACACACTTTCAGTAACAGAATTTAAGCCTACATAAACACTGACTCGCACATGCTGCTTCTCTTGAATGGAAACACGGAAGTAAGCAGTGTTTCCAGATACTGCTGACGTTTTCCAGCCCAAAATATGTTCAAAACCCGCCAAAATGCACTTGAAACCGCCTAATCTGGCAACACTGGAAGTAAGGCGGAAGGTAGTTTGTCAACGTCACCTCAAGGCAACGCCAACGATTGGTCAGATTTGTGGGAAAGTTGCGGTGATTGGATATAATTGCAGCACCGCCCTGAATTCGCGGGGATTGGTTGAATTTGCGTTGAAGTTGCAAATCGAAACATCGCGAAATCCTGGAGGCTCTGCTTTTATAATCCTTCTGCATTAGATAACTAAGATAACTGTCCTTTTCTTTTCTTTGCAAGTGCAGTTCTGTTGAGTCCCCAGATAGCAGAGGGTCGTTGATTCGACGTGGAATCATCGGCATGTTCTTCGACCTATACGCCGTCGAATTACCGTCGATCACCGACGTTGATTCAACACCGCTTTGCTCATACGAGTTTCCGTTGAAACGACATTGAAAAGTGGCTGGTGGTCGACAGAGAATAGACCCCCTTTCACCCTTTATTCAACTACGTATTTCGGTCGATTTATAGTTGAATTTTCGGCGATGATTCATCCAACTTTACTTCCTGTTTTATGTACAACAGGAAGGCTACAAATTAAGCAAAACAGGCTAAATTAAACTAGCTAACAATAAAGCATCGGGGCTCTTGCCTAGGATGAACACACACATGCATACTTCAACCATGAAAGTGAAACTTAATTTATATCAATGTGCGTAGGCTACGTCCTGTTTAATGTACAACAGGATATAAAAATGCATGCAACAATGCACCTCTCCTAATGTTTGTCAAGCTATCTAATGAGGCATAACTTTTAACATTTATAAGGAACAGAACACACTTGAACAAGTTCTTAGAAACATTTTATGATATATTTATAATTGTGGCCTATTCCTCCTGCGGCACAGACCTGTACATGGAAACAGAAAAACATAACCAAAATTAATTTGATGCAGCATTGATAAAGTCAGCAGTAGGCTATGGGTTTCTAAATGCCACCCTACCTCATTATTTGGACATGGGGAAAAACTATATTTAAAATCCAAAGAGGGATGGAGGGAGGAAAATTAAAACAAAAGAAAGAAATGAAATATAGAGTAGAGAATATTTGATAAAATTAAGGATGTTTTTATTCAGTAAACATTTAAAAAAATGTTCTACAACACTCTAGCCTAGTGACTTACCAGTAACAAAATAGACTTGAAGTATTCAGATCCGCTCTGCATAAAGCAGCTAAATCCTCTCTCTGTCTCCTGGCAGAAAGCTCCTTGGTTTGCTTGTGTCTCAATCACAGCTGGTATTCTGTAGAAAGACTTCTTTTCACCTTTCCCATCAGCTTTGTTAGAACCCTAACACAGCACAAAAGTTTACCATTGTAGGTTTATGATGAACCAAGTGCCTCGTGGGTTCACATAGCGCGCGCTGCCTTTATTTCCCCCAAATCACGAGTTTGTTGGTCTTCCAATGTGGCGCAGGGTTTGTTTACTTCCGGTTTCGGGTGACGTCAGTGAAAGGGGTCTAATGGGGGCATTACCGCCACCCACTGGATTGGGGTGTAAAGCAGTCTGAACAAAATGTGTAAACATAAACATAGGAGAAATGAACCCGTTTTTCTAACTCGTCCTCACTTAGTCTACTTTTCTTTTTTGATTAGTCTGGATTTGATATTGTAAATTTAAATGTGAATCAATGTATATTCATCGGACATGAACAAATGAATAAATCTTGAGTAATCTTGAGGGGCGTGTGTGTCCGGGGCGCGGTGTCGCGGGGGGGGATCGAACAAACCCTCCGATCCCCCCTGGCTACGGGCCAGAATTAGCATCCTACCAATGTTGAAAACTGGCCGGCAAAAGTGACGATGGTTCAACGTCGTATATTCAACCTTCTCTGACGGTCGACAGATCAACCTTTACCCACGTTGATTCAACGGTGATAAATCGACCCTCTCAGACGGCAGAGAAATCGACGTTTCACGGCGCCGTTTCAACGTTGATTTTCTGACGTACGACGGAAACCGACCATTCTGACCAAAACTCTGCGTCGTTTCAACGACCCTCTGCTATCGGGGTCAAGTCAGTCAGATACGTTTTTTGAACTGGGGGGGACAAAGCTGCCAGCAAACCAATCCCAACCCCACCCCCAACATGTGTTGTGCGAGGAATATACTCTGATGCCCTTAAAACTGCCTTCTGAGCACTGTATCTACAGGCTACCACCGAAAGAAGG
Source organism: Neoarius graeffei (assembly GCF_027579695.1). Classification (NCBI taxonomy): domain Eukaryota; kingdom Metazoa; phylum Chordata; class Actinopteri; order Siluriformes; family Ariidae; genus Neoarius; species Neoarius graeffei. Next base: position 102,329,420 of record NC_083574.1, on the reverse strand, counting down.
AGGCTATCAGAAAGGCATCTCTACTCCGTACGATTTTACTTTCACTACGACATTACTTTGAACAGACTATCAAAAAATTGCAAGGTGATATGATAAAGTAAGGCACAGTTTACTTACAGTCGTTGTTTTTTGAAAAAACGATGCAATCGTTTTCTGCCTTTTCGGTTTGGCACCCTTCATCATGCCGTGCTGGGGTCCTGAACTAGGAGCTGTCCCCGATATGCCTGTCAAACTTCTTGTGGGAAACCATAGCAACCAAGCTCAAGCTCGCAACCTGTGCAGTCTGCGCAGCTCAACCAACTGAATATCAGTCTTTGTTTTGTTTTATGTGAGTTGTTGCAACTATGTACTGCTGTGCACCTCAATAAACCGAATGGTAATTAGTAGGGCTGCACGATTATGGAAAAAATGATAATCACGATTATCTTGATCAAAATTGTAATCACAATTATTCTTGATGTTAGGGAAATCACTTAAATTTTATTTCACTATATTCAAACAAACAATATGAACAGCTTTTAGTGCAGAATGAAATTTAAAAGAGAAATTCTGATTTCCAAATGACAAATAAATGAAATTTATCCAAGAAATTACCAAAGGATGAAGGAACTGAAAACTCAATTGCAACAATTACATAGCATTATACTGAGGCCTACAAGTTTTTAGCTAGAAGGACCAGCCTATCAACATGCTTTGGCTTTAAACATGAGCGAAGGCAGGTCACAGCATTGCCTCCAGTGCTAAATAGTCTGTTGTTCCGACATAGTTAGCTTTTCTCTCTCACCTCAATCTGTTACCTACTCTCACGCCATTAGGGGGCGAACCGACGCATGTAAGGTTTCATTACTGTGACTTGGCTTGCTTGCTTATTTAGGCGGAGTAATGAAACCTTACATGCGTCGGTTCGCCCCCTAATGGTTTGGCGGAGTACTGGTCAAAAAGTGAAATCAGATATGCAGCAGACCTCGCATTTTAAATGGAAATAAATCGCGATTTTCATTTAATTTAATCGTGGCAGCCAAAATTGCGATGTTCGATTAAATTCGATTAATTGTGCAGCCCTAGTAATTAGTCTTTTGATTTTTCCGTGAGGTTTGCCTTATGCAAAGAAAGACAGCATAGATGTTTTTTCCTCCCTATAAGTGGGGGGGACCGAACGAGGTGAATTTAAGGCTGAATCCCATTTCACCCCTTGGACCAATCCCTTGGCCCTTCCCCTCCATTTTGCGCGTTCACGTGAAGGGGTAGGGGTATCCCAATCCCAGTTAACGCGGAGGGGTAGGGGAAAGGGTAGGGCTTCTGTACCCCTCCAAACGGAGATTTTCCTGGAGCTGACTCCGAACGAAGGGGTTTGAGTGATTTCTCACAATGCCATGCGGATTTCAGCGAGATTTCATGCGGATTTCAGAAAGATGGCGGTTCCCGCGGCGAAAGATTGTCATAAATGTATTTTCTCCATTATTTACGTGTTTTAAGTTGTTATCCAGAGGAAACACGCCGCTTGATTCGCTTTCGAGCTGAGAATGAGCAGCGATTTCTGAAATCCAAGCTGCTGCTAAAAAGCTTTGGGAGTGAGTATTGTTTTCGGTTGCTTGACTGCGTACGTTTTGTTCTGTTATTCTCGCTTTTATTGTTTACATGAGTGTTCTGACACCTCATTCTGTCGGATGTGGTGCACGAAGCGCCAAAGATATCCCATTCAGTGGTGTTAGTTAACAAATCACACCCTGCCAGCAGAGATTTCTGGTTCTGCCTCTGACTGTAGCGGCTGGTCGCAGCCAATGACGCATTTGGTCGCGTTTTGCTAACGTAAACGCTGACGGAGGTACGCGATGACATATGCGATCGTTGAAGGGCTATCCCAATACGTAGGGGTTGAATTTCAAGCCCTATCCCTTGTAGCTCAGTTTCAAGGGGAAGGGCCAAGGGGAAGGGGGAGGGGAAGGGGGAGGGGTAGGAATTAGAATTGGGATTGGGCCTAAATCTGGGTGGGACGAATCCCCCCCGTCCCCCCCTCTGTCTGCGCCCGTGAAGTCAGTCAGTCAACTAGTCAGATTCAGTTTAGTTCGGGGCCCCTTTTTTTAGTCTTTTATTCTCTTTGCGCAAGCTTATCTGATTCTTTATGTGGAAATCCAATGCGTCCCAGAGCATCCACTCTCTCTCTCTCTCTCTCTCCACACATGCCACGGCAGGATCCTCGACGCACCTCCCGCTCGCTGGAAATCTTTGTCGTTCTCTTCTTCAGAAAGCGACCAACAAAAAACCCCAACCTGCACACCATATAAATTAACCTCAGTTAATATCAAATCATTTCTTAAAGTATGCAGGCTAATCTGGAAATCTTATCCTGTATCTACTCGTTTTACACACTTGTTGCTGACTTACACATTCACAAAATGAATATACAAACAAAATAACCAATGAGGCAATAATGTCTGCCAGCAATACCCAGCAAACACACAACGTATATACGATGTAGTGGTTAGGTAGTGGTTTGGTAATGTCAGGGACAGACGCGCAGCTTGTGAACAGGCAAGGCAGGCAACTGCTTGGGGCCCAGTGGCCCCCGAGAGTCGGGGCCCAAGGGCTTATTTATTTTGTTTTTTATTGTTTTTATTGTTCTTTACCATTGTATTTTCACATTTGGAATTAAAAAAAAACTTTGGTTTCATACATTTTTCATTGGTGTCAGATTATTTATAACATATGAACACTGCTCAGAGGGGCACACTGGAAATTTTTGCTTGGGGCCACAACAGACTCTAGAATCGCCTCTGGTCAGGGAAATACGTCGTCGTTACATAAAAGGCATATCCTAATACAACGTTGTGCCAATACGTAACGACAACGTAGTGGTAGTATGTAACGGACATGTTATCTTGCGTCCATCCAGTGATGTATGTCCTACTACGTAGTCTACATGTGTGTATTTTCTATTTGATGATCGATGTATTAATAATTTGCTTTTGTACATTTTGTTGTATGTCTCTATGAATAACATGAACAATGTGATCTTGGTCTATTGATGAATTGATTGTATTTTAACTTTAAAATAGCGCTGAATGAGGCCATTTCAATGAAATAAAAGTTCGTTGATTCATAATTTTGCAGTTAGGCATGTCTTATCAGTTTATCTGCATTGTAACCCTATAATATAACTATTAGTGGTATTTTTTTTAATCCAAAATCATGTTTGGTCCACGCAAAAATTTAACTGAAGGGGAGGACTTTCACATGATCCGTGATTGCCAACAAATTATTTCAAAAATTATTTGAGCCAGTTTCTCTTCCTGTGATTGAGAATGTTTATGTTTGTGACCCCCAGGGGTGGATCCAGGGGTGGGGTTTAAGTCAAGTCAAGTTTATTTGTATAGCGCTTTTAGCAATAAACATTGTCGCAAAGCAGCTTTACACAATTTGAACGACTTAAAACGAGCTAATTTTATCCCTAATCTATCCCCAATGATGAAGCCTGTGGTGATGGTGGCAAGGAAAAACTCCCTCAGATGACATAAGGAAGAAACCTCCAGAGGAACCAGACTCAAAAGGGAACCCATCCTCATTTGGGCAACAACAGACAACATGACTATAATATTAACAATTTTAACAAGAAGTCAGTTTCGTTGATGTTATAAACCAGGGATGCCAGGGTGAAATTGGTTAGGGGCCAGATTTTTTTAAGTTGGACCACGGGGGCCGAATTACACCTTAGGTAACTCAACACATGGATATACTGTTTTTAAAATGATGCCAACAACACATCGAAAAGGAGTTGTATTGGCACCACAATAGCCTCACAATGAGACATACAATTACATAGCAGATATTTACCCTTTGAAAATGTGACACGGACATATCCATGCAAGTAGTCCACATTTAGAAATTAGAAATGCAACAAAATAGACTAGGTGCCAATGGCAACACATTTTCTACAAATAACACAAGAGTAAACTGTAAATTATTTTGATCATATTTATTGAAGGCTTATGCATAAAAGCATTGTTAGGCCAAAATTAGGCCAATTAAAAAAGTCAAGGCCAAACACTCCTAAACAAGTCACAGAAATAAGTGCCAGAACAAAGCAATCCAAAAAATAAGCAAAAGTGACTTAATATTCAGTAGAAAAACGTAAGGTTCTTGAAAAAAGCCAGATATGACCTCACATTACATTGGCTCAACAACAGATGGCACGTTTCCTTTGCCAGTCATACAACTCCAACCCACATTTTCACAAACCCATGCCTATGGCATTAGCCTACTGTACAGCATACATCAGTAAAATCCAATCCATTTTATTCCCTCCGAACCATATCACACAGGAATATGATGAATGGGAAGACAAACCTACTTCAGCTACATTTTACTTGTCGAAGCTAGACACCTTTTAACTTTCACTAGCTTGTTGACATTGGGGGACAGGTTCTGGGCCGTGGCTATTTTCATAACGTCATTGAGATGTTCGTGTGTCAGGCGATTACGCAGTTTCGATTTATTAATATTCATCACAGAAAAGGCCTGCTCACATAAATATGTTGTCCCGAACATACACAATATTTTGCCTGCAAATGCCGTCATAACTGGGTACTCTGCAGGCAAGTATTTGTAGAATGATTCGATTGCAACAGATGTGTACTTATCCTTCAACGGCGCGCAACACTGCAGTTCAATCAGTTCCATTTGCATCAGGATGTTAGTCCGTAGGCCACTTCCAGCCCGCGGGCCGTAACCATGGCATCCCTGTTATAAAAACTCTTCATTGGTGGAAACTTGAGTGCAAAACTGTTCATGACAACTGCAGTCCTCAACCATAAAAGCATTACTGTAAGAGACTTATTGAAGCTGCATGCTGCTTTTGTTCACTTATTTGGACCTTATGCCAATCATCTGTCCATTATCTGTAACTACTTATCCTGTGCAGGGTCGCGGGCGGGCTGGAGCCTATCCCAGCTGACTATGGGTGAGAGGTGGGGTTCACCCTGGACACATCACCAGATCATCGCGGGGCTGACACACAGAGACAACCATTCACACTCACATTTACACCTACGGTCAATTTAGAGTCACCAGTTAACCTAACCTGCATGTCTTTGGACTGTGGGGGAAACTGGAGCACCTGGAGGAAACCCACACGGACATGGGGAGAACATGCAAACTCCACACAGAAAGGCCCTTGCCGGCCACAGGGCTCGAACCCGGACCTTCTTGCTGTGAGGGGACAGTACTAACCACTACACCAGGGGTTCTCAACCTTTTCTACTTTCAGGCCCACCTATTCATATTTGTAACTGATTATATCATTCTCAGCTCGAGGACATTTATGTGGGCAGTGTCCCATGGTGGATGCCAGACTCCCCGGGCTCCCACAGCATTCCAGACTACCCCCCAACCTGACAGAGACGCGTCCGTGGTCAGAACTTCACGGCGGTAGATTCTGTCTAGCTGCACACCATTGCACAGATTCTGTGGCGTGTTCCACCACTGGAGAGCTCGTAGGCACACAAGTGATAGAGTGACAGATTTGCTCCTGTCCAACACCGGGTGGAGCATCCTGGACAGGTACCAGCTCTGCACTGGTCTCATGTGTAGAAGGCCGAGGCACACCACCTGGGACGCTGCAGCCATTAAGCCCAATAGCCTTTGACACTGGTAAGCATGAATATTGCTCTGCCCCAAAAACTGAGACAGACATTGTTGTAGAGCTACAACTCTCTGGTCTGAGAGGCCTGCAATCATGGCAACCGAGTCCAGCTTCACTCCAAGGAAAGTGATTTGTTGTGAGGGAGTCATCTGGCTTTTGTCTGAATTGAGAGACAGGCCTAATTGCTGCAAGTGGTCTATTACTACCGCTGTGTCCCACACTGCCTGCCGACTTGATGGGGAGCATATCAGCCAGTCGTCCAGATAATTGAACACTGACACCCTTTTGGCGCAGCGGGCTCAAGGCTGTGTCCATGCACTTCGTGAATGTGCGTGGCGACAGAGACAGGCCAAAGGGAAGGACGTTAAACTCGAAGGCTCTGTCCTTTAGCGCAAACCGGAGAAATTGGCGATGAGCAGGGTAAACTGCGATGTGGAAATAGGCATCTCTGAGGTCTACGCTCGTGAACCAATCTCCACCTTGAACTGACTGAAAGATTTGTGTCAGTGACAGCATCTTGAAACGTAGTGGGCGTAGGTAGCGGTTCAGTGGCCTTAGGTCCAGTATTGGGCGGAATCCACTGTCTCGTTTCGGAACCAGGAAATAGCTCGAATAAAAGCCACTCGGCCGTTCGCTGTGATTTAACTCCCTTATTGCCCCTTTCCTCAACAAAGTGTTCATCTCCTCCTGTAAGGCCAGCTGCCACTTTCGGTCTGGCTGATGAGAAACAAGAATGCTCTTGAACATGGGTGGGCGGCGCCTGAACTGCAGCAGATAACCAAACTTTATTGTCGAAAGTACCCAAGAACTGGGAGAACACGTTTCCCACATCTTTAACTGAGTGTGGGAGAAAACACGAGACAGCGCCCCTTGAATGTCAGGAAGATGGCTGTGAGGCAGCGGGAGGAGTGGCACGAGGTCCGTGGCCACCACGCTGCCGAGGCCTGGTGGGATTCGCCAGGCGGCGGCTTGCCGAGGAGGAGGCATGTACTGGCTGTCTTTGCACATTTCCCGGCATACTGGGGCAGCCTCTTGAGAAAGGCACACTGGGGTTCTGTGTAGCCCCAGTTCGGCCGATGCCGTTTGGGTGGAGGGGGCCTTGGCATCAGCTGCTCCCACTCTTTCTTTGACTCCCTAGACTCCTTGGCTCAGCGGAGCATGTCAACAGCTCCAGGACCAAAGGTAAACCCGGGGTTAAGAGGTAATTTCATGAGCATGCCCCCGTCCTGCTCTGGAAGCTTTGACTGAGCTAGCCACAGGTGTCTCCGTGCCATCCACAGCGACGCAATGGATCTTCCACTGGAGTGTGCTGCACCCCTGGCGAGGTGCACCAGGATCTCAAAGACCTTCTTCAGCTCATCCACCACTTCCTGAGCGTGGGCAGCAGCAAGGTCTTCAATGAGCTCCATTTAATACAACGTGAGCACAGATGCTGTGTTCATGAGGCGCGCCCCAAAGGCTGTATTGTAGAATGACTTTAACCATTTATTGGTGGTGCGACACTGTTTGGGCATGATGGGTCTTTCCCCACAAGAGCCGTAGGAGGGAGAACAAGAGAAGCAAGAGTGTCATTCATCGCAGGATAGTCTCCAAAACCAACCTCATCCGCTCCGTGGATGTTGGCAAACTGTGCCCACTGTCTCATAGGCAGAGTAGCCGCCTCTGGATGCTCCCAGACAGATGTCATTTCTTTGACAAAGTCAGGGAGGACAGGGAGTGAACATGGTTTGTTCACAGCCTCTCTCCTCCTATCAAAACGAGAAGGCTGGGCCTCGGCTGCTGTAGGCATATCCACGCGTAGACGTTTAGTGGCCCTACACATCAGAGCAAGGAATTCTTCACCAGAGAAAGCGCTGGGAGTTTCAGGTGGAGCAGATAGCAGGGAAGAGCCATGACCTGAGTTCAGATCAGAATGGTCGGGGGAAGTTGCTAAGACATCCATATCCTCATCACCCAGGTTATCAGATGCCATCACTGATAACAGCTCCGCGCCATCATCAGCGGCCTGGGGAGCTGACTGCTGGGATGGCTCTTCTACAGGCTGCCCTAATGGGGCTGTCTGGCACACGGTGCCTGACTGGGTCACTTGACGCTCGGCAAACTGTTGCATCATCCACTGTTGGTTAGATGCTAGAGATAACACCTCTCTCACCAGAGATGCCATTGTATTGGCAAGAGTATCATAATTGTCATGCTTCCTCTTCTTGCTTTTTTTGCCTGAAGCAAGCACATGATCAGCACCAAGACATGTCACACACAGTGTATGGCCATCTTCCACTGGCATTTTACTGTTGCAGTTAGTGCAGTTGTGAAATCCCGGCATGGTAGGTTAATGGTTAGCACAGTTTGCTTTAATAGCCACTCAGTATTCTTTTTTTTTAATTAATTTTAATGTATTTGTTTATTTTAACCCAGTGATTATAGGCATAAATCAATAGTACTGTTAACTGGTACCAGATATGGTACCGACAGAGCTGCAAAATGATGGTACCAGAGATGATAGGTACCAGCAGAGCTGCAATGGCACCTGAGTTGGTACCAGCCAAATTACACAATGGCACCGACTGGTGCTAGCAACAAAAAAGACAAGATGCAGCGAGAGATGTAGATTGCCTCTCCTGTCTTCCAAAAACACCAACAGCTGAAAGTAATCAAGATCACGTCCGTCAGATAAGCAACTGGATTAATAAAATAAAAATCAGCCATTTCAGACCACTGTAAATGGCAAAATCATAATGAATTGGGAAGAGGCCAGTCATTCGCGCTGAAGATAATAGATACCAGCGGTGGATTTTAGAGGCAGTGGAGATACGCAAGTGGGCGCAGAGGACTATGAACCGGGATGAGGGAGTGTACGCGCTGTCGCACACCTGGAGCGCAGTCCTGGGGGAGCGACCTGACAGCAGGAGGCGTGGACTATCTGTCAAATTGGGCGGGACGTTCACGCCTCCATAGTGTAACATCAGCTGATAAGGCACGTCACCACTCGACATCTGGTGACTTTTTTGAAGGCGGAAGTTTATCGCCGAAACCATCAACAAGGTAACATCTTAAAAAATCCTTGTCTTAAGAAACGAACTTAAAGAATAGTTAGACATAATGAACTTTCACTACATATAAGTGTTGACTAAATTTGACCTTAAGCAGAAGAGCAGTTACTGACTACGCCACCAGGGGACCTTCACCCCAGGAATATTAACCAGAAAACACTTCACAATATTGACACGCAAGGTTCGTTTGACTAAAGACACCAGAGACCAAAGTTATGAAAATACAAAAAGGTTATTTTATTTTCTTACAATGTTTACAAAAATAAGTTCTTTCCTTTACTTCACAAACAATCACTTTCATTCACACTCACAATCCAAAGATTTGACTGACATATATGTGGGGCAAGGGTAAAGGAACAATCAATATTAACAGGGCTGAAGCCTACCAGCAGGGGGCAAGATACCAGGAGACGGAGAAGGGATCCAAGGAGGCACACCATACAAGCCCACGTGTCACTCACTACAAACCTAAATCGAAATAAATCAAATAAATCAAAAGCACAGCAAAAGGAAAATTCCACGCAGGCACACGTGAACACACACACACGGAAAATAGGGGAACACCATCACCTAGGGGATCAGCTGCCACCCCGCCTTGGGCACTCAGCACCTGAAAAGTAAATAAACAGAAAGAAGGTATAAGGAGAGAAAATCAAACAAAAACAAAGAAATAACATACAGCTTAATCACAACAAACTAACCAATTAAAAAACACACAACCACACACGATGTAAACTAAGGGAGGGGAACTACGTGGACCACTGCTGATCCACAGCTTGCAAGGGCCTCCCACCAGTACTGGCATACAGCTGGCAACAAAAGGCTGCTTGCCACAGCAGAAAAGGTTGACAGACGTGGTTGCTAGCCACACACAAATTCACATAAAGTAAGCTCTCGCAAGCATTAAACCAAATAAACAGATAAGAAATAAAGCTAAAGCAAATAAACAAAAATACCCAATTTAACAGAAAAGAAAATATCCCTCACACCACACTCCAAGCACACATACACGCACACTGATTATAGATGAATGATGATCAGACAGACAGACACACACACACACACAACACAGGTTAAAACTAATGTTAAAGTGCTGTGGTGGTTTCGCAGCCCTCCTCATGCAGGCAGCTGCACCAATCAGAAAGAAAAAAAAAACGCTCGGTAGAAACGCGTTGGCAAGAACAGCAGCGAACCCGGACCAAAACCGGCAACACCTAAAGAACACGCAAAAATACTCAATTAACGCCACGCTTAATAAACTCAGAGTAGTAGGAATTTAAGGGGAGGGGCACGTACCACGCGATCCAAGACTTCTCGCCTAGTCCCAGCAAGGCTCACAGAATTCCATGGGTCATCTGCACTTAGTAACAGACGCCAAGAAAATGTTCGGAAATCACCGCACGCAAAATGCACAGCTGGGCAAGACCGGAAGAAAGCCAAACGATGGATGCGCTGAAAAGCGACCAAAGGCGGATCAGCATTGAATTGAGAAAGGTAAACAAAAGTAATAGCATGCTCGAGCAAGCATACATACCAGTCACCAGCAGACAAGAAATCACGTCGCAGGAAGGTGCACTGCTGACAAAAAAAATGGACAAAGCCAAGCGGTGGGAGCACGGCCACAGGTAAACGGGAAGGGGTGTGACAGGAAACAGCGAGGGGGGGGAACGGGTCGTCGCACCTCCAGATTTCTTCTTCTTCTTCTTGAAGTTTTATGGCGGTTGGCAAACTAACGTTAATGGTGCATTACCGCCACCAGCTGGACTGGGGTATGAATCTGAAGTCTAACCCTAACAAGGAAATACAAAATAATATGAGGAAAAAGAAAAAAAAATTAAATTGTTCTTCTAAATTCTATGAAACAGTCCTGTGTTCTTCAGGAATCTAAAAACAAAATTTAAACAAACCTCTCCAGTACTCCTTTGTAAAATATCTTGCAAATTAAATTGAATCTTTTCTCTCTCTAACTGTTCTATTAGACTTTGCCTGTTTTCCTGGTACCTTGGGCATTGTATAAAAACATGATCTACAGTTTCTGGATAACCACAGTAAGCACAGTTACCATCTGCATGTTTCTGTATTCGATGTAGATTACTATTCAAACTGGTATGTCCAAATCTCATCCTTGAAAACATTCTCCTGCTCCTGCTCGTAGGCCTAAGTACTCCTACTTTTTTGTGAATGTTATAAAACTGTCTGCCAGTCAGCCCATCCTCCCACAACATTTGCCACTCTCCTTTTACTTTGCGTTTCACCATACTTTTCACTTCTGCTTTACTGACGTTTACTGCCATATCTATGCTTGGATATTCAGTCGCTTTTTTTGCACACTTGTCAGCCATTTCATTCCCCAAGACTCCTATATGAGCTGGCACCCACACAAAGGTAATGCCAACCCCTGATTTCATTAGGTTACTTGCAAGAAGTACAATTTCCAGGACAATATCTTGCCTGGTTTCTGATTGTCCAGTTTTGATGGTGATCAGCGCTGAACTGGAGTCTGACGCCACCACTACCTTCCTTGGTCTTTTCTCCTCAACCCACTGTAAAGCCAGCCACACAGCTATCAATTCCCCTGAGTATACTGCCAGGTCATCAGTGATTCTTTTCCCTTCTACATGTTTCAATGTAGGAATGACATATCCCACCCCAACTCTACTATCTGTTTCGATGCATCTGTGAATATTTTCAGACAATCCTCATACCTCTCCATTAGATAACTCTGCACCCAGTATTTGTCAAAATTATCTTGGTTCTTATTTTCCAGTATACCCAAGTCAACATCAAGTTCTTCAAAAGTCCATGGCGGAACAGCAGAAAGTGGTATTGCGGGACTTAATTTTAGTTCTGAGAGGCCCATTTTTGTCACTGTATCCTTAATGCTCCAACCAAAGCTCCCTATCTTAGTGCTTCGCCGCTCCTCACCTCCAGATTTCAAAATCACTCTACCATAAATAGGCTGGCGATGCACGCCATTGGTTAAAGCTGCCCCAATTGCTAAGGAGCACTTAACTCAGTGCGTCTCGCCACATTTACATCCCCCCTCAGGCGAGTGTTAATGAGGCGTTACAACACCTGGCTGACCAGATAAACAACGTGGAGAAAAAACACCCGGACTCTTTGCTCATTGTTTTTGGGGGACTTTAAAAGAGCAAACCTCAGCCATGAACTGCCAAAATATAAACAGCACATTAAGTGTTCCACCAGGGACTCTAACACTCTGGACCACTGTTACACTGTTTTAAAGGACTCCTACTGTTACGTTGGTGCAGAGAGAAATACACGGCCAAGCATAAGTTGAGTTTACTCTTTTACTGAACTGTTATTAGAGGTTACATGTCTGGGCACACGCTGGTGCGTATCTGAATTTCCTCTAGCCCCCCGCATACGTCATTACGTCCCTGTAACAAAACTAATCACACAACATCCCCCTTTGTCAGAAATATCTGCAGGATATTATTTAAACTAAATTAGCAACACATCTGTGCTTAAACTCAAAATTCAGGACTCTCTTATTTAAAGTCACACAATACTTCAGAATATTCCCTTTTAAAATCACACAGTAAACTGTTTTAAACTTCAACTATTTTAACTATATTTGTGATTCTGACTATTCAATAGAACAATAATAAAGCTCTGCATTCTGCTTTATAAATCAAGTCTCTGAGGTTTAATTACTTCTCTGCCACTCCTGGTTCGGGTGGCAGACTCTGAGTGTAGAGGTGGCTGTTGTGGTGCAGGAGGGGCCTGTTCGGGAGGTAAGTGCGGTTGAGGGGGACCCTCGGATGGGCCCTCTAGAGGTAAGAGGTCTTTTCTGTTCCTACACATAACTCCCTGTGGTCCATAGGCTCTCGGGGCTGTATGAGGTGACAGAACAGTCCCTTCAGCTTTTACATCTGCCATCCACACCTCAGTGCCTGGTGAGAGTGGGCTCAGGTCACGTGCGCGATGTCTTTTGTTGAACACAGCAGCATCCTTTTGTCTCCTCTCCCTTTCTGAAGAATGCAACTGCTCTCTGTCCGGAAGCTCAGGGAGCAACGCAGAAGGAAGTTGAGGGACAGTGGTCCTGAGCCTGCGTCCCATCAGCAACTGTGCTGGGCTTTAGCCATTGGCTAGTTATGTTGCTCTATAAGCAAGAAGTGACAGGTAAGGGTCTTTTGCTTTTTTGAGCAGGTTTTTCACTGTTTGAACATGGCGCTCAGCTTCGCCATTACTTTGTGGATATTTTGGGCTACTAGTGATGTGCTTGAAGCCATAGTCCACTGCAAACTGAGCAAAGTGACTGGATGAAAACTGAGGCCCGTTATCAGAAACAAGGACTTCTGGGATGCCGTGCCTAGCAAACATTGATTTTAAATGCACAATTACATCCTCAGATCTTGTAGGTGTAAGTCTGGCTATTTCAACAAAATGTGAGTAGTAGTCTACAACTAACAGGTAAGTAGCAGGGTCCAGTGTAAACATGTCAGCACCCAATTTTTGCCATGGACGGTCTGGCAACTCAGACCTCATGAGTGGCTGTGCAGGATTGGTTCGTTCTTTGATGCAGGTTCGGCAATGCAAAACAAGCTCGTTCAACTGTCGACTCAATCCTGGCCACCAAATAGTCTCTCTGGCTCACTCTCTGCACTTTACGACCCCCTGATGGCCCTCATGCACTTTCTCTAGGACAACATTCCGCATGGCAGAGGGTATCACCAGTCTAGTGCCTCGGAGTAGGAGACCATTTTGCACTGTGAGCATGCTCTTTCTCGCCAGCACTGTTTGAGGACTGCATTCAGTGTGGAGTACTCTGGCCATCCATTTTGACACATAGACATTACTTGCGAACAGGTGCTGTCTGCTTGAAGCTGCTCTCTAAGGCCACATCCACATGACAATGGCAACGTGATGTTATTTAAAAAAATATCGCCTCCAAATGGGCAACGATCAGTAGAATATCAGGTCCATATGGCAACGCAACGCTTGCTGAAAACGATGCAATACACATGCCACACCACTACGTGCACTGTAACGGTCCCATCAAAGACACCAGAAAATCAAATCAAGTTTATTTGTACAGCGCTTTTAACAATAAACATTGTCGCAAAGCAGCTTTACAGAATTTGAACGACTTAAAACATGAGCTAATTTTATCCCTAATCTATCCCCAATGAGCAAGCCTGTGGCGACGGTGGCAAGGAAAAACTCCCTCAGACGACATGAGGAAGAAACCTCGAGAGGAACCAGACTCAAAAGGGAACCCATCCTCATTTGGGCAACAACAGACAGCCTGACTATAATATTAACAGTTTTAACAGGTATAACCCTCAACTGTCCTCATGGGGCCGTCCTTCACAGGAGTGGGGCGATAAAACTCCGACCAGACACAGGGCACCAGGATGGATCAAGCAGGTCCGAGGGGCAGAAGAGGCCAGCATCTCAATCCCAGGATCAACATGTAACTCAGAGGGACAGATTTGGGGGGGGGGGGGGAAGAGAGAGAGAAAGAAAACATGTTGTTAGGTATGCCCTAAAAATGACAAGTATTAAATCTGTGTGGTAGGCTCGCAGAGACGAGAGAAAAATACAAGAAAAAAATCTTGGCACGGACGCATGCGCACAAACCCCTTCTTCTTCCCTTCACACAACAGCAAGAAGAAAATGGCTGCGACCACGCTAGAAAAAACCAACCCTCTTGTTTGGACTGATAACGAGGTGGAGTTACTCCTGCGAGTGACTCTGAACTACAAAACCGCAAAATACCAGGAGAATGTGGACTGGGAAACATGCCAGGCCAAGTATGGCGATATTACGCTCGCCTTTCAGCAGCAATACACCACCGGGGAAATGGCTGCCGGGAAGGACTTTCCTCACGACCCCAGCAGCATCTCAAAGGCCCAGATTGCTGCAAAGCTGAAGGGTATTAGAAACAAATACCGGCATGCCGTCGACTCTGGGCGTCGGAGTGGCCACGGACATGTGGTTTTTGTTTTCTTTGAACTGTGCGAAGAGATCTGGGGTGGTTCGCCTGGAACCGACAGCATCCCATCGGGCATCGAGAGTGCTGATTTGGTGGAAAGATTGGTGGAAGATTCGGCCTCCTCCTCCTCGACATCTGATTCTCCCTGGTCGTCTGTCGAGCCAGAGGTTTCTTCGGCTTCCACCGTGTCCAATCCGTCTGCTGCAGAGGTCAACCGGCGGAGAAATTTGCTTCAGGTAAGCAAGCACATGGTTTCATGATTTCAATCTTGAAGGCCTACTTGCTGTGAGTTATATGCTATGCTACTTCAAAGCTGGCACGGTGTAACGTTCGGTATGCTCATGTTGCTTTAGGGTGTTGCAAATGGATAAAGGATGCCAAGGCACTGTTCTTCTTCCATAAAAAGTTTTACTCAGTATAGCTAGTTCATTTTTAACTTTTAAAAAGCCAACATGTTTCAGCCTCACCCCAGGCCTTCTTCGGGGCTTAAAAATACAAACTGCTTTAGGGTGGTGTTGTGGAGTGTTTGCTACTGGTGATGCATTCTAAAATGTATAAACTTTTTGTTTTTTAAGGCAAAACTAGAAAGCCACAGAGGGGACAGGCTGAGGAGGAAGGCCCCAATGGATGCAGCTGTGCAGGAGGATCTCCAGATTAAGAGGAGAATGCTGCAGCTCATGGAGGAGTCGGAGAAGCGTGCCAATGAGAACCTGGAGCGGATGAACAACAACATTGAACTCATCACGAACACTATAAAGAATGGGTTTGAACTGCTACAGACACTTGTGCTCCAGCAACAGCCACAAGCCCCTGCTCCACGTCTGTATAGGCCATACATGCCAGCGCACCATGCAGCACCACCTTACCTGCACACACCGCATCATCATGCAGATGCATACACACCATTACACACCACCCAATCACACAGCGCTGAACGTACACACACTGCTCCAGGTTTCTCGTACAGAAGGGCACTGCTGCAAGAGGATGACGTGGATACATAAAGTGCCTCATTGTGCCTGCTAGTTTAATTTTTTGTTATGTAGTTTTATTAGTGTGCATAGTTTTATAACTTTTTTTTTCTTATTGTGTGAACATTTCTTAAAGCATTTTTATTTAATTCATATAACTTTTTTAAATTGTGTGTGAACATTTCTTAAAGCATTATTTAATTCATATAACTTTAAATTGTGTGTGAACATTTCTTAGAATTTTTATTTAATTCATATTACTTTTTAAATTGTGTGAACATTTCTTAAAGCATTTTTATTTAATTCATATAACTTTTTAAATTGTGTGAACATTTTGAAAATCAGTCTTATCCAATAAAAAAGAAATTCAAGAAATGGTTCAGTTACTTGTTTATTTAAAAGAGAAGCAGTATACAAAAGTGAATGCAATGCAGTGGTTATTACAGTCTGTTGAAGGGTCCTCTGACTCTTTTCCCCTCTGCCTCCATTATAGTCAGGTAACTGTTGCTTTGTGTAGAAGGCTGTACTTTCTGTTTATCAAAGCAGGTGTAAATTGTCTGTCTGGCAGGTAAGTCAGGTTGATGTGTAAACAATTTCACAATATTCTTATCCAATAGAAAGCAGGCAAGAAATGGTTTGAGTCACTTGTCTATGTACAACACCCGCACAGTTTACTAAATATCCACAGTATACTAAATAAATCCACACTAAAGAATTCTATATACAAAAGTGATTGGTTCATTAAAAAAGCAGTGAACAGAAGTTACAGTGGTACATACAAAAAAACTGTTCAAGGGTCAAGGAACTTTGTAATCACTCTTCTGACCCTTCTCCCCTCTGTCTCATTACAGTCAGTCAGGTAACTGTTGCTTTGTGTGGAAGGCTGTACTTCCTGGTCACATTGTCCAGCACTCTCCACACAGTGTTCGTCCATGGTCTCACTGTTTTCTTCACAGTAGTTGTGGAGAGCAAAGCAGGCATAAATTACATAGGGCAAGTCACTGAGGTTAATGTCCATTGCTCTTCTCAGGGATGCAAATCTGGCCTTCAGCCAACCAAAAGCACACTCAATGACCATGCGTGCCCTACACAAACATAACCCAAAGTACTGCTCTTGTGGCGTGGAGCCACCGTTTGAATATTCCTTCATCAGGAAAGGTAGTAGTGGATAGGCTGGGTCACCCAGGAGAAATATGGGGATGGGTTCCTCATCATCCACTATCTGCTTTTTCAATGCTGGAATCTTGCCGGTTTTAAAGTAGGTGCTGATCTTTGAATTAACAAACACTCGTGCATCATGCGTACTG